>NC_045438.1:109360057-109388146 GCF_002776525.5 Piliocolobus tephrosceles
GTTAAATGTAAATATATTTTTAGATTTTAAGGTAAGTATTTTTAATCTTCAGCTATTTCTGAATGACTTGTAGTAAACATCAAGCTAACAGCAATGGATTACAGTGTATAATTGCTTATAAAAACAAATTCACTATCTGAATTCATAGAATCAGATAGAAAGAAATGAGCAATTCGTAAGGTGATATATCTAAAATCACAAAATTTAGTAGGGAAAAAGAACAGAAATTTTGAAATACTCTATTTTAAATAGGAAAAGGATATGTCTACATTCAATCTCTGTCCTTTTAAAACGATTTCATAGGCTGGGCGCGGTGGCTCACGTCTGTAATCCCAGCACTTTGGGAGGCCGAGGTGGGTGGATCACAAGGTCAAGAGATTGAGACCATCCTGCCCAACATGGTGAAATCCCATCTCTACTAACAATACAAAAATTAGCTGGGTGTGGTGGCACATCACTGTAGTCCCAGTTTCTCGGGAGGCTGACATAGGAGAATGGCTTGGGCCCCGGGAGGTGGAGATTGCAGAGAGCCCAGATCGCGCCACTGCACTCCACTCTGGCGGCAGAGCGAGACTTTGTCTCAAAAAACAAAAACAAAAACAAAAATTAACAGTTCTCATTCTCATTTCAAAACTTTATTGATATTAGAAGTCTTTATAGAAATTTGAAAGAGAAAAGCAAAAGCATTCTAGAGTATCTCCTACTTAAACACGACCTAAACTAATTACCATTCTGCCTTGTAGCTGACACCCAACTTCTTGACTACTCAAGTTGACAGTGGCAGAATTCAGGAAAAAACAGGATGAAGTAGAAGTAATGATCTTACCTAGTTCTTTCTCAGGGACAAGATAAATGACATTTTGTATGTTATTTACTTGCTATGTATTTCCAATTATCACACAAAAATCACTCACATTTTATAAGCACATTTTTAATGTAGGCCTATTTGTGTTAAACAAATTGTGTTACTGAAAATTGCACAAGAAACTAGAAAAATTTTTGTGAAAAGACTATTCCATGTAGAAAGAAGTGCCTCTCAGATAGATATCCTAATTAAATATTTTTGACTAATTCTGAAAAGGCATCCAAACTGAATGCAGTCAAATTGATTTGGTCAATTTCCCGACATGTAGGAAGTCACTTATTCAATATCTCACAAAGGAACTGACTGATATATTCAATTTAAGTGAAAGGTGGAAATGAGTCTGGATTTTTTTTTTTTTTTAATGGAGCTTTTCTTAGCTCTTGTTGCACAGGCTAGAGTGCAATGGTGCAATCTTGGCTCACTACAATCTCTGCCTCCCAGGTTCAAGTGATTTTCCTGCCTCAGCTTCCCGAGTAGCTGGGATTACAGGCATGCACCACCATGCCTGGCCAATTTTGCATTTTTAGTAGAGACACGGTTTCTCCATGTTGGCCAGGCTGGTCTCGAACTCCCGACCTCAGGTGATCTACCAGCCTCAGGCTCCCAAAATGCTGGAATTACAGGTGTGAGCCACCATGCCTGGCCATGAGTCTGGAATTAATGGGTACCTAGACACTAAGAAGTTTGATCAACTCAATGAGCACTTTGATGACCATTGCAATTTGATTAACAAGTGAATGAATGAGTTATTTTGGTCAAAACTTTGCACTAATTACATCATTTTCTGTTTCATTTTGCATCTATGTGAATTAATACTAAATAATTAATTTTCAGTGGAAATACATTAGCAACACTTAGAGAAATATCCTTCAGTGTACCTAGGGAATCCCACAGTCTTCCTGACCAAAAAAAGAAAAGAAAAGAAAAAAAAAGAATTTAAATAAAGAACAACAAATATAATAATGTATATTTATAAACAGAAAAGGAGTCCTGAGTGTCTTTTGAAATATAAATACCAGAAATTCTAGTTTTGCAGAAAATTTAATGTCTATCTGGTTTGAAAGATTTAACAACTGTTAAAGTAACCAGTATTTCAGAGGATATGGGGGAAAGTAAACCAGCTTTTTCATTGTGCTGCTTCAGGAGGACGAATAAAATAGAAACAACAAAAGCACTTTTAGAATATGATTCCAATGCAGTGGTAGTACATGACTCAGTTTATTGAACAATTTAAGTGTGATAGCCAGAAGGCAGACTGAAATTTTCTGTTTAAATGGCCAGTCCTAAAGGATAGTATAAAAGGAAAACAGGGAAGAAAACTCAGAGATTGGTCAGAGGATAGATATTTAGGACTTCTTTCTTTTATCACCAAGACTATATACATAGTAATTTTATTTAATTGTTCTTTAATGTTTATAAGAATCTTGGTCACAACACATCAACAATAAAGACAATGGAAAAGAGTATTTGTCTACAGATACACAAACAGATGCACACACATACATATACACACATATAACTGAATTAGTATTTGTTATAAACTGAATGTTTGCATCGTCCCCAAATTCATATATTGAAGCTGTAATTCCAGGTGGAATGGTACTTGGAGATGAGGCCTTTGGGAGGTAATTATGTTACATGAGGTCAAGGGGGTGGAGTCCCTATAATAAGACTAGTGCCCTATGAAAAGAGAACATCAAGGAAGACAATTGTCTAGAAGACAGGAGGAGGGGATTCACCAAGAACCAAATATGGTCTTGGACTTTTCAGCATCCAGAACTGTAAGAAATAAACGTCTGATATTTAAGCTCCTCAGTCTATTGCGTTTTGTTACAGCAGGCCACACTAAGTCAGTAATACAAAACTTGAGTTTCTCCTCCACGTAATTTGTTCTTGTGGAGTGAAATACGGTTTTAGAGGTGATCTAAACAACACAACTAAAATGCTTTAGACCTGAGTTCTAGGACTAGCATTGATCGGTCCATATAATTTAACATTATATATATATATATATATATATATATATATATTTTTTTTTTTTTTGAGATGGAGTCTCGCTCTGTCTCCCAGGCTGGAGTGCAGTGGCTGGATCTCAACTCACTGCAAGCTCCACCTCCCAGATTTACGCCATTCTCCTGCCTCAGCCTCCTGAGTAGCTGGGACTACAGGCGCCCACCACCTCGCCCGGCTAGTTTTTTGTATTTTTTAGTAGAGACGGGGTTTCACCGTGTTAGCCAGGATGGTCTCGATCTCCTGACCTCGTGATCCACCCGTCTCGGCCTCCCAAAGTGCTGGGATTACAGGCTTGAGCCACCGCGCCCGGTCTATTTATTTATATTTTTATTTCACTTATCTATAAAACATATTGTACTTAGATAAATGTTAAAATACCTTCTTGCTTTTAAAAAATTGTTTGATATTATAGGAACCATTGATAGAAGATGAATTAGTTTTTTTTTTTTTTTTTAATTCCTAGGTACAATAGAATATGCTGGCTTGAGTTTGAACAAAATAGTTTCACAAATTTTGAACAAATTTTCTCACCAAAAATCATAGTTAGTTATAATTTGCTTCTTTTTTTCCTTTTATCCTGCTTTGTACATATAACTATATATCGCAAGTATTAAGATGTTAAGGGGGGTTAATAAATGACATATCTATGTATACTTTTCAAGTTTGCAGCTATTGAACTTCATTAATGATAAAGCTGTTTAAAGCAAAAGGGTTTGATCAGTGACCAAACTAGCTTTCTGTTATAACCTGCCCATGCCAACATTCTGACCCCTTACCCTTCTTATGTTATTCAGTTACATAATACACCTGAGGTAAAAATTCTGTTTGTAGATAAGACACATATTGCCTACCAGAGTCTATGGAAATGAGGGCAGCAAATTAAGTGCATATCTTCTGCAGAGTTTTACTAGATTACCTCCAGCAAGAAATGTGTTTCAATAGATGTCACTAAACCATCAGCAAACTCTTTTAATAAGGGAGTGAGTGAGTCAAGTGGCCAGTAATGTTCCTCTAGTAGATATCACTTCTAGTAGATGAAAACATGAGGAGTGATAAGTATTCCATATCTTTTGCAAGCAATAGGAACTCTTACATTGGGATCCACCTTTAATATGCTCATGAGCATCCTGTGCGTGTGTGTGCACATGAGTGCATGCATTTTTCTGGAAGTGGGTGCAGAGCTTTTGTTATAGTCTCAGTGGAATCAGTGGCCTGAAAATATAGCATCCACGGATATGGACAGTTGAATTGGGTTATTTATCTTGTCATCCAGTAAAATAAATAGTGGGAATGAATTTATTTCCTCACTGAATCCAAATGTAAAGATCAAAATTTTCAGTTATTTTGATATAAACTAGCAAGAGATTCAGTATACATCTAAGTACTTGTCTTTACATTTCTTTAGTTGATTTCAGGAACATGTACATCTTATGCTGTATGTTAACCCTTTCCCTAAATTGGTAATGTACCCTGCATCTCACACACATAGAGTGGAGCATCATTATTACAGTAGAAGATGTTCAGCTAGATCTACCCATAAACATTAACATGAGTTCATCTTTATGGTAAGTTTAAACCAATAATCTTTGATAATTCTTTAAGTGAATAATAAATCAAAAGGATAAGAGGTGACACAGAAGGGATTTGGGAAGAATAATGGAAGTTGAAGTCATGCCAATGATTACCACGTTGAAATAGTGGCTTGCTGCTGCTTTCCTCTCTCTTCCCCTATTGCTTTCTCCTTTAGCTATCATTCCTCTGTTTGCCCCCTTCAATATGTCAGTACAAAAACATATTACAAAAAGAGACATATTGAAGACTTTTTTATCACATGAAAAAGTGTACTTTTCCATTTCACATTCAAGTAATACATTATTTACATAATTGCAGATGTCATAAGTCAGGTCATTTTGCCCATTAATTCATTGAATGAGCATTTGTTAAACACCTTCTAAGTCACAGATGCTGAACTATGTTCAGGGAATACAGAAGTGAATAAAAGGTCATACCTTTGGATAAATCTATGGTTTTGTCATCTCTTCTATGTGTGTACATATATACACATTTATTTTACAATTATATATAAAATATCTAAAAATAAAAATGTAAAAAAAATAACATAATAAAATAAATATATTATATATAAAATATTATCTGGATATATCCATGCTTATGTTAATGTTCAAGTTAATGTAGTCAATCTTATTTAAATTTAAATTTATAATATTCAGCTTTTTAAAACAAATTAGGTATGAGAAAATGCCTTACTAAAGATAAAGCAATGGATACTTAGTGAAGCAGATATGTTGTTCCATCATTGTCAAATCTTTGCATAGCAAAAGAAAACTATGTATAATTTCTTTGTGATATATTTAGCCATGATACAACATTGAGGTATGAGCAAAATCCTCTTTTTGCCAAATTCTCCAGTTGGACTGAGGTACAAAGAAGGCCAGCTTACTTTCCAAGGTCAAATTATGAGTCAGAAACTGGTTAGTAAATAGAAAAGAAGACACTTATGATTTGTAAATCCTTTACTGTAACTACTTGATAATCCACTTACACTTGACAAGCATTCAGTACCACAGCTACTAGTCTTTTTACATTTTTCATCCAAAAATATAGTAAATAGCAGTGACTACATTTCTGTGAAATCCTGTAAACAGGATTATTTTTAAGTACTCTTTCTGCAACCTCAACCCATATAAAATTTCCAAAAGGAACAATTTAAATTTGGTGAAATATATAGTTTTTAGTGAAAAAAAAGAGTAACAAAGGCTCCCATAAATCACAAGTTAAGGCAATTTAGGAAGAATACTATGACCATATGGAATCTTATTGTATTATGTAGATGGAATAAAAAATATCAAGAACAAAATTTGACACCATAAATAGGATATAAAATTAATTACTTACTAATTGAAAGAATCTAGGAGGTCTAGTGGCATAGGTAGTAAATATTATATTTTATCTTCTTTACTAAAGGCCAATAACATGTACCTGTAATGATGTTTTATTCTATGCAATATGAAGTAGAGTCCAACAGACCTAATGTTTTCAATGAGAGAAAAAAGTTGTCAAACTTGGAACAGCCTGCTGTTCCATTATGATGTGGACTAGAAACAATGGTTACCTCTATATATAGATAAAAGGTCATTTAATTTTCTAGTTTTATGATTTAATATTTCCAAATTATTAAAATATTCAGAACACTACCAGAAACAAAAAGAACTAATTAACATAGACCTAGAGAATTGGATTGGGGAGACTCTGAATGTTTCCTTGGTGAGGTGGTGATGACCTGGCATTATATTTCCTTTCCAATACTCCAGCTTGGTTGGGGGAGGGGCATCCACCATGACTAACACTTGAGTAGGCTGTTTTCCCCTCATGGTGTAAACTAGGCTGACAGGAATTTTGGACTGGTGGAGTCCACCACAGCTCAACAAAACCACTGTAGCCAGACTGCCTCTCTATATTCCTCCTCTCTGGGCAGGGCATCTCTAAAAGAAAGGCAGCAACTCCAGTTGGGGGTTTATAGATAAAACTCCCATCTCCCTGGGACAGAGCACCTCAGGGAAGGGGTGGCTGTTGGTGCAGCTTCAGCAGACTTAAACGTTCCTGCCTGCCAGCTCTGAAGAGAGCAGCAGATCTCCTAGCACAGGGCTCCAGCTCTGCTAACAGACAGACTGCCTCCTCAAGTGAGTCCCTGACTCCCATGCCTCCTGAGAAGGAGACACCTCCCAGCAAGGGTCAACAGACACCTCATACAGGATAGTTCTAGCTGGCATCTCATGGCTGCCCCTCAAGGACGAAGCTTAAAGTGGAAGGAACAGGAAGCAATCTTTGCTGTTTTGCAGCCTCTGCTGATGATACCCAGGCAAACGGGGTCTGGAGTGAATACCCAGCAAACTCCAACAGACCTACAGAAGAGGGGACTGACTGTTAGAAGGAAAACTAACAAACAGAAAGGATTAGTATCAACATCAATAAAAAGGACGTCCACACAGAAACTCCATCTGAAGGTCACCAACATCAAAGACTGAAGGTAGATAAATCCACAAAGATGAGGAAAAACAAGTGCAGCAAGGCTGAAAATTCCAAAAACCAAAATACCTCTTCTCCGCCAAAGGATCACAACTTCTTGCCAGCAAGGGAACAAAACTGGATGGAGAATGAGTTTAACAAAGTGACAGAAATAGGTTTCAGAAGATGGGTAATAACGAACTCCTCTGAGCTAAAGAAGCATGTTCTAACCCAATGCAAGGAAGCTAAGAACCTTGACAAAAGGTTAGAGGAATTGATAATTAGAATAACCAGTTTAGAGAAAAACATGAATGACCTAATGGAGCTGTAAAACACAGCACAAGAACTTCGTAAGGCATTTACAAGTATCAATAACCAAATTGATCAAATGGAAGAAAGGATATCAGAGACTGAAGATCAATTTAATGAAATAAAGTGTGAAGACAAGATTACAGAAAAAAGAATGAAAAGGAATGAACAAAGCCTTCAAGACATACGGACTTATGTTTGATTAGTATACCTGAAAGTGACAGGGAGAATGGAACCAAGTTGGAAAACACTCCTCAGGATATTATCAGGAGAACTTCCCCAACCTAGCAAGATAGGCCAACATTCAAATTCAGGAAATACAGAGAACACCACAAAGATACTCTTCTAGAAGGGCTTCCCCAAGACACAAAATTGTCAGATTCACCAAGGTCAAAATGAAGGAAAAATTGTTAAGGGCAGCCAGAGAGTAACGTCAGGCTACCCACAAAGGGAAGCCCATCAGACTAACAGTGAATCTCTCTGCAGAAACCCTATAAGCCAGAAGAGAGTGGGGGCCAATATTCAACTCTCTTAAAGAAAAGAATTTTAAACTCAGAATTTCATATCCAGCCAAACTAAGCTTCATTAGCAAAGGAGAAATAAAATCCTTTACAGACAAGCAAATACTGAGGGATTTTGTCACCACCAGGCCTGCCTTATAGAGCTCCTGAAGGAAGCACTAAATGTGGAAAGGACAAATGGTACCAGCCACTGCAAAACATACCAAATTGTAAAGACCATTGACACTATGAAGAAAGCGCATCAACTAATGGGCAAAATGACCAGCTAGCATCATAAAGGCAGGATCAAATTCACACATAGCAATATTAACCTTCAATGTAAATGGGATAAATTCCCCAATTAAAAGGTACAGACTGGCAAATTGGATAAAGAGTCGAGACCCATCAGTGTGCTGTATTCAAGAGACCAATGTCATGTGCAAAGACACACACAGGCTCAAAACAAAGGGATGGAGGAATACTTACCAAGCAAATGGAAAGCAAAAAAAAAAAAAAAAAAAAAAAAAAAAAAAAAAAAAAAAAAAAAAAAGAAAAAAAAAAAAAAAAAAAAAAAAAAAAAAAAAAAAAAAAAAAAAAAACAGGGGTTGTGATCCTAGTCTCTGATAAAACAGACTTTAAACCAACAAAGATAAAAAAAAAAAAAATGAAGAAGGGCATTACATAATGGTAAAAGGATCAACGCAACAAGAAGAGCTAACTCTCCTAAATATGCATGCACCCAATACAGGAGTACTCAGATTCAAAAAACAAGTTCTCAGAGACCTACAAATATACTTAGACTCCCACACAATAATAGTAGGAGACTTTAATATCCCACTGTCAATATTAGAGAGATCAATGAGACAGCAAATTAAGAAGGATATTCAAGACTTGAATTCAGCTCTGGACCAAACAGACCTAATAGACATCTACAGAAATCTCTACCCCAAATCAACAGAATATACATTCTTCTCAGCACCATATTGCACTTATTCTATAATTGACCACATAATTACAAATAAAACACTCCTTAGCAAATGCAAAAGAACTGAAATCATAACAAACAATCTCTCAGACCACAGTGCAATTCAATTAGAACTCAGCATTAAGAAACTCACTGAAAATCATACAACTACATGGAAACTGAGCAACCTGCTCCTGAATGACTACTGGGTAAATAACAAAATGAAGGCAGAAATAAAGACCTTCTTTGGAAGCAATGAGAACAAAGACACAACGTACCAGAATCTCTGGGTCACATTTAAAGCAGTGAGTAGAGGGAAATTTATAGCACTAAATGCCCACAAGAGAAAGGAGGAAAGATCTAAAATTGACACTCTAACATCAAAATTAAAAGAGCTGTAGAAGCAACAGCAAACAAACTCAAAAGCTAGAAGAAGACAAGAAGTAACTAAGATCAGAGTAGAACTGAAGGATATAGAGACAGGAGAAATCTTTCAAAAAATCCATGAATCCAGGAGCTGGTTTTTTGAAAAGATCTACAAAATAGACAGACTGCTAGCCAGACTAATAAAGAAGAAAAGATAGAAGAATCAAATAGATGCAATAAAAAAGATATAGGGGCTATCACCAGTGATCCCGCAGAAATATAAACTACCATCCAAGAATACTATAAACACCTCTATGCAAATAAACTAGAAAATCTAGAAGAAATTGATAAATTTTTTAAAGCCCAGTAGTCATCTAGGTAAATTTTTGGTTTGAATTAAATGTCCTGAACCTTAAAGAAGCTTTGAAAATTAATTTCCTGGAGTTGCATTTCTTTATTTATAGTTCACATTCCATAAAGTCCATGTGATTGAAACTAATGGTGTAAAATTGTCAAATTGCCTCCATCTTATTTTTTCAGATGTTTGCTGCATTCTGTTGTTCATGACATTGTGTAAAAATTATAGCAAGGGATTCTAAGACTATCAGAAAGATACTTTGATTTCAAAGGTCGATAATCTAGGGGTGATAAGATCTTAACATTGAAATGAGGGGGAGACTTTTGCTGTAATAAAGGGTAGGATTTGAACAGATGAAAGGGAAAAATGGTAATCAAGAGCACAAAATTAGGACATTTTGCAGCATATTCAGAAAACCTTATACAGGAATTGTTTGTCTGACATGTGAGTCATGTAAAGGATATTGTGGACAGGAGATAAAGTAGGAAGGACAGGTTGAGGCAAGACCACAAAGAGCCTTAAAGATTAGACTTGGAGGAGTTTGAATTATGTAGTCCAAGAGAGTACTAGCTCTCAGTCTCTTCAATAGCCTTTCTCTACTCTGCCTTCCTGGGCTACAGAGGCTGTAAAGTTAGATATCATGTTTCCTATACCGCTATGTAGCTAGGATTCTCATTGAAAACAACGTTCTATCAATTTCATAGACTTGAGTGAAATTTGAAATTAGAATTTTTTTTTTTCTTGCAGTCATGTTCATCTTTACAGGTTCTTGCTTCATGGATGCCAAGCAGCCAACAGTATGCCAAGGAGAGGATAGCGATGGTTTCATTGCTAGGCGATGTGTTCTATGGGCATATCTCAATTCCCCATCATCCTGAGTAGGCAGACTCCCCTGGTTAGTCAATTTGCTAGTGTTGTTATGGAGATTATTTCTCAAGGCCCTGCCTGTAATCTGTTCAACAATTTTGTAAGCACCTAATTGTTCATCTTAAGTAAATTTGAGATAGAGACATTTATGTGTCAGGCAACTGAATCCTGACAGAAACACTGAATTTACTAGACAATGAGGAGACCCTGTATGTTTGAAGGATTTTGAATGAATTATATAATACCTTACACCTGATTGACTTTCTCAGTTATGTTTCATTTAAGCCAATTAAGACTAAGTTACATTTTATGCTGGATCTGTAAGATGAAGAAATACCACTATTGGAGTTAAAAACAGATGAAGCTCCAAATGCAATGTGCACCCTAGTAGTAGAGAACTGATTGTGACTTTGAAATTTCACAGGCATTGTCTTCCTAATGTAGCAGCCCATAAATGCAAGGAGGAAAATGTACAAGTCCTCCTGGCATATGAACAAAGTAGTTGAAAAAAACAGTTTTATATCTCCTTTTTTGCCTAGATAATTCTAAGCCATTTATTTTTGCATGGGGAAGCAGAAATAAAATATAGTGCAAATCTGTGCATGTGAGTCTTTCTGGTTTTTAATTGTTTTCTTTGGCTGAGAAATAATAAACATCAATGGGAAGAAACAATGATGATGAGCTGGTGAGTTACTTTTTTACTGTTTTGAACCACTGACAACAACACTGTGTCTGAAAGAAACAATCAGTTGCGGATTATCAATTTTAACTCCTCTTAGCCATTAAATAGAAACTGGTAAAAAGGAAACACATGAGTGAGGTTTTCTTTTTCTTTGTTTGTTTGTTTTCTTTTCTTTTCTTTTTTCTTTTTTCTTTTTTTTTTTTTTTGAGATGGAGTCTCACTCTGTCGCTTGGACTGGAGTGCAGTGGTGGGATCTCGGCTCACTGCAACCTCTGCCTCCCAGGTTCAAGCGATTTTCCTGCCTCAGACTCCCGAGTAGCTGAGATTATAGGTGCCCGCCACAACCTGGCTAATTTTTGTATTTTCAGTATAGACAGGGTTTCACCACTTTGTCCAGGTTGGTCTAGAACTCCTGACCTCAGGTGATCCACCCACTTGGGCCTTCCAAAGTTCTGGGATTACAGGTGTGAGCCACCTCACCCAGCCTTGAGTGAGGTTTTCAATCCATCACTTTTTAAGCTTCTAGGTTGGAAAAAAAAAATTGAATCTAGTCCATGGCCATCATATCAAAAGAACATCAGATTGCTGGTGCTAATAAAACTATGAACAGAAAAATGGAGAAAGCCAGCATTCATCTTAAAGAGGCTTATATTCTCCATTCCAGCCTGTTTTATGTCAGCAAAATAGAGCTGCCAGGAGACAGCCTCTACCTCCAGCTGCCTGGACACTGTAACTGAAGCTGCTATATACTTGCTCTCCTGGTGTGACCTAGATCAGGGGCCACGCTTCACCAGAAGACCCAACTATTTCTGGGATGGAACACTTTCGGTCTCCCATCACTCTCCCTCCCTATAGGGTTCATAAGGCCTAGAACACTTGCTTAGGGTCTTAGTTCACACAGATGGAAAGGAGAGAAGTCCTCATTTATGTAATGGAAGGTTTGCAGGGACATTAAATTATAACATTCTGTTTTCAGAGTAGGTGAGGAGCCCAGGAGACTAGAACTCATTAGGTTTCTATGTTCCTATTAAAAGGTTATATTCTCTAGAGCAGAAAATGGAAACCTTCACATTTCAGGATAAATACTTTATAAGAACCAAAATTACTGCAGACTAAGAAGAAGGGAATTATACATTAGTTATGATGGTTTTCACAATCAAAAACAACCAGTCAAGATAAAACAAGTTGGATGAGGCAAAAAGGAACATACACTTCACAAAAGTATATTGATATTCATTATTTGGTTGAAGGACATTCTTAGTAAAAAATGATGTACCAGAGATTTAGAATATAAATAAAGAACATCTACATTAATCTATTAACACACACTCCTTTGGAAATTGGAAATAAAACGAAAGGAAATTAAAAAAACAAACAAACGATAAAATTACTTTTCTAACAACATAAAGAGTTTGTAACAAGCACAAGAGTCTTAACTTTGTGAATGAATGAGCTTTGAGGCCAACACTAGCTTTGGCATTTGTTAGCTGTATGTCTTCATGCATATTGTGCAATCCCTCCATACCGCATTTTTTTAATCTACCTTATATTCCCCATTTTCTTTTCTCCTCTAGAGATTAGCACATAAGGGTAGAGAAAATATATCTTATTATTAATGGGTAAACTTAGACACATTTATTTCAAATTGTGTAATTTTCTCAAACACAAAAATTTAATATGGCTACTTTAAAATTAAATTATTTAATGTTGCTTATTTTAAATAATGGAAAAGTATTGACTTACAGTTATTAGAGTCTTTTCTTCTTAATAATTAAGGAAATAATTACCCTACTCTAACTATGCTAACCAAAAGAAAAGCAACTGATGTTAATATCAGTGCCTTTTTACTTTTTCCACTCTAATAATTTTATAAATCAGGTTTTAAAAATTTATTTTAATTATAAAAAAAAATACCTTCATCACAAAAATTCAAATAATAACAGTGTCTATTCTGCATGTAATGGTAAAGATCCTAAAATTTTACATTAATTTCTATGTCTGCTAAGGCTTCTGTTAAGTACTCTTTATCAAGCTAAAGAATTTTCCTTAGCCAAGCCTTAGTGAATAGTTTATTCTTTAAAATGTACTTTAAACTTTATTAGTCTTTTTGAAATACTTTTCTCTTTTATTTGTAAGTCTTATTAATTACATTAACAACTTTTTTGATGTTCAAAAGTTGTTACATTTCTAATATAAAACTCACAGTTCATGATGTATCATTCCTTCATTACATGTATTGTAGCTAGATCAAATCTGTTGGTATTTTATCATAGTTCAGTTAGAATATTCTGTCTTTTCAAGTGAGATTAGCCTGTGACTTTTGCTTTTATGTCATTCTTGGAACCATAGTCACGCTGGTCTTAATGAACTGGGGACATTTTCCCCTTTTTCCTGCTCTAATGCAGTTTATTGGAATGCAAAGGACTGATTGGTAATCCTCACTGTTGAACACCTCAGGCTAATGCTCCTGTTTTAGGTGAATGCAGCAATGTTTTCACTTTCTTCTATGTTATTACTCAGAGTTTCCAATTTTTCTTGAGCTGATTTTTATGAATATTTTAAAAAATCTTATTTCTCATTTAGACATTCAAATTTATTGGTATAAAATTCCATATCATGTAGGGTACAATTAAAAACAAATGAAAACAAAACAAAATTCTGTTCTATAAGCATTTATGCTCTTCTCATTCTTAATAGTGTATATTCATCTTAATAGTATCTTTTTTTCTTGATAAGCTTTGCCAAACCATTTATTTATATATATTATTTAAGATTAGCTTTTTATTTTTTAATCAACTCTAATAAGTTTATTCTTTCTGATTCATTAATTTCTGCCCTCATTTTTATTTACAGCTTGTATTATACCACCTTTGTGTTTCTTTCATTGGTATTTTCCTAGTTTATTAAGTGAGAAATTTTTATTCAATTATTTTAAAGTGTTCTTGCATTTCCACCAATATACTGATGCTCTAGCTTTACCTTTTTCCCTGTGTTTATTGGATTCAATATGTAGGGAAGTCATAGAAATTTGTTTTCAATTTTAACTTCTACTTTGATTGACTCTTGAACATAAGAGCTATTTAAAAGAGAATTTAAAATTTTTCAAGTGAATAAAGTTTTTAAAAATTTCCTTTTGTTTTATTTCTAATTGTATGGTTTGTAAGATGTAAATGTGATTTTTGTGAATTTTGCATTTTGAAAATTTTAGAAATATTTTTCTGGTGTACTAAGTGGTCACATTTAGTGAATAGCTCAAGTGAATTTTAAAACAATATATATTTTATATTTAAGGCTTATAAGGTATAAGGCAATATGTATCTCTGTATCTCCAGCTGGCTCTTTTACTTCTATATCTATGCATTGTAACTTAAGTTCTGTCTCATCATCATGATTTCCTGAAATAATATTTTTAAATCTATTATTTTGAATCATAAAATTTCACCTCTTGTTTCATTCAGTTTTTGCTTTAAATATGTAAGCTGTGTTTTAGGTGATGCTTTGTTAGGTTATATAAAGATTTGCTTTACCAGATCTTTGTGAATCAACGTGAAATGTTGTACTACTTGTAAATAAGCATACGTTAACATTAGGTGAACATCACTCCAGACACTCTCTATGAATAACTAGAAAAGTAAAATGTATATGGGTGGCAAATACATAGACAGAAACAGATAATTAACTTTTATCTGAGTGATATATTATACTGTATTTACTTTAACACATTTGGTCTTGAAGTTTATTTTTCTATCTTTTAATGTTCTGAAACATGAATAACTTCTCATTACCTTTTCCCTGGTATATCTTTTTGAAAATCCTAGATGATTAGTCTCACTCTGTTGATATAGATTATGAATGTAGTGATGTAGTTGATGTATAGTTGCACTTGTAGATTGTGTTTTGGTCTTATTAGATGTTTTGTCTTGCTAATAACATCTAGTGGGGTATTTTTCCAAACCAATGTGAAAATGTTTCTCTTCTTTTTTCTATTTTATAAACCTGCTTTGGCATTTGAAAAAGCTATTCCAAGTTTTAGTAATTTTTTTTTTACATTTTTTTATTATTATACTTTAAGTTCTAGGGTACATGTGCATAATGTGCAGGTTTGTTACATATGTATACTTGTGCCATGTTGGTGTGCTGCACCCATCAACTCATCAGCACCCATCAACTCATCATTTACATCAGGTATACTCATTTACATCAGGTATGTTTCTCTTTTACCCATCAACTCGTCATTTATATCAGGTTTTACATCAGGTTACATCTCTTTTACCCATCAACTCGTCATTTATATCAGGTTTTACATCAGGTTACATCTCTTTTACCCATCAACTCGTCATTTACATCAGGTATGTTTCTCTTTTAATAGTGAAACTTAATACGTTCACATGAGCATATTTACATTATTTTGATTGCTAATGTGTTTTCACTATTCCTACAATTTTATTTTGTTTTACATTATAATAGTAAGGTTGAGTTCCTTTATTTTCTTTCCTTCCTTTCATCTTTCCTTCTTTTCTTCCAGAGTTTTACCTGTCTCATAATCATACAGTTAAATAATACTAATTTTTTATATAATTAAGGCCTATAAAATGTATCATCTTTGTTGTGCTACAGTTCCCATTTCTACAATTCTATTTTTATATTCTAATATATTTTATGTTTTCCTCTAGTTCTTTTACCATAGTTGTCTTTTTCTTTCAGGAATTATTTAATTCATTTTTTATTGGTTGTGTTTTGCCTTTTGTAATTTTTTAAACACAGTTTACAGGGCTCTGTAAACTGTTGAGGTTCGAGGTTGAGACATTTATATCTGTTGTCCTTATTAATAATTCTGAAATTCAAAAAGTTAGAAAATTAAAAGGTGTGTTTGTGTTTGTGTGTTTCTATAATTTTGAACCAATATTATTTTGCAGCAAATTCTGACATATGCTGATGAAAACCTATTTATAATCTATATTTACTCTCTTAGGTGTGAATATTAATACATTTTTCTGAAGAAACATTAATGCATGTAATAAGTCATTATGTGATCTTAGCCTGCTGACAAACTTATGTAATAACAATACAGACACAATATAATTGTATGTCATAAGATTATATCATATAATCTTTCTGGAATCTAGCAAATTTTGAATTACAGAACATTCCGTTTAGAAAATGAATTGTGGACCTATACACAAAGCAAGACCTATACACATTTAGGGGCTAAAAAAAAAGAAGATGAAGTAGAGTTATATTCTCTCAGAATTTTGTACATACTGTTTCAATGACTTGTGTTACTAAACTTTGGTATATCAAAGACTTAAGCAACTTATTCTAATTTATTTTTTTCTTCTATGTAACTTATATTTTCCTGCCTGAATTTATGAATAATTTTTTTAATCACTGGAATCCAGTAACTTAAAGAAGGCATGTGTCAGTGTGTATCTTTCTATATTAGCATTATAGCAGTTAGCATTAGCTGTATTACAGTTACCTATTAGCAGTGAGCCTATTTGATTCATAGTTTCAGTTTTTTTCCCTCATTTTACAGAAATTTTTATTTTCTAAGTATGATTCAGTGATTCTGGAGTTTTTATGATGTATTTTTTGGTTTCTCAAATTTAGGAACAATAATCTTTATGTTGGATCATTTTTACCCTTTTTAACTTATTTATTGTAATTATTTCATATTTCTTTTATTCCAGAAATTATTTGACTGTCTATAATCAATATTTTTTGTCAATTTACATTTACTTATTATTTTTGTAAGGGTACACTGATTAACTCAACAGTTTCTATTTTCATCGCTTTCTGTTACCTAATTAACTCACCTATGAGGTCTTCATAAAATTCATTGATATTGTAAGTGCTTATCTAGAACAAGTATCTACACAGGATTCCACTTTCCCATTTTTGTGACAGTTTTCTTTTAGAATGGCTTCTTGACAGGTCTTTTGCATGTTCTTTTCTCAAATTGTTTTGGTAAGTGTGGTTTCGATGTCACTTTTTTTTTTTTCATTTTGCTCATACTTCATGGGAAAGATTCATTCACTCATTTTGTCTGATTTAATGATGATAAAGTCTCAGTGATACACTCTCTACTTTTTGTTCCCTTGTCTTCCTAACTAAGCTAGGGATTGAGGATTGTGTTCTATCTACTTTTTGGGAGCCTGAGGGTAAAGATAGTGAATAGAAAAACCTCAGCAGTCTTTGGCATTCTTACTTGAAGAATCTACTCTCTGTTTTAGATTTTTCCTTTTCAGGTCCACTTTCTTGTCTAAGTAATCTACTTCTGCAGGACTCTCCTCGCCTGTCACATTGCCTTCCTGGTTAAGTGGGAGCTCGGAACTATGGCCAGATCTTATCTGTTGTTGTTATTGTTATTGTCTGAGATTCTTGGTGACAGAGGTCAGAAGATTTGTTTTTAATCCCTAGTCCTTTCTTCATTCCTTAGTTGCACGATTTGGGGCAACTGTTTTTGCCTTCCCTTGACTGTTTCTTCGTCTGTAAAATTAGAATAATATAGCATTTATTCATTTTCATAAGAAAGTTGATCTTGTCAATATAGGAAATACAAAGTGAGAATTAACTATTTTATCAGTTGAGGAAATAAAAGTCCTGCCAACAAAGACAGATCTTTTTGTAATCAATACGGGGTGAAAGAAAAATCAGTGTATTTGTATGTGGCCTACAGGAGTCTAAAATGTCAGGATGAAATTTCACATTTCATTTATTCAATGATATGGTTTAACTTTGTGTTCCCACCCTAATCTCATCTTGAATTGTAATCCTCATAATCCCCATATATTGAAGGAGAGACCTGGTGGGAGGTGAATGTATCATGGGCGCAATTTCCCCCATGCTGTTCTTGTGATAGTGAGTGAGTTCTCATGAGATCTGATGGCATTATAAGTATTTTACAATTCCTCCTACACGAACAATCTCTCTCTCATGCTGCCATGTACAATGTTCCTGCTTCCCATTCTGACATGATTGTAAGTTTTCTGAGGCCTCCCCAGCCATGTGGAACTGTGAGTCAATTAAACCTCTTTCCTTTATAAATAAATCAGTCTCAGGGAAGTTCTTTATAGCAGTGTGAGAACAAACTAATACGTACAGCAAACCAAACAAAAGAGGCATAAAACTCATCTCTGTAGGAAACACATGGTTAGTTCAGGAGATAGACTCCCAGGTTAATTGCGGAGGTATGTGATTACCTTTTCAGGGCTGATGAGGTCCATGATTTTGGAGATATCCCTGCATTGTATAACTGGAGACTGGGTTTGTCTGGGTCCTGAAGAGATTGATTTACATTCTATAATGTAAATTAGGACTTAGGACCATTATGTTTCAAAGGAAACACTTACAGTCACCATATTATAATTATTCAACCCTGAATCTGTTCCTATTGAAATAGTGCTAGAGTGATAAAGTGGGATTATTTTCTACTTCTGCACTGTTTCTAGGATTTGGGAGTAGGAATAGAAGTCACACTAAGCCATATCACAGATTATGTATAAGATTTTGCACCATTCCTAATTTGTTGTTGATGAATTGTTTGTTCATTATTAAAATTCTTTTTTTATTTCTTGCTTTTTGTTTTTGGCATTGAGAAAGAGTTTTGTGATCCATCTTTACTCTGCCATTTTGCCTGGAAATGCAACCTTTAATTTTTTTCTACTAAGAAAAATATAACCATTAAGTTCATATTTAAAAGAGGTTTCAATTGGCTGAAAAGTATGTTCAAGAGAAATCAAATTAAGAGACCTTACTAAGCACATGTACTGACATTTATATGTAAACAATTTGTTTTAAAGGAAACTGCAACTGAAAATCGTTGCTCTTGGCAGCATGTAGCCCTTCACTGCTTTCATATCTTTGTGCTAACATCTAAGTGTTATTTAAAATGACCAGACCAAAACTGGTGACTCTCTGTTGAAGGCCACGAGCTCATCAGCCCACATTAATACAGAGGGCAATTGAGCAACCAGTGTTCTGTATTCAGTCACCTGTAACTTCTTATACCAACACATTTCTCACAATGGTGCCATCTCTAATGAAATTTAGGATGGAAGAAAATCTGCAAATTAGCAATGCGTCACTTAAAACTTCCTGCTTGCTCTTTTTATAGCTTCCCTCTAGAAGCTCATCTTACTTTCCGTAATCATCAACAGAATGAATCACTTGCTCATTGTTAACCTTTTATCTCCATGAAGTGAAGGTGACAATGAAACACTTCTCTGTAAGACTTCCTTGGCAGCTGTCCCACAATGCCTGCTGGCCTGTTTTGATCCCATTCCATATGTCCACAATTTAAGTGGCAGTACAACTCTCTCTGAATTGTATCATACAGCACTGCAGGGCACAATCCTGTGGTACCTGCTTTTGGAAATAATCTTTTCAGCTTATTTCAATTTTCACATTAAAGAACTGGCTGCCTGAAACTTGATGATTATAGACTTGTAAGGACAGGATCAAACAGAAGATGCTAGCAGGAAGTCAAATGTGAGAGTATTATTCTGCATGCATAATAGAGTCTTTGTCCGCTTTTAATAAATTTGAAGCCATTGGTAGTATTATTGACTCAGACATATCACTGCAGTTAGCTATTCTTACAAACTAATTCTAATGAAATGCATAAGTGTAATACCTTACAGAGAAGTAATTTCAAAGGAGTATTAACAAATATTTATTAATTGTTGAAGAGTTTAAAGAGTTAATATATAAATGGATTCCTCTCTAGAAAACTTCCTATTTAATGAATCAAAAATAAAAAATAAAGTAGTCAATTATTTGTCTCTTGATTAAAGACTCTGAGTAATGATTTTCTTCTAGGAAGAATTTCATTTTATTTCAATGAAATTAATGTTAGTGAACAGACATTGTCATCTTTTTGCTTAATCTGTTGTGTGTTTATTTTGTTTTTATCTGAAACTTTCTAGAATGACTGTTGTTTATTTAGTAATTAATCAGTGATGAAATAATTTTTCCTGTCAGTGTATTTATAAATGAGGAAGTAAAGATCCATTACTATTGTTAAGGATTTATTTTTCTGTTTGCTGAGAAACAATTTACTTGAAAGCCTGTTTATTCTTAGTCACCACGGGTTGATAAACATAAATTTTGACACTCAAAGCTGGTAAATTAAAAGACTTGTTAGTTTAATATTTAAAGCAACCATTTCACAGTGTATTTCCCTGTAAATACTTTGAATATATTTTAGTGTGCTAGTGATTGAAGAAGAAAATTATTCATTTAATGATCATACATTTTTTTCATGAACACAGCAGCAATTCATTTTAAATTTTGTCACTACAATATTTTAGTTCATTTTTTATTAATTCTTTTTTCATGGTTACTATCAAACCCCATTTGAAAAGTTACCTTAACTTCAAAGTTAATCAAAATGGTATTAACATACAGCTGAATACCTCTTTACAAACAAATCTTAATACCTTCTTTGGACCCATGGGTACATACAGGTATGATAAAACTGCCTATCTCTATATATTAATTTAAACATAGGATGCCCATCTTTTTTATCCTCACAACTTGTATCAAGTTGAATTTCCTTAGTAGAGACCTATCTTAGTCTGTTTATGCTGTTATAACAAATTGCCACAGACTGGGTAATTTATAAGTAACAGAAATTTATTTCTTACAGTTCTGAAGGCTAGGAAGTAGACCAAGGCACTGGTATCTAATGAGTGCTTTCATGCTCTGTCCTCACGTGGTAGAAGAGCAGAGGAGAGCAAACCCACTCCTCCAAGCCCTTTTTATAATGGCATTACTCTATTTCTGAGGATGGAACCTTCATCACCAAAGCACTTTCCAAAGACCCCACCTCCCAACACTGTTGCATTGCGGATACCTTTTCTAATATATGAATTTTGGGTGACACTTTCAGTCCATAACAGAACCATTTAATTCAGTTGTTTTACAAGTGGTAGACATTCAATAAGTTCTGGTTAAGTTATTAACTTGAACATGTGTGACAACATTTCCAAAGAGGCACTGAGAATAATTTCATTTGAAGACTTTTCCGAGTCATAACTAAGTCGAGTGTGCTATATTAACATAAACTTAGTGTTTGCCTATCAGTTTCTTACACTCAATTATCTTATCTCTGAGAATTTTTCATTGCATATTTATCCTCCTACCTGACAAATGATGATATGAAGGCCTTCCCTGAAAACTTTTGCTTTGTCTGTTCTAAATTTTATCAGTGTACCACCTTCTTTTATGATATATTGGAGCAATCAAGTGAAAGGCTTACATTGTAATTTGACTTGCATATTTTCATGGAACTTTTCATTACTTTTTAATAATTTACCCCAAATCCATTGTTTCTCTGCAATATAGTGGGTCATGAATAAAGCAACCTCCCTGATCTCATAAAACTTGCTTTTTACCCCTATGTTTTCTTAAACACTCACAAAAACTAGTAAGTAGTAAAATATAAAACAATGAATGAAATAGAGAATGAAAGACAACTAAAACTTACCCTTTCATTAAACATTAACAGGTAACATTAAAATATTACAGAAACCATAAAATAATAATAATAATGGCTGACATTATTGGAAACTTATATACAGATTTACTATATACAAAATAAACCATACCTGGATATTGATTGCTATTGCCACTTAAGAGATACAAAAATCTGGGACCCAGAGAAAAGTGTGTTTGAGATTCTTGGATATTAAAAACTATGATTACAAAACTGAATTATTACCTGAGTAAAATTCAATACAAAGTTTTTAGCCTGACATTCAAATCTTTTTATAATCTACTTTTTTAGTTATTATTAATTTTCTACTTGATATCTCACATGATGGTCATTTTCTTCATCACACTGAGCTAGTGTGTGATAGGCAGTGGGAAACCGATTTAGAAGTAAAAAGACTTGGAGTCTAGTTTCTATGTGACCTTGTGAAAGTTTCTAGGTTTCTAAATACTCCTTTGTGAAATGAGAAGATTGTACCATTCTCTGATGCTATTACCAAATCTTATCATCTATACATTTTCTTTCTCCTTTTTTTGTTTTTATTTGTTTTGTTCTTCTTTAGCCTAAAACTTCACCTTAAAGTTTATCTCAATTTCTCAGATTTCCAAATCACCATAGCATAAGGTAACTACTTTGATTTGTAGTGGTATGAGCTTATATACTTTATTGTCATTTCAAGTTTCCCTTACTGTATGACCTGTGGCAGAGGAAAAGTAGTGGAGCGAGAAGTCAAACCGAAGCCAATGCTTATGTATTTGGAGTGGGAAGTGAAGCATAAACTGTGAGATGAAAAAGATAGTGTATATAAAGTAGCAATAAAAGCAAGTCAAAAATCATGGAATAGCAAGCAGGAAATAATGAGATATGACTTTGGAGATTTCGAAGGACAGGATGGTGATTATGAAGGAGAATATGTTGTTGCGGGCCAGGTTCATGCTTATTGTAGAATTCCATTAGTTCTTAGAGTGATTCTGTGTGGTCTTCAATAGAAATTGAAGGTAATTTTGGTGAGGAGTCTTGTGTTACAGATAGTTAACTGGTTAGCTCTCAGCTGCCTATAGGTCAGAGTCTCCAAGAAGCTTCTTAAAAATACTCAGCTTAAATTATTTTGTAAATGCTGTTTTTTATACTTTTCAGTCTAATGAAATTTTTACTATATTTTTTAGGGATTTCTTTAAACTTTCTAATAATGAAATAATTCCATACTTACAGAAAAATTGCGTAGGTTTTTCAGACAGCTGCCTTACAGCCTTCACCCAGCATCCCCCAATGTTAACATTCCACATAACTGTGGGAAAATTAATAGAGGAGTTAATATTGGTGCAGTCATACTGAAGAAACTACAGATCTTTAGCAGTAACTTTTCATTACTTTTTAATAATTTACCCCAAATCCATTGTTTCTCTGCAATATAGTGGGTCATGAATAAAGCAACCTCCATCTTCTCTATCAACATCATTTCTGTTTGAGAATCTGATGCAGGTCATGTCTTTAGTTGTCGTGTCTCCTTAGTATCCTTTAATTTTTGTACGTTCCTCAGTCTTTCCTTGCTTTCATGCTTTTAAAGAGAACTGGCCAATTATTTTGCAGATGTCCTCAGTTTGGGTTTGTCTGATGTGCTTTCACGATTAGGTTGAGATTGTGAATTTTTGACATGTACACCACAGAAGAGTTATGTCATTCTAACAGTGCTATACCAAGAGTACATGAAGTTAATATATCATAACACTGGTGATGTTAACTTTGATCAGTTGGTTAAGATAATGTCAACTCAGTTTCTTTACTGTGCAGTTACTAGATTTCTCTGTAATTAATAATTATGTTGAGGGAGATACTTTGAGACTGTGCAAACATCCTGTTTCTCTTCAAATTTTCACTCATGAATATTAATATTCATAGCTGGACCTTGCCTACAACAATTAATACGGTGGTTTTCTAATGATGGTTTTATATTTCCCTTATTCATTATAGATTTAACCATTGAAATTTTCTGTAAGGAATTACTCTCCCATATCCCCCATTTATTTATTGAAAAGTTTTTTGATATCACTATGATTTCATGGATGTTCATTTTATGGAATTTAATCCAATACTTTTATGATTTATTGTGTTGTCGAAATTATTCTACCTTTAGCTAATAAGTGCTCTTTCAGAAGGGCTTCTGTGCCTTTTTCACATGCTCTCATCCTTTACTGTGCATATATTTATGTCCTAATGCCATATAATATTCCAGGTTTCATCTTGCATTTTGCCTGCTCATAGTCTGGTATCAAACACTTCACAAAGGAGATCTGGTTATTTATATTGGAGGATAATATTTAGAAGCCAAGATATAGGTGTCAGTATGCTTGTGGCAACTATGTCATTTTTTTTCTGGCCTTCTCGGTGAACAGAGCTCACAAATATCTGCATGCATACTAATCCATGTGTATACACACATAAATATGGATCTATGTAAGTGTACGTATGTATCTATCTGTCAAAGCATGAATTTACTCTGATTCTAATCCAACACAACAGGGTTAAGGCTTTATATTTAAAGTAGACTTCTTGGAGGGGAAAAATGGTGGTTGGGAAGCAGGGCTAACTTGCAGCTTGCACTCAGACAGGCAGAACAGCACATGAAGGCTTGCATCATGAACTTTTGCTCCAAGAACTACTGCAGGAACATATCAGAAAAACAGAAGTAATTC
Organism: Piliocolobus tephrosceles; assembly: GCF_002776525.5. Taxonomy (NCBI): domain Eukaryota; kingdom Metazoa; phylum Chordata; class Mammalia; order Primates; family Cercopithecidae; genus Piliocolobus; species Piliocolobus tephrosceles. The sequence goes on from NC_045438.1 coordinate 109,384,196, forward strand.
ACAGATCCTTTGAAAGAAGCCACTTGCCACTGTAAACTCTGTGTAACAGTTGAAAAACTATGAGGGCTCAAAGTGTGAAACAGGGGGAAAGTTCACTTCTGAACACACATCCTCACTGGGGAACCTGAAAATTCAGATCATGAGAGAAGGATTTAACCATATGTAGGGTTGAAACAAAATTAGAGAGCTGAGCAAAATATAAAAGTAAAAGCGGCAGGAAGAACCCTGTAGGCACTCCTGGTCCCCAGGGATGCCTAGGGAAGCCATTCCTGACTTTATGTCACAGAGATCCTTGGGGAGGAGTGACAGTGGAATTGTCAGTAGAAAGACTACAGGTAAAATAAAGCTTCCATCTGAGCTTTGTAATAGTTTGACCCAGCACAAATTTTCCATGGCAGAATTGGCATGGGGGAAGTGGGGGCAGGCATGCAAATAGGAAGTGTAGGCAGGCAGGAAGGGGCAGGGCCTGAGAGTCCTTCTTGCTTCTCAGCAGGGAGACCTGTAGCCTGTGGCAAGATCTCAGCCCTGCTCATCAGCTGTTTGGATGTAAACTTGGTGCTACTGGGGAGGCATGGTGGGAGTGAGACAGGCTGGCTGCATGGGAGCAGGGTAAGGTCCATCACTGCCAGCTTTCCCACACTTTCCTAGCAACCAGTATGATGCAACAGAGGCAGCCATAATCCTGCTGGGAACACAACTTCATTGGCCTCAGAACTCACTCCCATCCCCACAGCAGCTGCAGCAAGCCCTGTCCAAAAGGAGTCTTAGCTCAGACACACCTAACACTGCCCCTACCTGATGGTCTTTCTTTACCTGCCCAGGTAGCCAAAGACAAAAGACATAATCTGTTGGGAGCTCTATGACCTCACCCATCATATGAGAGACCCGAATACTTATCCAGGTGACCTTAGGGCAAGTTTGTATACCCCCTATACTACCATAGCTCATGCTTTCTTGAAAGTGCCACCTCCTGGTTGGAGACCAATCAACTCAAGCCATTACAAAACTCGTAAAAGAACAAACCCTACTCCAAGAAAAGAGAAAACATCTAATTTCACCACCTGTAACATCCTGGCTAACCAGTGGTCCTGAGTCTGTTCACATGACAACTTCACTGCTTCACAGGATTCCAGAAAACCAAGGAATCACCCTGAGTCTGGTTCACTCTGCTGCTACCTCCACCAGAGCAGGTGCTGGTATCCATGGCTGAGAGACCTGAAGAGGCATCACAGGACTCTTTGCAGACACTCCTCAGTACCATCCAAGAGCCTAGTAGCTCTGCTGGATGGCTAAACCCAGAAGACCAATAACAATCACTGCAGTCCAGCTCTCAGGAAGCCACATCGCTAGGGAAAGGGGGACAGTACCACATCAAGGGATCATCCCATGGATAAAATTACCTGAGCAGCATCCCTTGAGCCACAGATATTTCCTCTGACATGGTCTACCCAAATGAGAAAGAACTAGTTAAACAATTCTGGTAATATGACAAAACAAGATTCTTCAGCCACTCCCAAAAGATTCCACTAGCTCACCAGTGATGGATCCAAACCAATAATAAATCTCTGAATTTCCAGAAAAAGATTTCAGAAGGTCAATTATTAAGCTATTCAAGGAGGCACCAGAGAAAGGTGAAAACCAACTTAAAGAAATTAAAAAAAAACAAAAAACAAAAAACAGAATATGGATGAAAAATTCTCCAGAGAAAAATATAGCATAAATAAAAAGCAATCACATCTTCTGGAAGTAAAATACACAATTAGAGAAATGCAAAATACTCTGGAAAGTTTTGACAGAAGAATTGAACAAGTAGAAAAAAACCTTCAGACCTCTAAGACAAGACTTTGGAATTAACCCAATCAGAAAAAGACAAAGAAAAAAGTTCAAAACAAATGAACAAAGCCTCCATGAAGTCTGGGATTCTATTAAACAACCGAACCTAAGAATAATTTGTGTTGCCAAGGAAGAAGAGCAATCAAAAAGTTTGGAAAACTTATCTGAGAAAATAATCATGAAAAACTTCCCTAGCCTTGCTAGAGATCTACATATCCAAATACAAGAAATTCAACAAACAACTGAGAAATTCATTACAAAAAGATAATCACCTAGGCACATAGTCATCAGGTTATTTAAAATCTAGATGAAGAAAAGAATCTTAAGAGCTGTGAGGTGAAAGCATCAAATAACTTATAAAGGAAAACCTACCAGATTAACAACAGATTTGTCAGCAGAAATCCGAAAAGCTATAAGGGATTGGGGTCTTACATGTAGCCTCTTTAAACAAAACAGTTAACAGCAAAGAATTTTGTATCTAGCAAAACTAACCTTCATAAATGAAAGAAAGATAAAGTATTTTCAGACAAATGCTGAGAGAATCTGCCACTACCAAGCCAGCATTAAAAGGACTGCTAAAAGAAGTTCTAAATGTCAAAAAATAAATAAATTAAATAAACTTCAGAAACACACCAAAATTGAACCTTCCCAAAGCATAAATCTCACAGGGCCTGTAACACAAAAATACAATAAAAAAAGACAAAGTATTCAGGCAACAGATAACACAATGCATCTCAATACTAATGGTTAATGTAAATGGCCTAAATACTCCACTTAAAAGATACAGAACGACAGAATGGATAAGCCATCATCAACCAAGTATCTCCTGTCTTCAAGAGATAAGCCTGACACATAAAGACTCACATAAACTTAAGGTAAAGGGGTGAAAAAATATTTTCCATGCAAATGGACACCAATAGTGAGCAGGAGTAGCTATTCTTATGTCAGATAAAACAGACTGTAAAGCAACACCTATTAAAAAAGAAAAAGAGGGACATTACATATTGGTAAAATGTGCAGTTCAACAAGAAATTATCACAATCCTAAATGTATATGCACCTGATGCTGGAGCTCCCAAATTTATAAAACAATTACTACTAGACCTAAGAAATGAGAGAGACAGCAACACAATAATAGTAGGGGATGTCAGTACTCCACTGACAGCACTAGATAGGTCATCAAGTCATCAACAAAGAAACAATGGACTTAAACCATGCTCTAGAAGAAATGGACTTAACAGACACTTACAGAACATTCCATCCAACAACTGTAGAATATACATTCTGTTCCTCATTACATGAAACATTATCTAAGATAGACTGTATCATAGGCCACAATAGAAGTTTCAATACATTTAAGAATATCAAAATTATATCAAGTACTCTCTCAGACCACAGTGGAATAAAATTGGAAATCAGCTCCAAGGGGAACCCTCAAAACCACATGAATACATGAAAATTAAATAACCTACTCCCGAGTAACAGTTAAGTCAAAAATGAAATCAAGCCTGGAGCATGGTGGCTCAGGCCTGTAATCCTAGCACTTTGGGAGACTGAGGCATGTGGATCACTTGAGGTCAGGAGTTTAAGATCAGCCTGGCCAACATGGTGAAACCCTGTCTCTACTAAAAATACAAAAACAGTGGGGCATTGTGTCACATGCCTGTAATTTCAGCTCTTGGGAGACTGAGACAGGAGAATTGCTTGAATTTAGGAGGTGGAGTTTGCACGAGCCAAGATCTTGCCATTGCACTCCAACCTGGAAGGCAGAGCAGAACTTCATCAAGAAAGAAAGAAAGAAAGAAAGAAAGAAAGAAAGAAAGAAAGAAAGAAAGAAAGAAAGAAAGAAAGAAAGAAAGAAAGAAAGAAAGAAAGAAAGAAAGAAAGAAAGAAAGAAAGAAAGAAAGAGAGAAAGAGAGAAAGAGAGAAAGAGAGAAAGAGAGAAAGAGAGAAAGAGAAAGAAAGAAAGAAAGGAAGGAAGGAAGGAAGGAAGGAAGGAAGGAAGGAAGGAAGGAAGAAAGAGAAAGAGAGAGAGAGAGAGAGAAAGGAAGGAAGGAAGGAAGGAAGGAAGGAGAAAGAAAGAAAGAAAGAAAGAAAGAAAGAAAGAAAGAAAGAAAGA
>NC_045438.1:109388156-109404392 GCF_002776525.5 Piliocolobus tephrosceles
AGAAAGAAAGAAAGAAAGAAAGAAAGAAAGAAAGAAAGAAAGAAAGAAAGAAAGAAAGAGAGAAAGAAAAGAAAGAGAGAAAGAAAGAGAGAAAGAAAGAGAGAAAGAGAGAGAGAGAGAAAGAAGGAAGGAAGGAAGGAAGGGAGGGAGGGAGGAAGGAAGGAAAGAGAAAAAAGAAAAAAATTAGAAATCAAGATGGGAATTTAAAAAATCTTTGGATTGAATGATAATAGTGACAGAGCCTGTCAAAACCTTTTGGATACAACAAAAGTGTTGCTAAGAGGAAAGTTCATAGCATTAAATGCCTACATCAAAAAGTCTGAAAGAGCACACATAGACAATCTAAGGTCATACCTCAAGGAACTAGAGAAACAAGAATTAAACAAACCCAAACCCAGCAGAGGGAAAGAAACAATGAATATCGAGCATAAGTAAAGAAAAATGAAATATATATATATATATATAAAAGATCAATGAAACAAAAATCTGCATCTTTGAAAAGATAAAAAAAATGATAGACCATTAGTGAGATTAACCAAGAAGATAGACGATCCAAATAAGCTTGATTAGAAATAAAACTGGAGAAAGTACATCTGATACCACAGAACTACAAAAGATTATTCAAGGCTACTATGAACACCTTTATACCCACAAACTAGCAAACCTAGAGGAGATGGATAAATTCCTGGAAATATGCAACCCTTGTAGAATAAACCAGGAATAAATAGAAACTGTAAACAGACCAATAACAAGCCACAAGATTGAAAGGATAATTTAAAAATTGTCAAAAAAAAATTCCAGGACCAGATGGATTCAGAGCTGAATTCTATCAGACATTCAAAGAATATTTGGTACCAACCCTATTGAAACTATTATAAAAGACAAAGAATCCTCCTTAAGTAATTCTATGAAGCCATTATTATTCCTATACTAAAACCAAGAAAGGACATAGCAAACAAACAAACAACAACAACAACAAAAAACTACAGACCATTATCCCTGATAAACATAGATGAAAAATCCTCTACAAAATGCTATCTAATCAAATCCAATAGCATAGTAGGAAGGTAATTTGCCATGATCAAGTGTGTTTCATACCAGGGATGCAGGGATAGTTCAACATACACAAGTCAACAAATGTGAAATATCACATAAACAGAATTAAAAGCAAAAATCATATAATGATCTCAATAGGTGTAGGAAAAGCATTTGACAAAATACAGCATCCCTTTATGATTAAAACAGTCAGCAAAATTGGCAAGAAGGGACATACCTTAAGGTAAAAAATGCCATCTATGACAAACCTACAACCAACGTCATACTGAACAGGGAAAAGTTAATAGCATTCCCCCTGAGAACTGGAACAGACAAAGATGCCCACTTCTACCACTTCTATTCAACATAGTACTGGAAGTGTAGCCAGAGCCTTCAGACAAGAGAAAGAAATGGCATCCAAATCACTAATGAAGAAGTCAAACTGTCACTGTTCACTAATGATATGATGTATACCTAGAAAATTCTAAAGACTCATCTATAAAGCTTCTAGATGGGATAATTGAATTCAGTAAAGTTTCAGGATACAAATTCAATGCAAACAAATCAGTAGCTCTGCTATACACAAACAGCAATCAAGCTGAGAATCAAATCAAGAACCCAATCCCTTTTACAATAACTAAAAATAAAATAATAAACTAAAGTGAAATAAAATACTTAGCGATATACCTAACCAAGGAAGTAAAAGACCTGTACAAGGAAAACTACAAAAAATAAAAAATAAAAACTGCTGAAAGAAATCATAAATGAGGCAAACATATGGAAACATATCCCATGCTCATGGATGGGTATACTCAATATTGTGATAATGACCATACTTCCAAAAGCAATCTACAAATCCCACACAATTCCAATAATAATACCATCATCATTCTGTACAGAACTAGAAAAAATAGTCCTATAATTCACATGGAACCCAAAAAAAGCCCACATAGCCAAAGCAAGACTAAGCAAAAAGAACAAATCTAGAGACATCACCTTCCATGAATTTAAACTATACTATAAGGCCATAGTCACCAAAACAGCATGGTACTGATATAAAAGTAGGCACATAGACTAAGGGAAGAGAATAGAGAACCCAGAAATAAACTCAAATGTTACAGTCAATTGACAAAAACATAAAGTGGGGAAAGGACACCCTATTCAACAAATGATGCTGTGATAATTGGCAAGCCCAGTTAGAAGAATGAAACTAGACCTTTATCTCTCACCTTATACAAAAATCAATTCAAGGTGGATCAAAGACTTAAACTGAAGACTGAAGCCATAAACATTCTATTATAGAAGAGAACATTGGAAACACCCTTCTAGGCATTAGCTTAGGCAAAAACTTCATGACCAAGAACCCAAGAGCAAATGCAACAAAAACAAAGATAAATAGATGAGGCTTAATTAAATTAAAAAGCTTCTGCACAGCCAAAGAAATAGTCAGCAAAGTAAACGGGTCACCCACAGACTGGGAGAAAATTTCCACATTCTATCCCTCTGACAAGTAACTAATATCCAGAATTTCTGAAGAACTCAAACAAATCAGTAAGAAAGCAACAAATAACCCAATCAAAAAGTGGGCTAAGGACATAAACAGACAATTCTCAAAGGAAGATATACAAATGGCCAATAAATTTGAAAAAGTGCTTAAAATCACTAATTATCAGGAAAATGCAAATCAAAACCGCCATGTAATACCACCTTGCTCCTGCAAGAATGGCCATAGTTAAAAAATAAAAATTAAAAATAAAAATTTTTTTTAAAAAAGCTCAGCTATAAAAAGGAATCAAGTAATAGCATTCCTAGCAACCTGGATTGAGTTGCAGTTGGAGACCATTATTCTAAGTGAAGTAACTCAGGAATGAAAAAACAAACATTGTATATTCTCACTTAAAAGTGGGAGCTAAGCTACAAGGACACAAAGGTGTAAGAATGATACAATGGACTTTGGAGACAGACTCAGAGGGAAGGTTGGGAGTGGGGTGAGGAATAAAAGACTACACACTGGGTACGGTGTACACTTCTCAGGTAATGAGCACACTGAAATCTCAGAAATCACCACTAAAGAACTTTTTTATGTAACAAAACACCACTTGTTCCCAAAAACCTACTGAAATAAAAATAAATAAATGAATAAAATAAATAAGAATAAAGTAGACTTTTTATAGTCAGTATATAATTGAATATTGTTTATCCCAACTAACAGGCTTTTAATTCATGTCTTTAGATAATTTACATTTAAGTAATTGATATGGTTTACGTCTGTGTCCCCACCCAAGTCTCATGTCAAATTGTAATCCCCAGTATTGGAGATGGAATCTGGTGGGAGGTGATTGAATCATGGGAATGGATTTCTCATGAATGGTTTAACACCATCTTCTTGGTGCTGTTTCCATGATAATGAGTGAGTTCTCTGGAGGTCTGTTTGTTAAAGTGTGTAGCACCTCCCCCTCTCTCTTGCTCCTACTCCTGCCATGTGAGACACTTGCTCCTTCTTTGCATTACACCATGATTGTAAGTTTCCTGAGGCCTCCCAGAAGATGAGTATACACCAGTATCAAGCTTCCTGTACAGTCTGTGGAACCATGGACCAATTAAACCTCTTTTTTTGTGGATTACCCAGTCTCAGGTATTTCTTTATAGCAATGTGAAAAATAACTAATAGGGGAATTATTGATATATTTGGATTAAAGGTATATTTTGCTATCTATATCCTAGTTGTTCTCTTTGTCTTTTGTTTCTTTTTCCTTCTTGGTTGGCTTTCTCTAGATTTAGTTAGATACTTTTATATTATTTAGATTTATATTCACTCAGCTTATTTATATTATGTTTTGTACACACCTGTGTTTATAAGACACATCTTTAATTAATGAGATGCTACCTTCAATTATTTTTTTTATTTCTTCACATGCTATGTAAGAACTTTACAAATTATATTCACAATCTACCCTACCATTCTTCGCACTATTGTTGCCATACATTTTATGCTATAAACACAAAATATATTGCTACCATTTTCACTTTAGTTTTTAACAATAATTAAAAATAAGAATGAACATTAATGTTTTATTACATTTACACATATCTTTATTTCCTTGTGTTGATTAGTTTCTCTCTGGTACATGCATTTTTCCAGAACTTCTTTTAAGCATCTTGTAGCATATGTCTGCTGGTGATAAATTCTTCATTGTTGTTTCAGAAATTCTTTGTTTTTCCTGTATTTTTGAAAACTGTTTTTGTTAAGTACAGAATTCTGGTTTGACAGATGTTTTTTCTTTTAATATTTTAAAGATTCTACCCCATTTCCTTTTGGTATAAGACAAGAATTCTGCTCTATTGATTATCATTTGTTTTTTCTCTGCCTGTGATGCGTCTTTTTATTCTGGATACATTTACATGTATACATACATACATACACATACACATACACACATACACACCTAAGGTTATGATATTTAAACCACCAAAACAAAATAAACAGATAAAATTTTGTTACTGTATGGTATTCATACTTCCTGTGAAATGGTATAATATTTTTTGAAAGTTAACTTGTTTTAGTTGTAAATCTATATTGCAAACTCTAGAGTAACTACAAAAAAAAGGTAAAAGAAAGAAAAAAAATACAACTGATATGTAAAAAGGAAGAGAAAATAAAATCATACAAAATTACTCAACTAAAACCATAAAAGACAGACAAAGAGTGAAAGACAAAAATAAGAACAAAAAACAAGGCCAACAAATATAAAACAGTAATAAATATGATAGATATTGTTTATATTCCACTTTGTAGGATCCTATTACTGAATTATGCTCCAGTGCTATGATTAAGCCTCAAATTTTAGAGAGGGATTGCATTTCCTGCATCTCAGGTGTATGAAATTCACAAGTACCCTTCCTCCTCCTCCACCTTTAGTTTGGGGCCCATCACATGCTCCAATCCTTCTCCCAGTAGGGGACTTTTATTTTATTTTTTCCCTCTGTTCTTATGCACTGAATGCAATGAATTATCAGCAATATCCTAAAGGTGAGGTTTTTTTTTTAGTTGCTTTTTCATCACAGATTAAGAAGTTTATCCCATGAAAGAGAAAAGGGAGAAAGGTCTGGACAGTTTCATGCACATCTTGTGATGGCTTCTGTTTATTCACCTGGTCTGTATCTAGAGGCAATATTTCCCAGGATTCTCCTTAGGTTTCCTTGTGAGAAACTGCAAAGGTTTGTGGGGGAAAAGGGTGTGACCTGCTCCTTATATTTGGTTCACAGGGACTTTACACTCTCGCATCAGCTTATGCTCAGCCTTTCTCAACATGTTATCTTTTAAAAATCAGTGTACAGAGACATCTCTTCCAATCATTTGCATGTAATCTTGGCCTGTAGGTGCCTGCTCTCCTATGATTTGGGGTTACTTGTTTGTCCTACAATTGCGGCTCTCTGAAAGTTTCTAAAAACATCATGAACTTGCATTTTACTCAGATTTTTTTTTTTTTTTTTTTTTTTTTTTGAAGCAAGGATGAAACTAATGAATTTTCAAGCTCTCTACTTCCCTGAGCAAAAACTCAGAAGTCTTCCTTGTTGTTCAGATCCAGTGTTTTTCCTGTACTCTGGAACTCATTTCTAATAACCACCCCTGGGATATCCCTTTAAACATTACCTTATTTTTACTTGCAGATCCACCATCTCTCTTTACAGGCTCTCCTCCTACCATTTAAAAATATTCCTGGAGCTCCCTTTTTCTAATAACAACCAATTTTGAAACTACCTGCTTTATTTTCCTGATATCATTGAATCTCTTCATTCATTATGAATTACTAACATCTGATTTCTACCCTATTCACTCCTTTAGGGATACTAATATCTGGTTTATTTATGTTTATTGACCAAATGTTTTAAAATATTCTTCTTTTGAAATTTCTAGACAGGGCATCTACCAGATTAATCTCTTTTTTCCAATTGTTACTTTTTCTGCCTTACTCCAGACTCTTTGCTTGATTTTCTATTTTTTTTTTTTTCTCTCAGAAAATTCTTGCCTGTATATTCTCTATTTTCATCATTATTTGGTATATGCTAGATTCAGGTGAAATCAGACTTTGAGACTGAGATATACTTTTAGGCATTTATTATGAGAGGGTCTTGAGATCAAAACTCATGGGGGAAGAGTAAAAAGTAAGTTTGGACAAAGTGAGAAGTTGGGCTGTAGCAGAGATTTCACAAAGACATCCGCATTCTATATGGCTGTAGCAAAGATAATTGTTTAGGATTGTCTCTCAATGTGGAAAATGGAGCCAGGCCTTTGGCACCACCTCTATCTTTTCTCCACCTCACCAAAAATATCCCCAAACCCCACAGCCTAGGCAAATTCATTAACCAGTCATTTTATTTTATATGCTCCAGAGAATGAAGCTATGACCCTGTGTATGGCAGTTCTCTTTAGCCAAAGGCAATCTGTGACTGAGGTCATTTTTCTATAATCTCTTAGTTGTCAATAGCCTCAGAAGCTGGCGGTATTAATGTTTTACTCTGAAAATAGAATTTGGATGCAGACCACATTGTCCATTCAGGTGGATGACCTCAAATCTACATAACAAAGACTTATCCCTCACCTGATTTCTTGTTTCATGCTTTCTATATGTTACATGGAACAACTACAGAAGGTATAATATACACATAATGAAAATACTAGAAGATAGAAAGGAACATTAAAAAATTGGAAAATTATGACTGAAAAACTCCCCCATATAATATGAGACACCAAACCACAGATCAAAAAAGCTCAGAGAATCTCAGGGTGGATAAATGCCAGAAAAACTACAACTAGGCATGTCATTTCAAATAACACAAAACCAAAAATAAAGAAAACCATAATGAAAGCCAAAGGAAAAAACACTTTACCCATAGAGGAGCAAAAATAAACATAGCATCCAACTTCTCTCCAAAAACTATGTAGGCAAAAAGTGTGTCGAGTGACATATTTTGAAGCATTGAGAGAGAGAGAAAAAAATCGAACTTAAATTCATGTTACCAAGTAAAAGCAGCTAATCTGAAAAGAACACATACTCTGTGACTACAACGCTATGACATACTGGAAAATGTAAAATTATGGAGACAGTTAAAAATCAGTGGTTAAGGGTTAGGGGAAGGATAAATAGATGGAGCATAGAGGACTTTTGAGCTAATGAAACTATTCTGCATGATACTATTATGATAGGTACATGTCATTGCACATTTTTCCAAACCCATAGAATGTACAACACCATGATTGAACCCTAATGTAAACTACGGGCTTTGTATAATGACATGTCAATGTTGATTAGTCAATTGTAACACATGTATCATTCTAGTGGAAGACTCTGATAATTGTGAAGGGCTATGCATGTGTTGGGTATATATGGGTATATGGGAAATCTCTGTAACTTCTGCTCAAATTTGCTGTGAAACTGAACTGCTCTAAAAATATAACCTATTAAAATATATATAGATATATTTACTATAAAGCAACAGTATTCAAGATAATTTGTACAATGTGAAATCGGCAACAGAATGCATGAATCTTTTTCTCACTTTCTCTTTCAAATTAGAAAATTTTTCAGATGAGATTTGATAAATATTATTAAGTTTACTCTAGAGTCATATTCCTGATTTTAAAGTATTTAATCCTTTAAATATTCTCAGTAATTTGTTTTGGTTTAATACATAAAGAAAGCATCTAAATTGCAACTCAGTAGTTTTTCCTTGCTTCAATGCCATTAATTTCATAATTCTCACCATCTTCACACATTTGTAATGTTTAGTTAATTATATAAAAGTTATATACACAAGTGTAGAAAACTGAACTGCAAGTGATATATGTCTTGGTCATATCCTTGTCAGGAAGAATAGCCCACTGAGACATACTGATATTTCTGACATCCGCCTGCTTCCAGGATGAACTATATTTGTGAAGTATGTTTAACTATGTTTCTTTTTTCTTTTTCTTTTCTTTTTCTTTTTTTTTTTTTTTTTGTGAGAAGGAGTCTGGCTCTGTAGCCCAAGCTGGAGTGCAGTGGCCCTATCTCGGCTCACTGGAAGCTCCATCTCCTGGGTTCACGTCATTCTCCTGCCTCAGCCTCCTGAGTAGCTGGGACTACAGGTGCCCGCCACCACACCCGGCTAATTTTTTGTATTTTGGTAGAGACAGGGTTTCACCGTGTTAGACAGGATGGTCTCGATCATCTGACCTCATGATCTGCCTGCCTCAGCCTCCCAAAGTGCTGGGATTACAGGCATGAGCCACCCCACCTGGCCTAACTATGTTTCTTAAAGAAAGTTTTCATTGTAGAAGCACAAATGTTGAATAAAACTTATCCTATTTGTTTACAGGGTCAAAAAAGGAAAGTCTTAAACTGCAGTATGGAATACTAGATATTCACTGTCTTCCGTTCCTGCAGGAGAGTAAGATAAATTCTGATGTATATATATATAGACTTGGGAGTGTTATGGTCTGAATTGCATTCCCTCAAAAATTTACATGTGGAGACCCTAACTCCAGTACCTCAGAATATGACTTTTATTTGGAGAAAAGGCCTTTGAATAAGTAATTAAGTTAAAATCATATTGTTAGGGTCAGCTCTAAACTGGTATGACTGGTGTCCTTATCAGAAGATATTAGCACACAGAGAGACACCAGGTCTGAGCATGCACAGACCAAGGGGCCACCATGTGAGGTTACAGCAAGAAAATGGAAATTTCCAGGACAACAAGGGAGACCTCAGAACAAATTAAGCCTGCCAATATCTTGATCTTGGACTTCTAGCCTCCAGCATTATGAGAAAATTAATTTCTATTGTTTAAGCCACTCAATCTGTGGTGTTTTGTTATAGCAGCCCTAGCAAACTAACAGGGAGTCTGAATGAATATATTATTAACATAATTCAGGAGAAGTACTTACTTGTTCTAAATCATCTGGTATTAGGCAAGGTGAGATAAAATAGGTGCTATACTTATAATCATGCCTGGCACATAAAAACATTCAATAAAATTGTTTCTATCATTACAATTAATATTACCTTCATTTCAAAGGTGATTAGTGAGCTGTGTTGTTAATCTCAACAAGGAAGGCAGTTGTGTTTAGTGAGTTAGCATTATCCAAAGGACAATAAAAGACCATTCAAAACAATGAATCTGAATGGCAGCAAAAGGTAATATCTACAATGACACTGTTGCTTTCCTTTGTAGCATTTATCAGACAATCTCCCCTTTGTTTTGTGAAACCTCACCTGCATAGGATTCTTAGAGAGTATATGTATAGGGCAGACAAATGGAGATGTCATTGGACTTGTTTCATCATGTGGGCCTTGAGAGGGTTTTAAATACTTTGGAGAAATAAGTCATGTAACTGAGGGCATCTCTGAGCCTTAGGTAGGTTCATATTAGTTTGACTGATGTCTATTTGGGAGCCATTTTTAATAGATTTTTATTGATCTTTTATTAATATATAATTCCTTGGTGGGTTACTGATAAAATTAATAAATCTTAACTTACATCAAGGACTGAAAGAACATTTGGTGGATATTTTAAATAATATATTAAACTCTAGACAGAAAAATGTGATTCCTTATAATTTATAATGCTTTCGTTATGAATCAGAACTGCTGATATCAGAATATTTCTTTGTAATATGTATCACTAAAATTGAACTTCTGTTAAATAAATGCTAGCAAAATGAAAGCATGTTATATTGAAACTTATTTTGGTTATTTTCTTCTGAAATATTATACATAAAATGGATATTACTAAGCTAATGCGATGATTCTATATGTTCAGAAAAATAAGCTTTTCATTCCTTTTCTTAGTAGAAAGGGTCTAGAAATGCCAGATTTAATCTAACTAACTTTTATTATTAAAGGAGCTTAAACTTCAAAGAAATGAAACAATTAAATAGATTAAGAAACAATATGTGAATTGAATCTCATTTGAGGTTAAACAACTGCTTTGGGTTACATATGTAAGCTATTTCACCTATTTCTTACTTAGGAATGGGCTTGCCTAATTAATTTTTTTTTTTTTTCCACGACCGCCAAAAATGTGACAGGAAAACAATTAATTTTACTTTAATATCTCTTCATTACTATCTATTCTATCATTTTAATCAAAGCATTATGCAACATTTGGAAATATTTCAAAGGCCCATGGATATTGTAGAATCTATTTGCGTTTTATCATGAGACAAAAGTAATTGAGTAAAATACTCGGCTAAGGGAATTATTAACTTTTCTCTCAACACTTATTTAATTTCATTTGGTTATTCATGACTCAACTGTTAAACAGCTACATAACTCTAAAGCTTTCTGACCCTGGATCTAGATCATTTGTTAACAGGTAAAATAGGAAAAAAGAAATATCTATGACTGGCCAGTGGCCTGGAAGAATTAGCCAATCACATCATTTTCTAGGGTTGCATTTCTAAGTGAAAGGTGGCATGTCTATAATGGCTAGGATATATCGTACACAGGATGATGTCTCCAAAGTACTTCTGCCACAACTCTAATATTTGGTTTGACTGTCATCTTCAGGAGTTGCTATGACTTTAGAGAGCAACAGTAATACAAAAATAATAACCCGAACTAAGATTTATAATTGTCATTTCCTGTCACTGCCATTTTGAAGAATTGATGTCACAATAAAGAATGAAACATTATCTAAATGACATATTTCTCAGTATAGGCAAATATATAATAATCACAGATATTGGTTGGGCACCTAACACCAGTTTTATGATTATTAATGGAAACTTTTTATGTAAACTCAATAAACAGTTTGAAAAGAAAAATAAAGGATTTTAACATTCAATTTGTGGTATCATTTTTAGCTTGCTCCTAGGTCTATTTGTATGTGATCATCTGTATTTTACCCTCGGTCTAAGAAAAACTTAGAGCTTTTCATACAGAAGCTTTTATATACATAAATGAAATGGCATTTAACATAGTAGCTGCAACTTTTTTTTTCCTAGAAGAAAATTTGTATAAATAAGTAGAATAAACCATTTGGTTAACCTCCCTGAAAATCATAGCTACTCTAGGAATATTCCCTGTGCACAATGGTGCCAGAAAAACAAGTTGTTTGCACAAAAGTGTGACTGCATCATCCAATTCTCTGTAACAAAGCAAACCATTTGCTTTCAAGCAAACATTAAATAAAGAGAATGTCGAATTTTCCATTTCAAGCATAAAGGTTTTAAAGTTACAACAAATTATTCCATGTCAAGATAGAATTTTAACATTTCTCCCTAATTTGTATATATAAAAGGAATTTTGGAATATATCTGACAAAATATGGCTTAAAAAGTGAAGAATTCATTACTTGACAAAAGTGTCAATTTAGAGACATCATACATTAAGATTTTTGTGTATTTTAGATTTGCTTTCTGTATTTTTATCTTATTAACTTCCACTGGTTTTCTCCTCATTTCTTCCATTTAACAAAATATTTTGAGAGCCTAGAACTAAGGTAATATTTTTGGAGAAGATATATAAAACCATGGTGTACTGGATATTATTGCTGTGTAATAAATTACCCCAAAACTTAGCAGCTTAGCACATATTTATCATTTTGTTGTTTCTGTGTGTCAGGAATCTGGGCATGGCCTAGGTGAGAGCCTCTGTTACAGTTGTGTCATATGATTGCAGTCAAGCTATGAGTGGAGGCTGTCCTTTCTTCTGAAGGCTCAACTTCAGGAAAGACTCATTTCCAACTTCACCACATGTTTGTTGCCAGGTCTTAATTCTTGACCTAGTGGTCTTCTTTGGTAGTTGGAGTCTCCTAGGGCAGGTGACCCAAGACAGAGTGAGATAGATTATAGTATGCCTATGAGAGAAGGCACAGTTTTCTGGTAATCTATCGATGGAGTGACATTCTATATAACTTTTATTGTTTTCTGTTATTTGAAACAAGTCCTTAAACCCGGAGACCACAGTAAGGGCAAGGTACTACATAAGGGCATGAATACCAATAGGTGGGGATCACTCACAGCCATTTTAGTGTCTGCCTGACTATAACGAGCTTATCCAGTAGATATTTTCAGCTTTAGGTTCCTTGGTACCTAAATTACCATGTACATAGGATAATATTAATAAGTAAATTAATGAACATATATAAAATATATAATAATAATATATTATATAATATATCTATGTATTTTGCCCAGACCTCTCAGGGATGAACAAATAAATATTTTATACTGCACCATTTTTAAAACGTAGGCATTAAATATGTCTTAAGATATTTATTTCCTGCAATACCATACTCAAAATTCCTTATCATCTTTCCATTTCCAAGTCTTGCTTGGTGTTCAAATGTCACATTGCACTAGCTACATGGAAGAGAAAGGAGAAGAGTACTACACAGAGTGCTTTAGGAAAAAAATCTGTTCTCTTTCATTTGTGTTGAAGCTTTCCATTCTATTCTACTATGGTTGATGTTAGAGAATATTAGTTTGTCTTCATGCTCCTGACATTTTCCTTCCTTCCATTGAGCACAATAATCACTCCAGTGTCAGTTTATTATCTTGGTACTTTGGGAAAAATGGGTTTTGTAATTGGAAGGAAGTTGGGTAGGTGTGTTGAGAGGATATGTTGGGGTTAGGACTGATATTAATTTCTCTTCTATGTGGAAGGTCATGGACTTTAGTGTGATCTGCATTGACTAAAAAAGTAAAGAAAAGTGGTATTTTTGCACATTCTGAGCTTATGGTTTAATGTTCATACTCATGATACAGCCTTAAACCTGGCCCCCTTAGCTTTCCAAGAATGGGACTGCAACACAAATAAGAGAAAATTCTAGACATTTGTTCTATAACATGAGCTACCTTGGAAGAATGGAAAGTTTCAGCTACGAAAATAGTTGAAAAACATAAAGTTGCCTTCTCCAGTTCTCTTTTTTATAAAACTGTCCTTCCTTCTAATAAAATTCCACTTATTTATTATAATAAGTAGTATGCTATGTATGCATGTATGTGACTTGAGGATAATAATTATGTTATATGAAGAAAATACATGTTGCTTTCTTCTAGAAATTAATTGAATATAAAAGTCAAGCAATGTTTTTTTCCACACAATTACATCAATTGTATTTTTTATGGTTGCACAGTAATCCAATAATTTTAAGTGCTATATTTACTTAAAAATCTCTCCTACTGCTGAGCATTTTAGGTTATGGGATTTATTTTGATAAAGCTGATTGATACATAAGAAAGAATAAGTGTGGGTTTACATGGTGGGGAGATATCAATCTTTAAAATTTTTTAGAACAATTCAAATATCATATGTTTCTGCTGATGAATGTTCATTTCCTCAAATAATTTTGCTATGACTATGTGGATTTAATTTGCCTGATAACATTTCTTTGATGAACTCAAAAGAGTATAAGTTAAGGTGAAGAGACCTGAAATCTCAAGAAAAAAGAAAATAAAAAATAATGTAAGTTTCTTCTTTGTATCCAATCTAAATTTAGGTGAAATGTGTCATTGGGAGGTTAAAAAATAATTTAGTACTAAAATACAAACAGATATATATCAAAGGCAAAAATTTGAATACAGATCTCCACAAGGTTTCCAGAAAAACCTACTTAAACTTAGTTAAGCATGAAACAAGCACATGTCCAAACATAAGATGTTCTTAGCTGTTATAAGACTTTGCCCAACCAAGGACTGTACAATGGGTATTCTGTTTTGAATGTATTAGTGTAATCAAAGGAATAACAAATATTATTAATTCTGTTCACTTTTTCCTAATTGTGAAAATGACTAATTCAAAATATTAGAAAAATACCATTTAATAAAATTAAAATTAGAAATATGATTTTGAAAAATGTAAATCAAATTATAAAACATACAATGTACAACACATAACAATTGTTCACTAGGTAATCCTCAAGAACCAGACACATACTATATTCTTTTTGTATTCCCTGCATAAAGTAAATACAGGACATAAAACAAGCATCAGATAAATATTTAGTGAAATAAAGAGTAAGATGGCATCCAGAAGATCCAAAGATGTATAAATTGTAATAGTCACAACTGCCATTTAAGAGATCATTCCGATTACAGTGACTGCGCTCTGCATTTTAGAGGTTTCATCCCATTTCATCATCATCCCAATTAGAGTAGGCATTATTATTCCTATTTTAATAATAGAAAAGTTGAACCTCAAATAGATAAAGTAACTCAACAGGGTGATATAATAAGTTTAGGTACAGAGATTCAAATGTAGGTATCTGAGTCGAAGCCAGCACACTGGAGTATGCAATATGGCCCAATATATAGGGTCCTTATCCTGTAGGCAGTATAGTCTTGCAGATGACCAGTTTTTCAGTTCTTGCTTCTAGTTTCTAAGTTATGAAAAATTTTCTCTATGCAATTTGTTATAACCCTTTATAGGTTTATTAGAAAGCTGAGAGTGGAATATTAAACTATGTCATCTTAGTATATAAATAAATCAAACATAGATGAATTCAGAGTAAATAATACTGAATAGGCAGCAGAAGCAAATTATTTAACCTAGTACAAGAACTTTTGCTATTTAGGAATTTCTTCCCTTCATTTAGATTTGGTTAAACCAAATTAGGACTAAACTCATTTTGAATTGTGTTTAACCTGCCCCTGAAAAATTGACATGTGTGTGAGTAGATAGGCCATGACAAACGGTCAAGAACTAAGTTTCTAGGTACCCATTCCAAACACTAAATCTCATTAACTTGAAAACGGCTATACAAAAGTGTGGTCCTCATTTCCGAGTCTCAAATAAAAAAATATGAATGGGAAGAAGCTATAAAAGGATCTTTTAACACAGACATTTATAATTTCAGAATTTAAATTTTAGTTTCATTTTTAAATACTTGTTGTGCAAAACATGGTCCTAACACAGGAGTCCTATCACTGTAATTATTAATATAGTAGTACAAAAAGAGAATCTTTGAATAACAAGAATATTTGTGTGCATGGAACTAATGCCTGATTTCATGGGTTGATCTTTTCTTTAAACATTTGTAAAAATTTCCAAAAATTATGTCTTCTTCATTATAAAAATATAAAGACCGCTCTGCCTCTTATTATATTTAGCTGAGTTAGTTATGCAAATTGATGAACTCTCAGTTAACTGTCTTTGGTTGGCTTAATGATTCCAGTTTATATCAGAACACATTTAATTAAAACTAATTATAACCACTGCAACACTATTACAAAGGTTCTGAGGCAGTCTTATCAGTTTCTTTCTTGAATTATTCCTTGGATCATAAAATAGGAATTCCTCTTAAAGGTATGTAGATCATCTAAACTTAAACAGATACCTTTTAATAAAGCATCTCCATGTGAAGATTGTCCTATTTTGGGCTGCACACATTTTTTTTAAACCATATTCATTGTCCTCCACATTAAATATGGGGAAGACAAGGGAAAAGAGATTGAGTTTTTTCTCATCATCTTTTCAAATCCCTTCTTCAAGGAAAATAAGGGACATATTGAGTTAGGTGTGTATTATTTCCTCTGCACTGGAAGAAACATTTTTCACAGATGCAAGAAAGGCTTTTTTCTAAAGCTTCACATCCCTGAAACCATACTGAAGCCTAATTTTGGAGCTGCAAAAATGGGTCTACCATACATTTGGCAGCATTGCCTAAAGCCTATTAACCTTAAAACCTGTGTTCAGGTGACTACCTGTCTCCACTTTCCAAACATTCAATAGTCTTCTACTGATAATATATTTGAAAGAGGGTAATGAAAATTAACTTCATAATAATGACCTGGAGACTAACATATGCCTGAAGAAGAAGTCTTTAAAAAAATTATACACATGCCCGTGCGGTGGCTCACACCTGTAATCCCAGCACTTTGGGAGGCCGAGGTGGGCGGATCACGAGGTCAGGAGATCAAGACCATCCCAGCTAACACAGTGAAACCCCGCCTCTACTAAAAATACAAATACTTTGGGAGGCCAAGATGGGCGGATCACGAGGTCAGGAGATCCAGACCATCCTGGCTAACACGGTGAAAACCCATCTCTACTAAAAAATACAAAAAAAAACTAGCCGGGCAGGCGAGGTGGCGGGTGCCTGTAGTTCCAGCTATTCAGGAGGCTGAGGCAGGAGGATGGTGTAAACCCAGGAGGCGGAGCTTGCAGTAAGCTGAGATCTGGCCACTGCACTCCAGCCTGGGCGACAGAGCGAGAC
>NC_045438.1:109404492-109451897 GCF_002776525.5 Piliocolobus tephrosceles
GGCGGGCGCCTGTAGTCCCAGCTACTCGGGAGGCTGAGGCAAGAGAATGGTGTGAACCCGGGAGGCAGAACTTGCAGTGAGCCGAGATCATGCCACTGCACTCCAGCCTGGGCAACAGATCAAGACTCCGTCTCAAAAATAAATAAATAATAAAATAAAATTATACACAAACATTTGTACATTTTATGTTTGCTAGACAGAAGAAATAGTCTTAAATAATTATCAGGGTTTTACTTCCTCATTGCCTTTCTCAAACACTAGCAGCCATGGGTTGATTAGGCTACTACTAAGTATGGCTAGAAGTGTTAAACATGGGCATGGACATTTGTTGAAGACTTGTTGCTACTCTGAAACATTTATAGAATCTACTTTTTTTAATGAAGAATTATTCAGAATGTGTCTTAAAGACTAAGCCATCATTTATTTGCTTTCAACAATGTATTATTTATGTGAATAGGGAGGAAAATTGTTCAAAGAACTCCCACTGAAGAGTAGGAAACATCTCCAGGGACCTTGAAATGTCTGTAGCTTTAACTTTGATCTTACTCCAGCCATTCTGAAAATGAGTGAACGTCTTAACTAAAAGAAAAGAACATAGTAACAATCGTTTATGTTTATCCAGATACACTTTTAACCAAGGAAGAGAGACTCCAAAGTAGTAATTGGCTTACTAAACAGTAATGCTGAGCGATAATTCAGCTTCACATGCCAGATACAGACTGCTTTTGCTTAAGTCTTGACTTTTCCACTTACTTGGCTCTGTGCCCTGGTGATTTATTTTATTGCTATATCTCTATTTCTCAAATGAATATTTAGTGTGGATTTCTCATGTTTCAGGCTATTGCTTTAAGCACTTTATCTCAAGTAATTTAACTGACAAAACAATGCAAGAATGTAGGTAGTATCTTTATACTGGCTTTACAGACGGGGAACTCAAACTCGGAAGTTGTAAGTAACTTGTGAGAGTCACATAGCTGTGAAATAGGAAAGTAGAGATTCTAACTCTAGAAACTAAGGTGCTAGGGCAAAGCCTGTGATCTTAACATAGAGTATCTATCAAGCTCTTAGCTTGGATCTGACACAAAATGTATGCCCAATCAATTTCTTATAAGGACAATACTTTTTAAAAATTCATTGGAAATAGCATAGGCTGCCTTATTCCATATTTTGTTCCAAGATGAAACTGTTTACAAACCAACAAAATGACAAAGTATAATAAAATATCAAGAAAAGGTTAGCAATTTTTTTCACTAGATTATGCAGTTTAAGATAGATTGGGGGGGGTGGATAATAAAAATGCCCAGCAACTAAGTCACAATTGTTAAAAAGCATTCATGTATAAGTCCCCTAATTTGAAGGAGAAAGGATTGTATGCTGGAAATAAGATGGGTTCTGGTATTAAACCTATTTAGGCTCCAATCTCTCTTATTTATTTATTTTTTTTCTGAGACAGAGCCTTTCACTGCCGCCCAGGCTGGAGTGGAATGGCGCAATCTTGGCTCACTGCAACCTCTGCCTCCCAGGTTCAAGCTATTCTGATTCTCCTGCCTCAGCCTTCCAAGTAGCTGAAATCACAGGCGCCTGCCACTACGCCTGGCTATTGTTTTGTAATTTTAGTAGAGATGGGGTTTCACTATGTTAGCCAGGCTGGTCTCAAACTCCTGACCTCATGATCTGCCCACCTTGACCTCTCAAAGTGTTGGGATTATAGGTGTGAGCCACCATGCCCAGTCTAGGCTCCAATCTTAATTTACTAATTGTGTGACTTGGGAAAGTTATGCAGTCTACATGAGACTTGGTTTCATCATCTGAAAAATGGGATTAATAACACTTAACTAATGGACTGATTAAGTGAACTAATGCATAGTATGGAAGATAATGTGTACAGAATCGATCCTAAGTATGTCCTAAAAGGCAGAGAAATAAACACTCTAGCAGGGCCATACATTTTAATAAACACAAAGTGAATTTTATGATCTGTATTACAATGTTTACTTTGAAAGACAAAATGAAAAGCAAAAAAAGAAAGAATCTTCACATGGAAGCCCTGTATATCTCTTCCCAAATTCTTTTTTAGAGTTTCCCTTGTTTAATTTCCGCTTTCATAATTTGTCATCTTTCCAGCTCTTTTATCTCCTCTTTAAATGTAATTAGGACACCACAGAGCTTGGACTACATAGCCGTGGAGTTAATTTGATTGTGGCTCACATAGGCCTACTGGAGTTCACTCACCGCACCTCCAACTGGTAGCAAAATGCCCACTGCAAGCTAAGAGGCCCTTAGTGGTTTCCAGGAAAGACAGAGATTTTCAATAATAATGTCCTTAATATAATTCAATTACTAAGATATTTTAATGGAGAAACAGTCTCAGTTATTTCTATCTTCAAATTTGTGTCACAGACATTTTTTCCTTATTTACTTTCTTGACTACTTGTCTCCTTCCAAATTAATGAGAGTTTTCAAGTGTTAACCACCAGAGGGAGCCATGCATTGTTATCAATATATTTCAAACATACTGACAGGGAAAATGAAATCAGTTAAATGTTTTATTTACAGTACTACATAGTCCCATATCCAAAATAAAGTCACTGCTAATTTATTTCAAACACTAAATTCATGCAAAAATTGAACAACTAACATGAAGTCTTTTTATTGTTCCATGTTTACCATTTCATCCAAAAGAGAAAGTCCCCTAAGGTACTGTTTTGTGCTTGAATAAATGAAATATTTCTGGAAAGAAGAAAGATACAAGAGAATACTACTTTCCATTTATAAATTCATTGGAAAAACATTAACATGTAAGAGAATAAACTCTAATGAAAGGGAACCTAGGATGACTGTTAGCAGGAAGTCAGATATTTGTGTCTGTCCTGTTAGAGCAAAGTCATTTATGTGGAGCTACAAAAGAAAGAAAAGAACGTGGTTCACTACCATTATTTACAGCGTCTATGAAAGAGGGGAGATTGGGCAGATATAAAGCCACTTAGGGAAACATTCCATGTTTTTATGAGGGAGGAAAAGAGGATACATAACTCTCTCCCAACCCCCTATCTCTACCTTATGCTCTCTATCATCCAACCTTTCCCCTTCCTCTCACCTTGCACAGAAACACTTTAGGGATGTTGTATAGAAAGGTCTGATGCTTTTCTTTGCCATCGACATATTGCACCAAAAAGTATGTGAACAGCAGATGCATCCATGTAAACTCATTTTTTCTGTCACTCACAAAATGCTCTTTGACTCCCTGAGTTGAAGCTTAGACCTAATAATTGTGAAACTTGTATAATGGAGTGTATCTGTCAGTCACCCCATAGGCTCCTGCAGCAATGCACCCCTTCAATTCTTTTCTGCCAGCAGTAAGAAAGACATAGATGGAGGACTATATTTTTCTGTTTACAGAGCTCTTATCATTATGAAGAACTGGAGACAATTAGGAATAATTTAACACACAAATATACACTTTCATATTTATTAAAAACAATGTTTTGGTGGGGTGCGGTGGCTCATGTCTGTGATCCCAGCACTTTGGGAGGCCAAGGTCGGCAGATCACGAGGTCAGGAGATCAAGACCATCCTGGGTAACATGGTAAAACCCAGTCTCTACTAAAAAAATACAAAAGAAGTAGCCAGGCATGGTGGCGGGCACCTACAGTCCCAGCTACTCGGGAGGCTGAGGCAGGAAAATGGCGTGAACCTGGGAGGCAGAGCTTGCAGTGAGCCAAGATCGTGCCACTGCACTCCAGCCTGGATGACAGAGTGAGATTCTGTCTCAAAAATAAATAAAAACCAACAAACAAGCAAACAAACAATGTCTCAACCAAAAATAGATGTTAAATAATTTCTTAAAAGTGAACTGTATTGAAATTGCATTATCAAAGTTAAGGGAACATGTTGTATGGATTATGTAAGCATTATCTCACTAAAGAGGAATACATAATTTAAACAATTATTTGACTTCAACAACAGAAATTTACTTTTCACAGTTCTGAAGGATGGAAGTCTGGGATGAGGGTGCTAGGATGCCTGGGTTCTGATGAGAGCTCTTTCTGACTTGCAGATGGACACCTTCTTGCTGTATCCTCACATGGTGGAGACAGAATGAGCAAGCTGTCTTGTGTCTCTTCTTATAAGGAAACTAATCCTATCATGTAGGTCTCCTACTCATAACCTCATCTAAACCTGATTACCTTCCAAAGGTCCCATCTCCAAATATAATCACATAGCAGGTTAGGTCTTCAACATATGAATTTGAGGAATTCAGTCAACAGTATTCTGTTATGGGCCCCAAATTCATGTCCTTCTCACATGCAAAGTCTATTAATTCCACCACAACATCACTAAAACTCTTAACTTGTTTCAGCATCAATTCTAAAGTCTAAAGTTCAAAGATTCATCCAAATATCATCTAAATCAGACATGAGTAAGACTCAAGGTAAATTCATTCTGAGGCAAGATTTCTCTCCAGCTGTGAACCTGTGAAACTAGACAAATTATGTGCTTCTAAACTTCAATAGTAGGAAAGGCACAGAGCAGGCATTTCCAGTCCAAATGGGAGAAATATGGAAGACGGAAGAGGTGACAGGTCTCAAGCAATCCCAAAACTTAGTAAGACAAGTTTCATTAGCTCTTAAGGTTGCATAATACCCTTTTTTGGTTAGATGCTCTGCAACTCCAGTCCAACTAGGGTGGCATCATTATCCCCTTGGCTCTTCTGAGGCAGACCCATCCCTTAGCCTTGGTGGGGAAACTCCATCCACAGCATTGGTCCTGCTCTTTTAAAACCAAGATGGAGGATGAAGCCTTGCTCCTGGGGTCTATATACTCTGGTTTGTGGTGGAATCAGTAGTCGTGATGATTTCTAAATGACCATTGGGGTACTACTTCCTTTGACTGAATTCAGTCCATAGTACCATAATCCATACCTTCTTCTCCTGATCACAACTCCTTATTTCAGATCAGTATCTGGGTTAAAATTTTTATTAAATTTCTTATTAAAATATTTTTATTCTTTTAGGAGTGTGCCACATTATCACTGTTAAAAATGCTCTTTGTTCTAATCAAGGACTCATGAAGAATCTATGAAAGAAGTTAACTATGAATGACCTCTTCCCACCTATAGGGAAAGCAAGTCAAGCCAACCTACAACAAGATGATGTAGTAGGTTTTTTTAATTTAAAATTCCAATATTATTTTTAGAGAGATTAAATATATGTTGTATAGTATAAGCAATATAAGATGATCACCATACCATGGTATATATTGTTTCAGTTGTAACATTAAATCTGAAGTCTAAATTTTTTTTTAATGACACATTGTAATCCCAGTAGTGAGCTGGGGTTGATGGGTCATATGATAGCCCTATTTTTAATTTTTTCAGGAAATTCCTTAATATTTTCCATGATGGTTGTACTAATTTACAATCCCACCAACAGTGTGCAAGTGTTCCCTTTTCTCCACATCCTCACCAACGCTTGCTTTCTTTTTTCCCTATGGTAATAGCCATTCTAACTGGAGCAAGGTATTATCTGATTGTAGTTTTGATTTGCATTTTCCTGATGACTAGTAATGTTGAGCAATTTTTAATATATCTGTTGGTCATTTTTATGTCTTCTTTTGAGAAATGTCTGTTAAGCCCTTTTGACCATTTTTTAAATATTTGTCTTTTTGTTGTTGAGTTGTTAAATTTCTTATATATTCCAAAAATTAAACCTTTATCAAATGTAAAGTTTGCAACTATTTTCTCCCATTCCATAGGTTGCCTCTTTATTCTGTTAATTGTTTCCTTTGCTGTGCAAAAGCTTTTTATTTTGAGGTAACTCTATTTGTCTATTTTTTCTTTTGATTGTCTGTGCTTTTGAGGTCTTATTGTAAAAATCCTTGCCCATGAACAACACTTCAAGGCCATAAAGCATTTCCCCTGTAATTTCTTCTTGTGTTTTTATAGATTTTTGATTTTACATTCAAGTTTTTAACCCATTTTTAGTTGAGTCTCTTATATGGTAAGAGTAAGGATCTAAACTCATTCTTCTGCATGTCAATATCTGATTTTCTCATCACCTTTTACTGAAGAGACTATCTTTCCTTCACTGTGTATTCATGACATCTCTGTTGAAAATCAGTTGGCTCTATGTATGTTGATTTATTTCTGGGATCTGTATTCTGCTCTACTGGTCTATGTGTCTGTTTTATGCCTGTACCATGATATTTTGGTTACTGTGTCTTTGCAGCATATTTTGAAGTCAGGTAGTGTGATGTCTTCAGCTTTGTTCTATTTTCTCAGGATTGTTTGGCCTTTGGGGGTCTTTGTACTTTTGTAAGAATTTTAGGATTTCTTTTTATATTTCTGTGAAGAATGAATGTCATTGGTATTTTAATCCAGATTGCATTAAATCTGTAGATAACTTAGGGTAGCCTGGTCATTCTAACAATGTTAATTCTTCTAATCTATGAACATGGATTATTTTTCCGTTTATCTGTGTCTTCTTCAATTTTTTTCATCAACATTTTACAATTTTCAGTGTAGAGATCTTTCACCTCCTTCGTTAACTCTATTTTTAGCTATCTTATTTTCTTTGTAGCTATTGTAAATTTAATTTTTTTCTTGATTTTTTTTCAGATAGTTTACTATTAGCATATAGATAAGCTACTAATTTTTGTATTTTTTGTATCTTGCAACATTACTGAATTTGTTTAATAGTTCTAATAGTTTTTTTGCAAAGTTGAAATCTAAACTTTTATTATCTATTTATAGATTTTCCTTTTCTCTCATCACTTTTTTTCCATGCTTTCACCAATCCAAAACAAGGAATTTAAATACAATTCAACTTTTTTGTTGTTTGAACATTAAGTTATTTTTCAGTTTGGTCTCCTGAGCTAACTTTCAATAAATGAAAAAAAGAGCTTAAAAATATTTAGAGAGGAAAAATTACAGGCAATTGAACAAGAGATACTAATGTGGGGAAGGAAAAAAATATGGGAACCCTTTCTTCCTTAAGTTTGCATTTTTACTATATATTCTAAATTTTATACAACTTTTTCTTTCATTTTCCACCATTGAATCACCAACAAGGAAGAAAAGTGATTGTTAAAAATGAGCACAAGAAAGAAGTGTGGCTGGGAAAATAAAGATGTTAGGAAAAAACAGAAAATGGAAGAAAAAGAGTTAAATCAGGTGAAAGGCTTGCAGAAAAGCATGTAAGCTAATAAAGTCACCATAACATAAAATTTAGAGGAAAAGTCAGATAAAAATTTATTCCTATTTGTCTGAAAACAAATGTGGGAGAGTTAAGGGGTTATGGAAAACACTTCCCATATAGAATATTTTATTAGTTTGTCCATTCATTCTTTTATCTCTTTACCCATCATTTATTCATTAGTTTGTTTTCCTGTCTCTTATTTCGTGAATCAACTACACAGATGCTTCTCAACCAAGGATGGGGTTACAACCCAAGAAACTCATCATAACCTGAAAAAATTGTAAGTCAAAAGTACATCGTCAACTTAAAATATTTTTAATATTTGATAGGTTTATCCAGGCTTAACCCCATTGTAAGTTGAAGAGCATGCTGAATGCCTATCACTTTTTGCACCATTGTAAAGTTAGTCAAACCTATCATAAGTCAGGGACTATCTGTACTAAAAAGAAGTATTGATTTGTAAAAAAATTGTGCTTCATTGGAAAATTATACACTGCCTAGAGCATATCCTCTCAGGTGATCTGATTCTATAGGATTTATTTCACAACTTTCTAAATTTTAGATAACTGGTGGCAATGCAAAATAATTCTTACCTATAGACATGTAAATTTTGTCTATTGGAGGTTCAGTCGTCCCCAGTTGTGGACATCCACCCATTCATTTTAATATTCTTGATTTATAATATATCTGTTCTTTGGATTCTCCTTTGACTTGATTGTAGCATCTTAGTAGTTCACTTATTATTAAGTTAAATGAAATTTTTTTAACAGATGTTCATTTATCACAGTATTAGGTTGGTGCAAACATAATTGCAGCCTTTGCCATTACTTTTAAAAAGTTCAAATGTTTTTTTGCCATCACTCTTAATGGCAAAAACCTCAATTTCTTTTGCACTAATCTAATCTATGACAATCATGATTTACTCATCTTATGAAAATTTTCTTTTAATAGTCCTCTTATTTTATAAATACTAGCTTTTCAGATTTTCTTTTGGCAACCAAAGGAGAGGTTAGTAGTGTGCGAATTTGTTATTTCAGTTGTAACCTCATGCTTTATTATTACTAAGGAGATACTCTTTTGGATTTATCCGTTGACAGTGTCTTTAATGTTCAAAATGTAAAGTAGTGGATTAGCATTAATTTATCGGGATATATATGGAAACAAGTGGGTTTCACAGTACAGAGACTTCATATCTTATTTCTTAAATCCAAGAGACATCTTTCAACTAGACAGTTCCCTGTGGTCCTCCATCTCTCTTCCACTCTTTCTGATTTCTTTAGTGTTACTATAATTTTAAACTGGCTGATAAAACCACTGAGTTAAATCCATCTACATACTATCAAACCACCTGATTGTCCCCTAACACTTTACCTACTGAGGTAGGATAGTATTATCCTTCCCAATTTTCTCCTTTATCCTTTATTAATGAGAACAAAGCTCTGATTTTTTTTTTTTTTTTAATCTTGCCCAGATTCTTATTTAAAGGGTCTGTGGAGCCATGCCCTAAAAACCATAAATTCTCATCAGATGGATTTTATTTGACCCTATATATTGTGACTTACTTTCCAATCTGACTCTGGCATAATATTATGAGACAAGAAAAGAAATCAAAATACTTAACCCCTAAACATGTTTCTCTGCTATATCTTCATCCTTTGTGGAGGAAAAACCTAATCTGTAAAGACTCTCTAATAACATAGTTAATTTTTTTTTCCAGGCTCTCCCAGTCTTGGAGAGATTAACTAAACGTCTAGCACCTTTTAACTATCTGAAGAGGAAATATTTGCCATCTGTTGTCTCTAAAGGCAGCCACTGTAAGATTTTAAAGGAACCCTGGTCTCTGCTATCTTTTATCTTAATCTGAACATTTCTTTCTATAGATCTCAGGTCTTTAGACAAACTCAACCAATTATCAACCAGAAAATGTTCAAATTTACCAATAGCAGGGAAGTCCCCACCCCCACTACTCACCCCCGCACCCTGCCTGCTTTGAGTTGTCTTGCCTTTCTGAACCAAACCAATGTATTTCTTGAATGTATTTGATTGGTATCTCATGTCTCCCTAAAATATATACAATGAAGCTGTACCCTGACCACCTTGGGCACATGTTCTTGGGACCTCCTGAAGACTGTCACAGGCCATGGTCACTCATATTTGGCTCAGAATAAATCTCTTAAAATATTTTACAGTTTGACTCTTTTCATTGACACTAAAAATCACATAACATTTAAAGCAACTCCTAGAGACATTCATATTTTTCTAAAATATTAAAAATCCATATTTACATTTAAATATGGCAATAGTAGTCTTTCACTTTACTGTATGCTATATGTAGACTCAATCTACATATAGCATACAGTTTTATAGTTACATTTGAGGAAGGGGGAATGTATCTTTTGGTAATATGCCCTCTGTGCTGACTTCATTATAAAATTAATTTTGTCATAATGTCAGCAGAGTTAACAAAAAAGTAGAAAGGAGATTAAAATAAAAGAGAGAAAAAAAAAGGAAGAAGAAGAAAAGTAAACATTCTGCAGCTCCATGAATAAATGAAGACAGATCCTCTCATCATTTTAAATCCAGAGGGGATTTCCTTCTGGTAATTTACAATTGCATCAAAGAATTTGTTGTTATTTTAAAAATTACCTTAGGCAGAGAAGCATAATACCTTAAATTAATATCATTAGAATTGCTATAACAATGGAGCATTTGAGAGTAATCTTTATTAATTTATAATAAATAAGACATTGCTTGCTTGTGATCTGCAGAATCAAACATTGATTTCTGATTTAAAAATGTTATTTTGTTGTTTCATTTCAAAACTGCTAAAGAAAGAAAGGAGAACAAAAGTATATTCAGAAGTATATTCTGAATGTTGTATTATTGATTCAGTTCATAGATACTCATGTACCTAACTGGCTTTCATTCTGTTCAATAATCCTGGAGCATCCTGGTCACGTTTTTCAAAACTGTACTGAAGGAATGCTAACTTGTCCATTAGGATAAAAGGCCCCAAATGTCATTCCTAACACAAAAGGATTAGGGTCTTTCTATGTAGCATCACAACTCCTCTAGGCTAAGCAAGGAAGCTGACACTGAAGTGATGGATGACCCCAATGTCTATTATGCATGGCAACACAATCCATAACCTCTGAGTCACAGCTTGAAATAACTTTTAACTGCATATATGAATTTTCTTAATAAGACTACTTCTCAGGATATCAGTTTAAAAACAAGTTCCCACATTTTAATTTCAGCACTCAGACTCCTATTTATGCATAATATGGCATTTTGATTTTTGCCAAAGAGAAAATTCAGATTCAGGAGGTGAGACAAGGTCAGTCAAAAAATCAGTGTGAAAATAAAAGGCCTACTTGAGAAGTACTTCAATAAATCTGTAGTTTTTTCGTTTAACTTCTTCACATCTTAAATAGCTTAATATCTCATTTTAAGTGTTCTTACCACCAAAACACAAAAGAAAATCAAACAAACTGTATTAGTCTGTTTTTACATTGCTATAAAGAGCTACCTGAAACTGGGTTATTTATGAAAAAAAGAGGTTTAATTGATTCACAGTTCTGTATGCTTAACAGGAAGCATGATTGGGAATCCTCAGGAAACTTACAATCATAGCACAAGGTGAAGGGGAAGTAAACACCTTCTTCACAGGGTGGCAGGAGAGAGAGAATGGCAAAGTTCCACACACTTTAAAAGCACCACATTCCATGAGAACCCACCCACTATCATGAGAACAGCATGGGGGAAATCCACCCCTATGATCCATTCACCTTCCACAGGACCCACGTTCAGCATGTGAGGATTACAATCCCACATGAGATTTGGGTGGGGACATAGAACAAAACTATATCAAGAACAAAACAAACAAAAAACAAAAGGACACAAAGAAAATTTCAGATGTGTCAGACATGTCTTTTACTTTAATTGCGGTGGTAGTGTTCATGGTGTATGTATATGTATGTACAAACTCATCAAATTGAATACATTATATATGCAGGTTTGTGTTTATCAATTATACCTCAATAAAGCTGTTAAAAATGTTATCCTTAAAAATTAAAATATTTTAGCCAGATTCATTTTCAAAAGGCCAATAATTCTGATATGTGTCTCTTTTACGTTAACATGGCATGTTGAAACTAGTCTGAAGCTTGTGTTACTAAATTTTGTTCAGTTTTTCATTAAATTATAACAACAACAAAAACCTCAAGGAAAGATCATGAACCAGTTCTTCCACAGTTTGGCTAAAAAATCAGCTGGTCCTGATAGCTTAAGCCCTAATCAGTGGGTGCTCAATAACCAAGAAAATTAATGAGACTTAAAATCTGAGAAGACTAGTCCAATAATTAAAATTTAAAAAAAAAAAAAAAAAAAACTGACTATTTCTAGAAAATGCCACCACCCTAATGCAATTGGTAGTAGTAGCAATCTGAAAGGCTATTTAGAAAGAATGGCATATCCAAATTGATTGACAATATATCACATTGATTTTTGGTTAATTTGTATGCCTGGACCTAGAGGACAACAACCGGAAAGATTAAATGCTTCATCAGCTAGAAATAATAAACTAGAAAACTATTTGGAAATAAGAATTATGTTGCTAGTAAAAACCATGTGAACTACAAATGCACCCACATGCATTGAAACCATGTATTTAAGATAAAAACAGTATATAAAAAAATTATAATTTATATTTGTCATAATAGCATACACTATTAAAATAAAAAGATAATTTTAATATGTTTCTAATTTGTAGGCTGTATTTCAAGAAATCAAACACTGTTTCACTGCTAAAGACAAGCATTATTTTGCTAATATGGGAAAATCACTAATGTAATTACATTCATGCATCATTATGATCCATAAAAATAATATACTTCTATGCTGAGGCAATTAGATCAAACTTCATGAATAAGAAATTTGGTAATGTAATAAATTGATCTTCTGGGAGATGCTGATTTTTCCTTGTATGCTTTATGGCTTTGGTCTGTGTTGCAGGAGTATTTTCATATTCCTCCTGAGATTGAGTAGAATGACAATGAGAAGAATAAAAAAAGAGAATACAACATTACATTGGCATTCTGTGTTGCATTTGTTAGTTGTCTATATCGGGACACATATTGTTTTGACTTTTTCTACATTTATATATTTGTTTTATATTGCATGATACATGTTTGGACACCATGCTACACATTCCATTATTTGATATTAAAATGATCAACTCTGACAGTGACCAACAGATACGTTCTTTAATCTTTCTCTTACCTTTGTTAATGCATGCAATTATACTAGTCAATATTTTCATGAAATGTGAACAGTACAGTTGCAACATCATTCTACAAAGACCTCAGAGAAAAACTACCAAACCCAAGATATCAGTTAAAATTCAAATCTTTTGGTTTCCAACTAAAATCTATAATTTACTTGCGTAAAAAATAAGAATAAAAATTCTCACTACACACAATGTATAAGAATACAAAAGACTTTGATAGTTTGATGCATTACTGCTAGGTTTGATAGCAGAGTAGACTTGTTATTTTGTGGATGTTTATTCCCAAGTGGGTTGGATGATTGCTTGTAAGTCATTTCATTCCTTGTAAAAGCCCTAGGCTGCTGAGCACCAGGCCTCACCTTCTGTTGGCCTCCTGCTTCTGCATACTTATTGACAGTAAGTTAGAAATATTTTCTTTATACCACAAACTATATTAGTGGTATAAATAGGTTATTTTAAAGAATAACATAGGTTATTTTAAAGAATAAAATTTATAATAGAATTATAAAAATGCACAAAATGTGTTTAATATGTTTACTCCATATACTTGTAACTAAAGATAAAAATGCCACAGAAGATATAAATATGGAATATTATCTAGTTATCTGTAGTTACATTTTAATTCAATTTAAAGAAGAAAGCTTTAGTTTTAGAAACCTGGAAATGAGTTATGAGTTTTAAATTTTAAAATACTTTTATGGCCTTAAAATTCCATTTCCACAGCTCTGACCTCTCCCTTCCTGATTTTATCATTTCAATAATCTTTCACCTGCTCTACCTGCATATAAAATCCTAGCTCTCCATCTTTAGGCAGTTGCTGGAGTTATTTTATTAAAATCCAAATCATGTCTAATTTCTACTCTCTTTAAAAGGTTCAGTGGTTCTCAAATGCTGATATAATGAAAGCCAAATTTCTTAGTTGGCTTCAGAGCCTTAAGGAACTAGTTTCAACCTGCCTATTCACCTGTTGTGACTTTCAATAAAGCACCAACCACATCAGACCCTTTTCCTTCCTTAATAGACCATTATGCTCTTAGTCCTCAATACCCTTATTCAAGCCATTACCTTCATCTGGAATAACCTCACCCAGCTTTTCCCTTCTCTAATTCGCTCATCTTCCTATGCCCGGTTCAAATGTGCCTCCACCCTGATGCCCCCTTCTTCTCTACAAAATGCAACAATAGTTCTTTACATATGGAATGCTAGGAGCATATGCCACATCCTTTAATTGTCACATCTAGTAATTGAGAAAAATAAAGAGTATTTTCTACTTGCATGAACTCTACAGTCTGGGAGAATTAGGAATAAACTCATGACTGCTCCCAAGAGGGTGACCTTGGGAACTTAATCTCTAATCTTAAATGTTCTAATCAGGAAAACCAAGGATAATATGAGAATCCATCCTATTGGGGTTTTCTAAGTATTTAATTAGTTCATGAATGTAAAATATTTTGCAGAGTGCCTAGTATAAATATCCATTTTTATTTATTTACAATTATTATCATCCCAGGAATAAAATAAGCCATTGACATGCCTATATCCTGAATCATACCTGTACGTATTGTTGACTCAAGAAACATAAATTATTCTGCACACATGATGTGCTCTGTTTTATAAAGTGTGATTCAAGAAATATTTATTGAATGAATCAATTAATCATTGAATGGCTTATAGAAGGCAAAGCATTTCTGATTTTTTCCCAAAAAATAATTCAGTGTAATCATTTTTATATTACATAAATTATTTTATTAAAATAACCAATAATTTATAAAAACCTTGAATAAAATGCTTTCAGTATTTCTTGAATTTCACAAAATAAAATATGTCATAGCATTTACAGTCTAGTAGGATGCAAATAAAATGCCTGGATTGCATTTGATCCATCAAAATAAAATAAATTCTTGAAATATTGACATCTATTAGGTAAGTTCTGAATTTTAATTTTAGGTGTCATATAATATGAATAATATGTATTATTAATTTCAATACTAATAATGATAAAATTGTCATTTATTAAATACATTTTATTTTACAAGAACTCACTCAAATAATCTTTATAATATTTGCCCAGGATTGTTGTCTTTATGTTAAGAATATAAGTTAATTCAAATCATAAACTTAAAAATAATTAGATTAAAAATATAACAACACTTCTGCTTTTGTCAGTCTGGCAAATAAAAAGTCTCACTATGAAAAGGCTTCTTATGCAAAAGAATTAGTTTCTGGATAAAACCTATTTTTAAGACATTTCTGGGCTGGCTGAAGCATGGAAAACTGCAGAGGCTTCTTCTGTGTAAAAACAGGCAAACAGAGCTGGAGCAAAAAGCCTTTAGTGTTAATGAAATGCCAACAGCCCCATCCAAGAGCAAATGCCAATACCTGCACTGTATTTTGGATTCCTAGACTTGGGCCAGGAACAAGTTGTTAGAGCTGAACCTGATACTGCTTTAAATTTGAATCCTGTAAAAGAATTAAGAAATTCAAGGTTGGAAACATCTCCAGGTTTCTGACAAAAGCAATTGCATGGTCATTCTTAAGTAAGGGCCTCAGGATTACCACTGATAAAAACTAATGGCATCTGAGCTCAGAGGCAAAAATCACCAAGCACAGAAGAAAACTTTCATTATGAGTGAAAATCATCAAGGAAAAAAGGAGATTTAAATCTCTCAGAAGACTTCAGGAATTAGAAATACCCAGAGCAGAGCAGAATAGAATATAACTATGTATAGACTTTTTAAGTTTTCTTTTGACATATATATATTTGTCATGCACAGCTTGACGTTTTGAAATAAATATATATTGTGAAATTAATAAATTGGAAAGTTGGGATCACAGAAATGAGCAATAGACTATCCAAAATGACTAGGCAAATTTGAAAGAGAATGAAATGAAATCTTATGAAATAAGGCATCTGAAATTAAGAACAAAACAAAACAAGACAGGGTGCTTAGCTATCAGCTAAGACACAACTTAAAGGAAACTAATGAATGGAATATCGAAAAAAAATCTATAGTATAACATTTAGATAAAGGAGATTGAAAGTATTTTTTTAAAGGTTCAAAGATAAGACGGAAAAGTATGAATGCCTAGCATTTGTCTAATGAGTGTCTTCAGAAAGTAAGATAGAATAAAGGCAAAGTTACATTTATAATTATAATGTTAAGAATTTTCTAGAACTGAAGAAAGATAAAAGTCTATAAATACTGAATGACAATGTATAACAAACAGGATAAACTAAAGCAAAAAGAAATGGAAACTCCGCAAAACTATAACAAAAAAGTGGTTTGAAATTAAAAAAGAGAAAAAAGTTCATGTATAAAAGAATGAGTATTAAACTGACAGATTTCTCAACAAAATCAAAGGATGTTCAAAGAGTGAAATAATAAACTCATGAGAGAAAATAAATGCCAACCTAGAATTCTGTACTTAGCACATTTGTTTTTTCAACCTTCAACCTATGCCAAAAGTATTGTCATCTTAACAGTAAGTCATTCTGATCCACCAGTATAAAATCTTTTTTATTTAAGTCTCATTTAATTTTTAAACAATTTTAAAGTTTATTCCTGAGTATTTTAATCTTTTTGACACAATTGTATGTGGAATTATTTTCTTAATTTCATTTTGTTTGTTCATGGCTAGTACACAGAAACAAAATTCTTTCACACAACTGATCTGCAGATTTAAGTCAATCCCTCTCAACTCCCAGAAGACATTTTTTTGGGCAGCGGTTGACAGGTTGATCCTAAAATTCATTTGGAAATATAAGGGAACCATAATAACAAAAACAATCTTTAAAAATATCAAAGTTGAAAGATTAATACTTTTCAGTTTAGAAACTTACTACAATGTTTAGTAATCAAAACAGAACAGTATTGGCATAAGAGTAGACATTGAGAATTATGAAATAGAATTGAGAGTCCAGAAATAAACCTTCCCATTTATGGTCAACTGAATTTTGAATTTTGACAAGAGTACCAAGACAATGAAGAAATAATAGTTTTTTCAACAAATTGTATTGAAACACCTGGGTATCCACATGCAAAAACATGAGGCTGAATTAATACCTTGCACCAAACAAAAAATATTAGATGAGAATGCATCATATGCCTAAAAGTAAGGACTAATTCAATAAAATAAAACATACAGAAGAAAATCTAGGAGTAAAATATCATAACCTTGAATTATTATGGTTTCCTAGTTATGACATCAAAAGCACCAGCAACAATAGAAAATAGAAGATAAATTTGATGCTATCAAAAATATTACACTTCAAAGAACACCATCAAGAAAGTGAAAAGTAACCCAGAAAGGCAATATTTTAATATCATATGTCTGACATGATACTTAGATTTAGAGTATATAAAGAATTCCTACAACTCAACAATAAAAAGACAAATAACTGAATTTTAAAATTGAGAAAGGTTTTGAATAGACATTCCTCAAATGAAGATATATAAATGGTCAATAAGCACATGAAGAACTGCTCAACATCACTAGTCTTTAGGAAAATACAAATCGAAACTATGAGATATCACTCACACCTACTAGTTTAGCTAGAGTAAAAAAGACAAAGACATGTTAACGAAGATGTAAAGAAATAGGAATGCTTATACATTGCCAGTGGCATTGTAAAATGGTACAAAGACTTGGGAAAACAGCCTGGAAGTTACTCAAAATGTTCAACATTGTTATATGATCCTGCAAGTGCACTGTTTTTTCTTTTTTTGAGACGGAGTCTCTCTCACTGTTGCCCAGGCTGGAGTGCATTGGCGCTATCTCGGCTCACTGCAAGTTCCACCTCCCGGATTCACGCCATTCTCCTGCCTCAGCCTCCGGAGTAGCTGGGACTACAGGCGCCTGCCACAAGTCCACTCAAATATATATGCCCAAGTGAGTTGAAACATGTCCACACAAAAACTTGCACATGAATCTTCATAGCACCATTATTTATAACAGCCATAAAGTGGAACTAACCCAAATGTCCACCAACAGATGACTGAATATAGAAATGTGATATAGCCACAAAATTTTTTTTTTTTTCTTTTTGAGACGGAGTCTCGCTCTGTCGCCCAGGGTGGAGCGCAGTGGCACAATCTCGGCTTACTGCTACCTCTGTCTCCTGTGTTCAAGCAACTCTCCTACCTCAGCCTCTCAAGTAGCTGGGATTACAGACACCTGCCACACACCGCCACCACATCTAGCTAAGTTTTGCATTTTTAGTAGAGATGGGGTTTCATCACATTGGCCAGGCTGGTCTTGAACTCCTGACCGCAGGCGATCCGCCCACCTTGGCCTCCCAAAGTGCTGGGATTACAGGCATGAGCCACCGAGCCCAGCCAATGGAATATTATTTAACCATACAAAAGGATGAAACATTGATAGCAATACAGTGTGAATGCACCTTAAATATATATGTTAAGTCGAATATATAGAACATTACTTTTTAATACAGAGGCTAAAATACAGTGTGAAACTTAGGATAATAATTTAGGTATAATATTTTGGCCAAAACAGATTTTAAAAGGACCGATAGCTTCTTGATTGGGTCACAAAGCTACCTTAGGTTTTTAATGTACAGAATTTACCACTAGGTAATGAAGTTACTTCATTGTGATATAAAATTCATGATAGAAAGTGAAAAGTTGTCTCCTTTGTGGGAAAGTTAGCATGAATGGCAAATAATGTACAAGATCTATATTCAATATTTAAACACTTATCCTTCTAAGCCAAGAAACTCAAACAAAAAGATATACTCAGATGTTAGTATTTGTAATCTAATTATCACTTTATCTCTTTTATGATTTAGTAGTTCTGGTTAAAAAATGTTTTCTGTTAAACGCCTCTGCATTATGACATTACATTTTCAGTCTGAATTAGGGGTGGGGTATTTATTATATTTAAGAGATATAAGCCAGA
This sequence comes from Piliocolobus tephrosceles, assembly GCF_002776525.5. Taxonomy (NCBI): domain Eukaryota; kingdom Metazoa; phylum Chordata; class Mammalia; order Primates; family Cercopithecidae; genus Piliocolobus; species Piliocolobus tephrosceles. Next base: position 109,422,892 of record NC_045438.1, read on the forward strand.
TTAAAAAAAAAAAAAAAACAAGAAAACATCTCAAGTCATATTGACTGAAACCAAATTTTTTTTTAAATTTCCACATACGAATTTATATCTTAATTCTATAAAAATTGTTGTGTGTTAGCCATTCAGAAAAATGTACCAGCGCACAGTCAGTAATATAATCTCTGCCACCATAACCTAGAGAACACATACTAGTCAAACAAGGCATAGTATCTAACTGAAAATAGCAAATCGTTGCTGGCATTTTACAATTCCGGATGGTGTCTATGGATCCCGATTTTAGTGGAGAATTGCCAGTTTTCATGTGAGAGGCTCTTGAATGATTGCATCAATATTTCAATTTTAACTATTCACCATATAACCTTTGAAAAAAAGTAGTTATATATTCTGCAATGAAAATGAATGATTAACAGGATTCAATTAGTTCTTTGAGTGACTCTATGCAATATTTCTTTTGAGAAAATTAAATAATATATTTATTTTCTATAAAAACCTATTAATTAGTAGAGAAGTTTTCTTTCTCAGAGCTAAAATATCAAAGGCAGTATAAGATTATTTATGTAATTAATAAATACAAAAATATCAATAAAATTTATAGAAAATCTTAAGTAATTATTACATAATCTTAAGTATTATTACATAAGCTATGGTGAATCTGATGATGGAGACAGGAAATTTGAGAAATATTCAAAGTCATGGAAATCTTCAATTCAATGGTCAAATTTATAATGCACTCTGTCTACACTATATAACATTAATAAATCTATTATTAAAATGTTAAGCCAAATTTGCAGTGTTTGTTGAGACAAGAATAGACAAAGCAGGACAGAATGTTATTTAACATGCACTGTTTGGCAAAGATCAGTACAGGCCCCTTACATTGGAATGGGTGCTTTGGTTCCACACTAGACTTTCTGACTCCAAATATTTGGGCAGAGTAACCAAAGAAAGCTTCAGCAAACTTCCCTGGTGATTGTTTTGAACCCTTACATTTGAGAGTAATGGGTATAGGGAGATATTCCTTCATTGCTTTAAGGAATTAAAGCAATATTCCTTCATAGTTGATATTCCTTCATAGTTGATATTCCTTCATTGCTTTAAGGAATCTTTATGCACAGTTAGCTATCACACCATGAAAGTCAGTACCTTATAATGCAAAAGAATAAAATGAAAGATTTTATTGACCTTGGACAAATCACTTTCCTTCCTTAGGCTTTAGTTCCCTCAACTATAGAATGAGGCATTAAGCTAGGTGACTTCTGGTCAGCCTTTCCATTCTGTCATTCTACTGAAATCTGGTGCTAAAAGTTATGTAAGCTTGTCATATGTTATGTTCAAGGGATACAAAGCTGTTATCACGCATATAGGCATATTCAATTCATAATCTTATTTCAAATGAAAATTTACTAAGCCCTAAATTTATAGAAATCAGAAAATGACATATGTAAAGATATATGAAAGGAAATAGCACTGTCATTAATCAGTACAGAGATTTCACTTCTGCTCCCTCTAGAATAATGTAGTCTGGTTGCTTCTCCAGAAATATTGCACCTGAACTTTGGAGCAGTCACTAAGAAATGGTAAAATTTCTTCATTAAGGATCACTGCTTGCTGTGGGCTCTTTCTCTCTAGAAGCAGTTATCTGAAAACACTGGATTAACTTTTTACTCAAAATCTATTAAAAATAAGTTTATGTTAAAGCATCCACTTAAAACTTATTGCATGCTATGAACAGGATGACTTGGAAATAAAAATATACAAATATTAAAACAAACAAAAAACACTCCTACATAATTTCTCCCACTATGTCATTAGATTTCACCTTGCACTGATGAAGAAAGTGATGCTCTATGCAGTTACTACAGGAAATTGCTCAAAAACATGAAACAACTGGTATGGCCTAGACAATACATGGCCAGAATGACACTTGCCTTATTACATAGTTCATAAGCAAAGAAGATTCCTTCTACAGCTGAGATCTATAATAACTCAAATCTCTCCTTTGGTTTAAAAGGCTGGCTGAAATTTACACACATGGAACCAAAGCACTACTAAAGTAACTACTTTGGTCTCTGTATGGAAACTGGATCATTCACTCATTAAAATTTCCTGCTTTTTTCAGAAAAAGACCTTTGAAAGTCTTTGCTATGTGTTGGAGACCAATAGTATTTCTTGCCATTTCACTTGTTTCCCTTTATATGATAATATTAAATTCCCAATTCTAGGCTTGTGAGAGCATATTCTGAATTTCAATGTATTGATTCAGGTTTATAATTTCCCAAACAGCCTTTGTGGAGCTCTGGAAATATTCCACTCACAACTCTGAGCTCTCTATTTCCATATTTGTTTTCTTTTATTGGATTTCAACATTACACAGGTGAGCCAGGAAAGAATAATAATGCCCTAATCTATTTTCATTTTGACAATATAGACTGGGTATATTTTTTCCTCTTTGACTGTAGATTTGTAAATTTTCATCTTGAAAACGTTAAATTGATTAGTGTCATGTGGGTCTGTCATTTAGAAGCCTCTGATCTTTCTCTTTCTCTCCATGTATTTCTCACTGATCCATTGGAACTACCTTATCAAATTTCTAAACTTTTTCAAATTTCCTTTTTTTTAAAATTATTTTTATTTTTTTATTTTTATTTTTATTTTTGGAGATGGAGTCTCGCTCTGTCTCCCAGGGTGGAGTGTGGTGGCACAATCTCGGCTCACTGCAACCTCTGCCTCTCGGGTTCAAGCTATTCTCCTGCTTCAGCCTCCTGAATAGCTGGGATCACAGGCACCTGCCACCACACCAGGCTAATTTTTGTATTTTTAGTAGAGATGGAGTTATACCATGTTGGCCAGGCTGGTCTCGAACTCCTGACTTCGTGATCCACCCTCCTCAGCCTCCCAAAGTGTTGGGATTACAGGCATGAGCCACTGCACCCAGCCACTTTTTGTAATTTCTTTTGATTGTTTTTAGTACTCTTTACTTTTTTGTTCTTCCCTTATGTTGAATAATTATCAATGACTCATAATTCAACTCTAAACAATAAAACTAATAAAAATGAACAAATAAGTCCTTTATATATGTCAAAGATCAAAAGACAAGGTTTGCAGTGCAAGCATCTTATATTAGGAAAGTACGTAATAGCTCTTATAACTAACACATCTTAAAATCTTAGTACTTTTCATAATAAACATGTATCTCTTTCTCATACAACCATGCCAAGAAAGGGTTCTTCATCAGGGTATGGGAAAGTTTTTTTTTCATAAGCTGTCAGACATCAAACCAAGAGATTCACTTTTTGCCAGACAGCACATAGAGGAAGAGATAGTAGAGAAAGCACATCTGCCTCTTGTTCATTTTGAGACAGTGATATATGTCCCTTCTCTTATTCCATTGGTGAAGACTAGTCAACTGGCTCCAGCTAGCTGCAAAGGAGTCTGGGAATTATACTTCCTATCTAGACAGATGAGTCTTAGCAGCAATGAATGATGCTATGGAAAAGAAGCACGAATCTTTGGTAGACAGATACTTTTCCTATTTGGCAGAAATGAATGGGAGATTCATAGCAAATGCATCAATTCACATTTCATTTCCACTATTCTAAGGTATATTTAATCATAGTCACCTTTTTGAAGTCAAACACTTATTCTCCATTATAAAGAGGGATGTGCTATTCAAAATTCATATAACTCAGAGCATTATTTTTATTTTGAATATTTTATACCTCTCAAAATTTAGAAATATGGTAACATATATTTAGACATTTTGGAAACACTGAGTAGTGTGGGGCTTTATTATTTCACTTATGAGCATTAATTAACTACCTAAATGTATATTACACTGTGTGATCCTTTCATTATGATATGGTGAAACAGAAAAATTAGTCTCTCTACTGTGTGAAGATTTTACCCCTTTTGGTTTCATTTACTCAATCATAAAGTGATACTAATAATGGCTCATCCAACACAGTTGTGCTGATTCTATAGTACACAGCTTCAAAGTTTACATTATGGTTTCTTGCACAAGAAAAAATGTCCCATAAGTTTATGTCCTATTTAAAAACTTACATTTTAAACAACAACAACAAAAAGAGCTATAAAGGAAAAGAGAGAGAAAAAGAAAAGAGAAGTAAAACAAATAAGTTAACTGCAATCTTGAGCAGAGAGCTTCTATTGTACATTATGGCCCTTGAGATGAGGAGCCTTTGTCATTCATTCGCACCTTGGTTTCTCCTGCAGTGCCTCAATAGTGCCACAATACTTAATAAGGAATTGTGAACTGTTTATTGAATTACATTATTTATATCATATTCACAATGAGAAAGTATATAATAAGAATGCTGGTAAAGTGTATAATTTATGTGTTTTTTGGTACTCATAAAGTATTGTAGAGAGTTTTGCTGCCTGATCAAGTAAATCTTCTGAGAGAAGATTGTAGTTCAGAAATGATTTTTGCTTTTTTAAATAGAGTCTCCCTCTGCCACCCAGGCTGGAGTGCAGTGGTGCAATTACAGCTCAGCTGTGACCTTCCAGGCTCAAGTGGTTCTGCCACCTCAGCCTCCCAAGTAGCTGGGGTACAGATGTGCACCACCATGTCTGGCTAATTTTTTTGTATGAAACATGGGGTTTCATCATATTGTCCAGGCTGATCTTGAACTCCTGGGCTCAAGTTATCCACCCGCCTTGGTCTTCCAAAGTACTGGGATTACAGTGACTTGAGCCACTGTGCCCAGAAATTCTTTAAGCTATACAAATAATTCTACAAATTTACATTCAGATTACAAAATAAACATTGCTATAAATATATTTCAGCAGAGCCAAGAAGCAATTAATAAAGTTATAAGCAAAACTGGTTTTTGTACTCCTTGATCATCTTAGGCAAATTTGATGTTGAAAGTAAAATTTCTCAAATATAAAGTTACTTTGTATTGAGGAAACAATCTGATCACTATCATAAGCCCTGTTACTTATATGCAATTAAGTCTTTCAATCTTGCAAATGATTGATAATCTTAAATATTTCATAATTTAAAAGTTGTTCATATGTAAGGTTTAGTGAACTGCAGAAATCACGAGCATATTCTTGTGTGAATGTTACTGCATTCTTCCCTAAAAATAGGAATATTTCCTTTTTATTTAGAGTAAAATAAAGTGGAATTTTACAATATATTGCATTAATTTTATAAAGGTGGACAGAAACTTTAGTTACTTTGCATTAAAAAGATTTTCTTAGGAATATATTTAAAGGTATAATCCATATAATATTTACATTTTCAGTTTTTGAAGGTAACCATTGTTCACTCAAAATTTTCTTTCAAATATTAGAAATGTAATTATTAGATTCTTTCACTTGCAACCAAATGAGTGCTTTTTCTTTTGGAAATACACTTTTTATCATTCTGTAAGAAAACCTGATGAATAAAATTATTTTCCAGTTAATTTAAATTCTCTGTCAAGATTACGCTTTCTTTTACACACACATACACACAGAGAGAGACAAGCACAAATGCATTTATTGTTTTATGTAAAATAATTATATTATCAGACTAATACAATGAATATAGTTAGTTACACCCCTCTCTATTGTACCCGAATTACACAAACAATTGCTTTTGCACAAAAACACAGAGCGTGTTTAACAAACACATAGGCAGAATTGTGTATGTTTTAACATCTCTGTACGTTATTTTTTTCTCTTCAGATTTACCAGGATATGTGATTCACTAGCTATAGATTTCAGGACTATTGACATTGCTTTAGAGATTTTCTGAGAAAGACATTTAGTCTTCAAGTGTTGAATGCAAACATTTAACACAGAAAGATGAACTATTATCCTGAGAAAAGCACAAAACTCATCTATCTTTATTTATATAAGATTCTGATATTTTCTTATGATAAGCAACTACAAGCCTCAAGATTTCATTAGATAAGTAATTTATATTCAATGATAAGGATGTTACCTTTTAATACTACTCTCAATTATAGCTCTATCAATTTAGATGACAGTTAGTAATGTGTCATTTAAAATTAATGGCTTTGTCAGTGTTTCTCAATTATTCTGAGATTAATATTTCCCAAGGTAATAGTAGGAGGAGAAAAATATATTTTGAGACATTTTATGGGTAGAGTTGAAAGCAAGTTATGTCAAACAGGATTTGGATAGACATTTAATGTCTCCTTTCTATGTTAAGAACATGGTGTCAGGCCGGGCACGGTGGCTAATGCCTGTAATCCCAGCACTTTGGGAGGCTGAGGTGGGCAGATCACTTGTGGCCAGGAGTTCAAGACAAGCCTGGCCAACATGGCAAAACCTCGTCTTTACTAAAAATACAAAAATTAGCGATTTGATGGTGAACCCACCTGTAATCTCAGCTACTAGGGTGGCTGAGGCAGGAGAATTGCTTGAACCTGGGAGGTAGAGGTTTCAGTGAGCCGAGATCGCACCACTGCATTCCAGCCTGGGCAAAAGAGTGAGACTTCGTCTCAAAAAAAAAAAAAAAAAAAAAAAACCCAACCAAGCAACCAACCAAACAAACAAACAAAACATGTTGTCTCCAGTTAGTCAATGTTGAGATAAATTAATAAAAATTCACATAAACTTTTAGAAAAGAAAAATATATTCACAATTATCAAATTATAATGAGTTTGAAATTGAAATTGTCAGTGGAAAGAAGAAATAACGATTGTTGTGAGTTAGTTTTAAATATATTATGTATACCAGATTTTCTTCACACAAGAAAAGATGCCCTGTACAAATATTGATGACTAAGAAAATAAGTGCATGGAAAGTTCTTATTTAAGAGAAGATGGCAAAACAGGAAATGCTTCCCTCACTGAACAATCAAGAGATGCCACAGAACAAGAAGATGTTTTATGAATAATTTCTCAAACTATGAGAAAGGCTTGTGGAGGCAGAAATGTGCAAGAAGAAGAGAGGGAAATGGCAAAGAAAATACCTGAGTGACACTGAAGGAAGACAGGTATTGAAGCAGTTTCCACATATTCTTGGAATCGTTTTTAGGATCATTGCTTTCACTATACCATCTTAGTGCAAAAAGCTGAAAGATAATGTCAATTACCTCTGCCAAAAAAATTAGGAATAAGTAAAGAAAATCAAAGAATGAGAGAAATATGTAGAGATATGGGTGACAAAAGTAGACATAGTAGAGCACCAGAAGAGGATAAAATGATACGGTGAAAGTAATAATTGTGATAACAAATAATAAGCAAGAATTTTCCAAATTAAAGACAAATTGAATTATGCCAAATTGAATAATGCCAAGCATGATTGAGAGAACAGGAAAAAAAGCAAAAATGAAAATAATGACCAAACCATATACATTTTATTAAAATCTATATCAAAGAAAAGTAAAAATTCTAAATTCCTAAGTAGAAAAAGCAGATCACTCAACAAGAAAGAGAAAGTAAATCTGACATCAGACTTTTAAACGACAACACTGGGTAAAAGAAGACAATGGATTTTTGGCTTTAGAGTTGAAGAAAAATAACCTTGATTTCAAACTTAGAATTTTATATGTAGCTAAATATTATTAAATAAGAGGTTATATAATCTTAGGTTCTGAAAAACCCTAGAAATATTATTACATAACAATCTTGTTTGAATGCAAAAGACAAGAATTATTCTATGAGGAAGAGTATTTAAACTGAGGCATATTAAAATATATGGGAATGGAAGATGAATATAAAATTAGTCAGATTTTCCATTACCTAACTGAGAAACATATATATATATATATATATATATATATATATTTATTTTTGTTTTTCTGAGACAGAGTCTCACTCTGTCACTCTGTCGCCTAGGCTGGAGTGCAGTGGCGCGATCTCCTCTCACTACAAGCTCCGCCTACCGGGTTCACACCATTCTCCTGCCTCAGCCTCCCGAGTAGCTGGGACTACAGGCGCCTGGCTAATTTTCTGTATTTTTGGTAGAGACGGGGTTTCACTGTGTTAGGCAGGATGGTCTGGATCTCCCCACTTCGTGATCCACCCGCCTCGGCCTCCCAGAGTGCTGGGATTACAGGCGTGAGCCACCGTGCCCGGCTGAAAAATATTATACTTAACAATCTACAAATACCATTTTAGATAATACCAACATGGCAGGTGTGGGACAGGAATATTAATAAGGGTGGGGACTAATGAGAAAAGGGAGATACAATTATAGGTATTTGCCCTGAGTGCAGATGGAGGTAGAGAAGATGGAGTGGGATAAATAGTTAAATTTAAAACATTTTAAAGTAAAAAACAGAAATAACTCTGAGTTATGATAATTTAAGAATAACTATAATGTGTTTAAAAATATAATATATAGCTCTTAAATGAGACAAATATTTGATTGATCTAATGAAAGGCAGGCATGCAAGTGGTGAACCCTTGCTTCTGGAGACAGCCACAAAACATTCCTTCTGCCATAAAAGCAAAATGAGGGAAAACCTCTTTGACACTGCAGAAAAGTGGGAAACCTTTTCATGTTCAACATTTTACACTGATGCAAAGAAGTCTGCTATTTCTGAAAGAGGGACAAAAAATACCCTAATGCACAAATGCCATCCCAACTTCCATTCACCAAAATATAGGGGAATGTTTGGCTACCAAGTCTGGGAGGAACAGTCATTCTGAGAAAACCCTGCCCTTGATGCCAAAGTACACAAGTTTTTCGTGTGATTCAACCTTAGGAGAAATTAAAAACACTTTTTGACTTCATCGCAAGCCTTGCACTGCACAATAAGCAGCAGCAGTCTGTTGTTGTGGGAGACAAATGCAGAGAGAGACTGCCATCTATGGCACAGTCAGGGAGAGCAATTGGAAGCCTTTTGGTGGCAGAGTAAAACCACTTAGAAAAACTCTGTAATATCCAAGGCCTCAAGCCTTACATAAGCACCTGTGCTCCATCTGTGGAGAAATCTGAAGTCTGTTGTTTACTATAGGAAACTATAACAACAATAAAACTATCCCTACTTCAAGTACTGCCAAGGTTGATTCAACCATCCACACTAATTATCTAACAGAAAAAGTGTCATTTCTATTTATGAGGAAAAATTCTATTTACTTGTTTCCACTGTTTTGTTTACACAAAATATCCAAAAGTCAAGAAAGATTTATAAGATGAACAGAAGAGCAAGAGAAAAGATATCAGAAGAGACACAGAGACTGTCCAGATATCAGCATCTAAATAACTATGATTAATACATTTAGTGTAAAATGTGAGCAAAATAAATCAATAAGCAGGAAATTTAAGTAGAGAAAAGGAAATACACACACACACACACACACACACAAATAAACCACTTTAACTGATGCTCAAAAAAATATAATATCAGAGATGAAGAAATTCCTGCCATGGGATTTTTCAGTAGATTTGGCCTAGCAGAAGAAGAAACCAAAGAACTTGAACTTAGAGCAATAGAAATCATCCATATCAAAGCACAAAGTAGAAGGGAAAAAAGGAAAGAGAATAGCAGGAACAACAGAGAACATTCAAGACCTGTGGGACACAGGCAAGTGAGCTAACATGTGTAATTCAAATTTCAAAAGCAGAAAATAATGAGAACAATGAAGAAGTATTTGACTATATAAGTCACACTTTTTCAAAAATTAACAAAAAGCAACAAAAACTACAAATTCAAGATGCTCAGAGATGACCCGAGTAAAAGTACACAGAAAAAAACACATACATTACCATCAAACTTCTGAAAACCAAATAAAGAGATAAGTTTGAAGGTGGCCAGAGGAAAAATGTAATATTGTTTACAGAAGCAAAAAGATAAAAACAATGAGAGGCTTGTGTGCAGAATTATCCAAGTCAGTGACAACAGCCAGCTAATTTTAAAGTAGGAAGAAAATAAAAATAAAACATGGCCTGCAAATATCTATATCAATCCTCCAAAGTGAGTGTGAAATAAAAATATTTCTATATTTAAAAGCAGAATAATTAATGGCTAGAAAGCCTGCCCTAGAAGTATGTTAAATTTTTATAGGAAGAATAAAAATGACATCAAATGAAAATTTGAATATACACAAAAAATTGGAAACTGCCAGAAATGATAACAATATTGATAAAAAGTCAATTTTTACATTTTTAATATATTTATAGCAAATAAGTATAAATGTTTTGTGCAGCTTCTAATAACTGTAGAAATACAATAATACAAAGGCTAGAGGGAAAATAGAGAACACTTTTGTAAGATTCTTATTCTATACATGAAGTATATGTATACGAAGGGACAAAAATTCAACCAAATAACAAACTGGCAATTTAACATTACCTAATGATGAAAGGGCTAATTTCTCAAGAAGAAACAGTAATCTTTGCACCTAAGAACAGAAGTTCCAAAACATAAAGCAAAACAAATAGAAATAAAAGGACAAATAGATGACTCTACAGTAACTGATAGAAAGTAGACAAAAAGTTCATTAAAGGTAAAGAAACACCATGAAAACAACTTGCCCTTCTATAGACGACTCTGCCCCAAACAGTAGAATTTATGTTATTTTCAATAGCTTTAAAATTATTGAAATAATGCAGAATATGTTATTTTACCACAAAAAGTAAAACTAACAATTGATAGTATTTCAGTTAGGTCAATTTTGTTAATCATGTTTCTAAAATCTTCCACATTAAAACAGACTGCTTCTTCTATTAGTTGCTAAAATGTGTCATAAACATTTCACATTATATGAGTGATTTTGTCTATTTTTCTTTTTGTGTCTATTATATCCTGCTTTATGTATTTCAAGATCATGTTAGCAGGTGAAAACAAATTTAGGATTGTAATATTTCCTGATGGATTGATTTCATTTTGAGGAAATATTCCTCTTTATCTTCAATAATGCTTTCTTATCTTAAAGACTGCATAGTAACTATACAAATACAAAACTAATTAATTTTTGCATAGCATAACCTTTTCTGTTCTTTTACTTTCAATATTTTTGTGTCTTTATGTGTAAGGTCTATCTTTTGTAAACAGCAATCTTGTTTCTCTTTAATTTCAAAATGTTGGTCTTTTAATTTAATAATTATTATATTTTTAAATTTATTGTCTTACTTTCTTTTTCATCACATTGTTTTATGCTCTCTTTTCTTTCTTGCTTTCTTTTAGCAAAAATATTTTTAAGTTTCTCTCTTTTTTTTTCCTTCTTAGTTTGTCAGTATTACATGCTTGTATTATTCTTTTGGTCACTAGCCTAATGATTAAAATCTGCATTCATGATTTACTAAATGATAAGACTTTTTCCACTTCTTAGACATTGCAAGATCATAAAACACTTTGATCTTGTTTGTATGCTATTACTTGTACTACTATGTATGTGGATTTTGTTCCCTTATGTATTTTAAAGCCTAAAGACATTATTATCATTATTTTTCCAGACAATATTCATTTAGAATTATTAACATATTTATACTAAACAGTATGTTACACATCACTTCCTCCTGTTTTGTTTTTTCCATACCTGGATATTTTTTATTAAATGTTGATCATTGTTTACAAATATTGAGCTATTTCAGGCTCTGGATATTGTTATCTTCCTTCAGTAAGGATTTACTTTGATTATGAGAAGAGATTAAGAGAGAATCATGTTAATCCAGTTAGAGGTTTAGTTGATCTGAAATGGAGTATAAGCCTTGGTGAATGTTATTCTATTTCTAATTCATCAGAATAGGCTAATTGTCTATCATTTTCAGTATCAAAACCTTCTATGCAGACATTGAATTCTGTATTTCACCAAGAAAACCTATCACAGATTGTCGTTATCAAATAGTATTAGCAATTTCAATGCAAAATGACAATTAGTGGTTATGATTAAGTTTTTCCTCTGTGTACAAGACAGGTCAATATGATCTGACTTCGTAAATATTGTATTCGGAGGAACTGGAACCAGTATTAGAATTGTAAACTCTTATGATATAGAAGTACTGACAAACTAGTGCCTTAGGGCAATTGCAGAAAAATGTAATTCAGATGCAAACAGAGTAAAATAATGTAATTCAAGATTTACTGGAAGTTGCAAAATTAGAATGAAATTAGTGAAGCATTTGGAATTGGGTAGCTTGGAATTGAATTCTGTTGCAACAAAATAAAGAATTGTCACAGTCTCTCACCTGCATAAGAATGCTACAACTAGCGATTAAAAAGCTATACATATATTTATTTTTACCTACTTATATAAGTAGTTAGATATTTTGCATGGTGCTATTATGGAGAGAATAAGGGATGGTGTAAAAAGTTTGCTTCTATTAGAAATAGAAAGGCTGAAATTTTACATTTGCATGTTGAAACTACTAAAATCTAAATCAACAATGATTGGATGATTACTTTCTCTGACAGGTAATTTTTTTCTTTGGTAATACTCTTCTTTACAGATTGGATGGCTTATATTTGCTCTCTATATGAATTTCTATGTCTGTTTCATATATCTTTTCAGGGTATCATTTAATTTTTTTTTGCCTGAGAAAATTCCTCTTCTTGACTTTTAATTTAGAATCTGGCTCTTTGCCATATTCAGTTGGGTGCTTAATGCCTGCATTGTGGTAATTAGTTTAATAATTATGTTTTACATCCCCAGTAACTCTTTTTTTCCCCTAAGTTGTTTTGGTGAAAACCTAATCATCATATATTAATGCAGTGTACTCTTAAGTTTCATAGAAAATGCTGTTTGGATTGTTTTATAATGCATTCTCCTTCTTTTAGGAACTTTGTTTTTGCCAATTGTTTGAACATTTATATTGGTTCTTATGAAAGAAAATTGCCAAAGGCTCTTTATTAAGTGAACTCATAAAATGCTTAAACTCCTATTCAGTCTATTCTCCATTGCCCCAATAAAATTGAGCTCTATCAGACCTTTTTACTTAATGTGCTAAATAATGAAATTCCAGATCCTTCCCTTAAAAATTCAGGTTTGCATAACTAATAAAAGAAGCCTAGGAAATAAATGAAGGAGAGGTATTCTTTCCCTGCAGATTTGGGTAGGACATGCCATTTTGCATCATAAAAGTTATTTAAATAATCTCATATGGTAGGGAGCTAAAATGAGAGCTTTCTCAAGAATATCCATTTTATTCTGTGTAAAATTGATATGTATGTGAATATTCATAACTATTGTTAACTTGTTCTGTTCTCTGCTAAATATATTTGCCAATGATAATACACTCTGAACAAAAGGTACTATGATTTATAAGTTTCCAAAGGTTTTAGAAATTCTTGCAAACACCTGTGAAAAAAATGAGTTTTGATGAGTTGCTACTAACCTTGAATTCAAATATTGAAGGATAGAAATAAATAGCCATGTTGTGTTTTCTTAATTTTATTTAGCAATCGTTTTTTCAATGCCAAGTGGGCAGTGCTATAATTTCTCTCATCTTTTCTATCAGGTGGTCTAGGGAGTGAGGAATTGTCAGGGTTATTTAGAGAAACAAAAGCAAGAAGATTATGTGTGTGTGTGTACTTTTGACCCTTGAAATGCACAATTTTTGAAATGTGAAGATCTACTTATATGCAAGTTTTTTTTCAACAAGAAGTCAAAGCTACAGTATTGGCAGGATGCTAAACCCACCTATTCAGAGAACAAACTTTTTGTATACACAGGTTTGCGGGGTCAACTGGGCGACTTAAGTATTTGTGAATTTTGGTGTATGTGGGGGTCCTGGAACTAATAGCCTACATATACCAAGAGACAACTATATATATGGGCAGCAAAAGAAAGAAAGAGCAAAAGAAAAAGAGAATGAAAAAAAGGCACGTATATTGTAAGAAACTGGCTCAGATGATTATTGAGGCTGAGAATCTCCATATCTGCTATCAGCAAGAAATCATGTTGTAGCTCTGGTTTGGGTCCAAAAGCCTGTGAACAAGGAGATCCAATGGCAGAGATTCCAATACAAAAGCTGCAGGAGCAAGACTCAAGAAAAATCAATGTTTCAGTTCCAGTCCAAAGGCAGGAAAAAAGCAATGCCCCAGCTCATGCAGTCAGGCAGGAGGAATTGCCTTTTATTTGTGGGAGTGGCAGCCTTTTTGTTCCATTCAAGACTTGAATTGATAAAACGAAAACCATCCACATTAGGGAGCACAATCTCTTTTACTCAGTCTACTGATAAAAATGTTACTCTCATCCCAAAACACTATTCCAGACACAGAATAACATTTGACTAGGTATCTGGGAAAATGACCCAGTAAAGTTGACATGTAACCATCATATGGTCATTAACATGGTTAACATGACAGTTAACCATCACATGGTCATTGGCTAAATGCACCAGCAATTTGAAAAGTGCCATAAAAAATAAATTGAAAGCTTCCTACTTTCTAGTTCTAAGTATGTTTGAACATTTACAATTTATATTCTGGCTGATTTCAAAGAGAGTAATAATAAGCTTAAATTTATGACTAATGTGGAAAACTAGGGCGTGCCAGTCTTGCTTCAACTAACAGTTTGGCTATTTTTAATTTTATTGATTTCAAAAACTTTGAAGATTTTCTGGAATTGATTATGCTTTTGTGTAGTCCTGTCTTCATTTTCTCTCTGTTCAACTGCCATGGCACAGAATTTTCAGTTATTGGATCTAACAAAAAAAGGAATGCTATAATACAGAACAAGTAAAATAACATTTTGGGATTAGGTTAAAAAAAAACTATAGGCATTTCCATACAGTGGAGTTATGATAATTATTTCCTTTTAAGAGGACAACATTTATTTAGTAGCATCAAGGGTTCTCCCTTGTGATTCTAGTGGCTGGGTTGTATTCCCCGATTTAATTTCATCATGAAATGTTTGGTTTTGAGGCTTACTGATTTTGGAACTCTCACTTTACATGTTGAAAACATCCCAAGGCATCTCTATAGATGATTGAAATTTTCTGTATAGAACGTTTGGTTCTGTGATTAAGTATTTATAGACTAGTTAGCTACAACAATGAACCTATAAAGAATGTTTGAAAAATTTGAGGATGTAAGCTTTTATCTAGGAGTCAAAAATTATCAATATCTAGTGACTTAATCTTGACGCATGTTTGACTTAATATTTTAAGTAAAATGTTGGCTGACCCAAGTTTGCATTCTTGACTACTTTCAAGGAAAGACTACCTTGCTTGATTCTAAAATCTCTTCATGATAAGTATCTGGAGAAAATATAAATGAAGCTCTTCTAAATAACTTAGAGGAATGCTGTGACCTGTTTATGAATATCCCTTGCTCTACTTGCCTCACAATGTATACAAGAGCTTTCAAACACGGGTCCAGTCCTGTTGTTTGGAAAACATTGGTATATTCTCTGCTTAAAATTCCTTACACTGCCCATGTCAATTCTCATTCTGTTCATTTGCTCATTCTGACATCTCTGCGTTTCTCCTTCACTGCCTTATAATGCCTATTTATCCTTTAAGACTCTGCTAAGGAGTCACTGTCTTCCATATGAAACCTCTCATAGTCATTATCCACAAAGAAAGATACATGAGATGATGCTCCTCCAGCCCCAGTGTTCCTGGGCAAACTTTTACAATTCCCTTGGCTTATGTAGTATCATGGTGAGAAAAAAATGTTTGAGATCATTTTCTTCCCTAAAACATTATAACTGGCTTCAGGGATTACTATAGAAATAGATCCCCATAAGAAAAATTTCATATATTCTCCAGAGACAATTTCAAAATCGCACACTTGTTGCTATAAAATTATCATGCTCTTAGCAGCAGTAAGAGGAGGTGAAATATTTGTCAATTTCCTTTAAGAGATAAATGAATGAAGGTGAGAAGGGCAGAGAGGGATGATCGTTGAAGGTAAAGAGAACTGGTACTTGATTGGTTTCCCCTCCTTGAAGCTAAGAAAATAAAGTTTGGGCACAAACCAGAGGCAAGAAGTTTGAGGTTGCCTTCAGAGGATACTAGCAAAATGAACTTTTTCTCCAAAGAATACTCCATGCCTAGGGAAACTGCTTGAGGTGGAGTCCTTCATTGACGAGACTTGTATAGTTTTAAAAATGCACAGTAAATCATAGACCATAAGCTGGAGTAGTAGTGAAGTTACAGAAAGAAGGTGGCAGTGTCTCCAGAGGAAGTCATGCAGGGGGTGCTTTCTCCTCTTCCTTCTCATGGACTCTATCTTAGAGGGTAAGAACCAGGAACACAGAAAGTACAATGTAAGGCAGAGGGCCCTAGA
The DNA here is from genome assembly GCF_002776525.5 of Piliocolobus tephrosceles. Classification (NCBI taxonomy): domain Eukaryota; kingdom Metazoa; phylum Chordata; class Mammalia; order Primates; family Cercopithecidae; genus Piliocolobus; species Piliocolobus tephrosceles. Next base: position 109,439,051 of record NC_045438.1, read on the forward strand.
CCATGCCCATTCTTTGATTTCAAGACTAAGAAAAGCTGGGGTGAAGGGAAGAGCGTTGAATTAAAGAGGATGACTTTTATTACTCTCTTGAAAATGTACTTTCTTTTGTTTAATTTGTTAGTGTAAATCACACATAAAGTTAGAATTAAAGCATTATAAAAAGAATTTTTAAAAAGAGGAGAAGTGGCTTCTTTGACTCAAGGCAACTTCAAGAGGAATCTATTTGGTCATTCATTTATATGGTAAAATAACTGCAGGTAAATATTTTAAAGGAGAATTTAGCTCAGAACTTAGCTTTTCTTCATTGAAAGCAGAGAGTTCTGTTCTATCACATCCACTGGAGACAGAGCAGATAGAAACTTCTTTTGGTATGCTATAGTGGCAGATGAATTTAAAGGTAAACATTATATACATGAATATAAAACTTTTATTTTTTAAAACGTCTACATGTTTTCACTGACAGTAGAAACAGAAATTGTTTAAACTACAAAAATGATGATAACTTAAACTATAACTCTATAATGATTTTAAATTCTTCACTTATAATAATAACAGACAACTAAGCTCTGTGTTTTTCTTGGCAGTTGACCTGTCTACTCAGATCCTAGGAGCAAATGAGTGAATGCAAATTGGCCTAGTACCCAGAAAAGCATAGAAGGTTGATGTTTGATACATGAGATTCCTTGTATTTAAGAGATTCTTTGATTTTATTCATTTCTAAGTAAAATAGTTGCTTCAACAGTGTACAAAAGGAATCAAAATAGTTTTTAAAGTCCAGAATCTAGCATGCAGAATAGAAAACAAGATATTGTGGCTTCAAGTTCCAAAATAACAAGCACCAGAAGTCAACTGGCTTCTTTTGCATAATAAAACATTTTTGAAAGGATATTAAAGCAAATTTCACCTACCGCCAATAAAGATCGAAATCATAAAATTTTGGAAAGCAAGCTTTGGGTGCGTCTACAGGAAACTAAGCTGCATGAGTTTGTGTCATTTTATTTTCTAGAACGTGATTTTTAACATTACTCAGAGATTTTCAGTATTTAAGTGTTTATAAGTCTCAAATTCCTGGGAGAGGGAAACCAATTGATCTACGTCAGATTAATCACGGATGGCCAGGTTGGGAAAGGGCTATACAAAACTGAATAATCCTTGAAGTACTCTTAAGGACAAGAGAGCCACTCAAATTGAGTCTCCTATACCAGTTAAGAAATAGAACAGGAACCTAATTAGGCCTGAGTAAGGCTATTTTATTTGTATCAAGCATACAATACTTTTTAGTATATACTTGTTAAAGGAATAGAAGAATTTTCCTGTAATATTATTTGTTTAATAAAAGAAGGCATAAAAATAGAAATATGTAGGGAAATTCATCTGAAACAGTTATAGTCTTACTAAAGGTACTTCTCTGTGCCTCTTGTATAAATTTAATATAATAATATTATTTAGTTGACAAAAATTTTGTGAGAATTAAATGAAATAATACTTGTAAACTGCTTCACTTTTTTTCCACCTTTCTCATCTTACTCCTTAGGAGTTAAACAGGCTCACTTGCCCAGCCTCTTTGCTATTTTGAATGGCCATACAGCTTAGTTTTAGCAATAACCTAAACTGATGTAGAATTCTGAAGAATCTGAAGACTTTTTTGTTAGTTTTAATGATTATGATGGCTCTATATCTGTGTTAGCTGCCTTGTAAGTAAAAAGAGTGTAAGAATTAAAATCCACAACGTCAAGGAGGAAAAAGGACTTGTAATCTTGATTCTATTTATTACTCAATTGAACAGATCCCAGAAAATATGCAATTTGAGACAACTTGTCATGTTAGAAAAAAAAAAAACTATTTTAATGAAATATTAGTTGAATTATTTATTACATACAGACAAATGTACTATTATTGAAACAGACACAATTCCATTCTTTTCCTGATCCTACAGAATGTCAGAGAATTTTTAGACTAGTAAGTTTTTTTTTTTTTTTTTGAGACGGAGTCTCGCTCTGTCACCCAGGCTGGAGTGCAGTGGCCGGATCTCAGCTCACTGCAAGCTCCGCCTCCCGGGTTTATGCCCTTCTCCTGCCTCAGCCTCCCGAGAGTAGCTGGGACTACAGGCACCTGCCACCTCGCCTGGCTAGTTTTTTGTGTTTTTTAGTAGAGATGGGGTTTCACCATATTAGCCAGGATGGTCTCGATCTCCTGACCTCGTGATCCGCCCGTCTCAGCCTCCCAAAGTGCTGGGATTACAGGCTTGAGCCACCACGCCCTGCACGACTAGTAAATTTTTTATATAAAAGACCATCAATTTGATAAATATATTTCCATATCTATGAAATTAGGAAATTACCATCAATATTACCAATAATTCCAAACAGTAATCTTGACAGTTGAATCGATTGCACTGACAATGTTCTGATCCAGAAGTATCTGTTACATTTATTAGCATTTGTCTTCAGATTTCTTTAGAAAAACTTTCTCATAAAATCTTAGCAATAAAACCTCTAAAATAATGCTGTAAACTTCTCAGTGCACCATATGCCATACATTATTATTCAATCACTAGGAATGTTAATCTGATTCATCTTGTTATGTCAATCTATGTCATTGGTATCTGACAGGTTTTCTATCATATTTTCACTATTTTTATTTCCTTTCAATTGATTAGTATTTTGTGAGAGGTATTCTGTGATAATTCATCAAACTTATATACACCAGCATTAACATCCATTGTTGAATCTTATCTGAAATAACCCTATGTATGATAATTGACCGGGTGAGGAAGTAAAGGGGAAGGAAGATGAGAAGTGAAGAGAAGACTTGAGAAGAGCAGAGGGCCATTAAAAAGAAGATGGGTTATTATAGGAAGGTGAGGAGGAAAGTAAAAACAGGAAATGAAGGGAAGATGGAAAGTCAAAGTTACAAATGTTTTTAAAAGAAAATCATCACGATAGCAAAATACCTCTCTTGCATTTATGTGACTGATAAGTCAAAGCCAGTCCCTCTGCTTCCAAATAGAAAATTATATACATAAGTGAAATTAAAATGTTTTAAAAAATGGTGTTTAAATGAGAATGACCAAAGAGGCTGACTAGAGGCATCTGGTAATTGACTCCTCCACAAATAAACATCAAAAGAATGAGTAGATAATCACACTTAAAGTATATCATCTAAGAGAGAACTCTGAAATTCAACATAGATGTGATAGGAAACACTTAATCAAAGACAGAAAGTAAAGCGAGGCAGTCTGCTCAGCTGGGATAGGCTGGGAGTCCAGAGAGGCTCCTAGTACAGGAATAGGGTAAGTGAGAGATCTCCAGCAGTCCACCTTCCCACCATGAACTCCAGCAATCCTAGCCATGGGAGAGCCCCTAGACCCTCAAGGACCCTAAGACTAACATAGGGAGCTGGTTGGAGACCTAGTGAAGGCATTGCTTCAGAGGGGAAGCTGACATTGGGTCCCACATCCCATTCCCCAGGTTCTGCCAAGCTACAACCAGGCCCCATATTGACAGCCTAGCCCCAACCAAAATGCATATTTCCCAGGGACCAACAGCCTTTGTATTTCCACATCCCCAGAGCACCACTAATATTCCTCTTTTACAGCCATCGTTGTGGCCAAACAGTGAGCAAACAGTCCCTAGCTGCTTGCATATGCATACTATCACTGAAAACAACCCCACTCTTCCTAGTATCAGGAAGCATTCCTAGTAGCACAGCCCTAGCCACCCCAACTTGAGATCTTTGCCAAGGGCCTGGGGATCACCTTGCCCTTCCCCTGGTTCCGGAAGTCCGAAGGCTTTTGAAAAATACCTTTAAGCTTCAACAATAGATTAGATCAAGTAGAAGAAAAAATTTCGGAAATTTAAGGCAGATCTTTTGAAATAACCTGGTCAGACAAAAGCAAAGAAGAAAGAATAAGAAGAAATGAATAAAGCCTAGATGACATGTAGGACCTGATAAAGAAACCAAATATCCAAAATTTTGATGTTACAGATGGTAAAGAGATGACCAAAAGGATAGAAAACTTGTCTGATGGAATAATAGCTGAAAATTTCCCAAGTTTAGCAAGAGACTTAGACATTCAGATAAAAAAGGCTAAGGTATCCTCAAAAGATACAACTCAAAAAGGTCTTATGCACAAATATAATACTCAAACTGACTTATTATCTTTTTTTGTCCAAAGACAAAAGGATAAATCTAAAAACCACAAGAGAAAATTGTCTAGTCATTTATAAGTGAATCCGCATTGGACTAACACTAGATTTCTCAGCAAAAATCTTACAAGTAAGAAGACAATGGGATGATGTAGTCAAATTGTTGCAAGAAAAGAAACTGGCAACCAAGAATGCTACACCCAGCAAAGTTATTCTTCATAAATGAAGGAGAAATAAAGTATTTTGCAGAAAAACAAAAGATGAGGGAATTCACTACCATTAGAGCAGTCCTACAAGAACTGCTTAAGGTAGTCCTATGCCTAGAAGCAAAAGGGCAATATCTATTAGGGTGGTGCAAAAATAATTGTGGTTTATGCCTTTACGGGTAATGGCAAAAACTGTAATTACTTTTACACCAACCTAATACCATCATGAAAACATATAAAAATATAATACCCACTGGTAGAGCAAACGACAAGGAAGGAAGAGAAAGGATTCAAACTCAAATGTTATTGCTACAGAAAACCACCAAATAGCAATAATATACAGTAAGAGAGAAAGAAAAAAAGAGGATATTCACAACAATGAGAAATCAATTAATAAAATGAGAGAAACAAGTGATCACATGTAAACAATAACCTTGAATATAAATGAATTAAACTTTCCACTTAAAAGATATAGACTGGCCGAATAGATTTTTTTGGAAAAAACTGTATGATCCAACTATATGCTGTGTACAAGAAACTCATCCTACCTGTAAAGACATACATAGACTGAAAGTAAAGGTATGGAAAAAGATATTCCATTCAAATGGAAACCAAAAGTGAGTGGGAGTGCCTTTGCTTATATCAGATAAAACAGATTTTAAGTCAGAAACAGTAAAAAGAGAAAAAGAAAGTCACTATATAATGATAAAGTGATCAATACAGCAAGAGAATATAACAATTCACAACATATGCACCCCACTGGAGCACACAGATATGCAAAGTAAATATTATTAAATCTAAAGGAAGAGATAAACTTCAATACAATAATAGTTGGGGACTTTTGCACCCTATTCTAAACATTAGACAGATCATCTAGACAGAAATAACAAAGAAACATTAAATTTAAACAGTATATCAGACTAAACGAACCTAACAGATATTTATAGACCACTTCATGCAACAGGTACAGAGTATACATTTTTCTCATCAGCATATGGAGCATTCTCCAGGACAGACCCTATGTAATGACATGAAACAAGTACCAACAAATTTTTAAAAATCCAAATCGTATCAAGTATCTTCTCAAATGACCATGGAATAAAACTAGAAATCAACAAGACAAACCTAGGAAAGTGTATAAATACATGAAAATTAAACAACATGCCTCTGAATGATTACTGGGTCAATGAAGAAATTAAAAAGAAAATTAAAAAAATTATTGAAACAAAAATCAAAACACAACGTAAAGAAAACCCATGGGATACAGCAAAAGTAATTCTAACAGAGAAGTTTATCACATAAATGCTTGCATCAAAAAAGTTGAAAGATTTCAACAATCTAATAACGTACCTCAGGAACTTCTAAAGCAAACTCGATCCAAACAGAAAATTAGTAGAAGTAAAGAAAAATATAAATAAAAATTAAGGAGAACAAAACAGAGACTGAAAAATCAGTGCAAAAGATCAAAAAAATGAAAAAATTTCTCTTTTATTAAACATAATTGATAAACTGCTAGCTAGAAAAGCCAAGAAAAAAGAAAGAATGCCAAAATACACAAAATCAGAAATGAAATGAAAAAGAAGGCAGTATAACTGATACCACAGGAATACAAAGATCATCAGAGACTATAAAGAATATACAGTGCCAAACTGGAAAATAAAGGAAATAGATAAATTCCTGGACACATACAACCTACCAAAACTGAATCAGGAAGAAATAGAAAACCTGAAGAGACCAATAATGAGTAATATATTTGAATAATGAATAAAATATCTTCCCCCACTAAAAAAATCCAGGACCATTTAGCTTCACTGCCAATTCAAACAAGCTTTTAAGCAAAAACTAAACTAGTTCTCTTCAAACTGTTCTGAAAAATTGGAGAGGGGAGAATTCTCCTTAGCCATTCCACAATGCCATCATTACTCTGATACTCAATCTATACAAGAATGCACCCAAAAAAGAAAACTATAGATCAATATCCCTGATAAACATATTAGAAATAATAAAACAGCCATGTTAGAAAACAGTATATTGATTTCTCAAAATACTAAAAATAGAACTGCTATACGATCTAGTAATCCCACTACTGGTTATTTATCCAATGCAAAATAAATTAGTAGATCAAAGAGATGCCTGCACTCATATGTTTATTGAGGCACTATTAGCAATAGTAGAGATTTGTAATCAATGTAAGTGGCCATCAGTGGATGAATAAAGAAAATGTGGTCTATATATATACATGAAATCCTACATTGGGCTATAAAAAAGAATGAAATAATGTCATTTGCAGCAATGTGAATAGAACTGGAGGTTATTATGTTAAGTGAAATAAGCCAGGCACAAAAAGAAAAAAATATAATCTGTTCTTATATGTGGGAGCTAAAAAATTGATCTCGTAGTGGTAGAGAGTGGAATGGTAAATATCAGAGGCTGGCAAGGGCGAGGGTGTGGAGTAGTGATAAACAGAGGCAGGTTAATGGTTACAAACATACAGTTAGGTAAAAAGAGTAAGTTCTAGTGTTTGATAGCAGAATAGGGTGATCATAGTTAACAACAATGCATATTTCAAAGTAGCTACAAGAGAAGATTTGAACTGTTTCCAACACACAGAAATAATAAATTCTCAAGATGATGGACACCCCTGACTTGGTCATTATACATTCTATGCGTGTAACAAAATAAGATGTACACTCAATAAATATGTACAAATGTTATGTATCAATAAATTTCTTTAAATGCTTTAAGCAATGATATTCAGATACATGTTTAAGTGGAGCAAGAATCAAAATGTCAATCTTTTGTTTATACTTCAGATTCAGCATTTATTTTTTAAAATATTGTCTAAACAATTGCTGTGAGGTTTTAGAGATTTAAAAAACAGCATAATTTGTATATTTGTTATGAAAAAAATCTAGTCATACTTTATGGAGATACAGGAATGTGAAAATATTGAGGGGCTGTTTAGGAGCAGTTCAGCACATTATATGTGCTGATTCCTCCATATGAGTCCCCCATTCATACAGAAAAGTAAGGCATTATTAGTGTTTGTGTCATGCATTTTATGCACTAGGGGCAATGTAGTATATGGCTGATGGCCCAATGGGTAATGCCACAAGAAAGAGTGACAGTGAAGAAATACTCACTCTTACCCTTCCACAGCAACATATCCAACCTCCAGTCACAGCCACTGCCACTGTAACGCTTTGTTGAACTTCTGGAGCATGAGTTTTCATATCTATTATTTTAGTTCTTTGTGGGCAGAAACCTTGTCTTTTTCATCTTTACAGGCCTTGTACATAGCAAGATGCCTAGCCCATAGTAGAAATTCAATACATAAGTTTTGAAGGAATAAAAAGCTGACCAAAATGTTGCAGTGCCATTCTTAGTTAATACTGAGATCAAGTAGTAACTGTACAGAGCCCCATGTATTTTTAGTTACAGCAGGTAGGAGTGGTTCTTGGCAATAATCACACTAACAACTGCTAGAGTGCTATTGCTACCTTTCAACTTTAAAAAATATTGTCTACCTACTCAACAGCTTCTGCTTGGCTAGGGTTTAGGATTTGAATTTCTTCTGATGGCCTGTGATCAAGTTCTCTCAACAGAAGTTCATAGAGGCACCTTCCATGTCAGATGCACCTTTTCCAGATAAAGGTTAGAACCTGAAGAGGAATTAAAGAAAATCCCTTTGGGGACTCAGGAATGATTTTTTTCTCCTGAATGTTTTGTAAAGCAAAATCATAGAGTGGTTAAGGGTGTAACATCAAACAATCTGAGTTGAATACCAACTCTGCCAAATCCTAAATGAGCCCTAATTGAGTTCTGGCAACCCTATTGCCTTAAGACAATTTACTTAATTTTGTTGTGTCAGTCAAGGTCCCAACAGTCAACAATTGTCATATATTAAAGGACTGATTGAAGAGAACTCAAGGTTGTGCAGAGTTAAGGAAATAACTAGGGGTAATAAAGAGTCAGAACTAGCAACAGCAGGAAGCCATTTTCACCTTAGGTCTGAAAGAAAAGAAGAAGGAAAGGTGTTATCACATCGTAGAGACAGCTGGAGACATAGAAGTGAGACCACTGATTTGAACTATGTCACAACGGAAGGCAGTCTCTAGCAGAACCATAGTAGAGTGAATAAATATCCCTATCTCTTCTCCCACAGTCCATCACCAATCAGTTCTTACTACCATCTGAATCCAACCATAAGACAGAGAACCATGAGTCCAGGAAAAGAAGTCCCTAGAGGTTAGCCTCTCAATGTGAGCAACAAGGCAGAAAAGTGCAGAGAATAGATCTGGAGGGAAATAGAGAATAAAAATATTCCCTAATCTTCAGTTTTCCTTTCTATAAATTGTGGATTATAATCATATCTTTCTTAGATAGTTGCTGTGAAGGTTGAATGAAATAATGGATTCAAAGTATTGAGCATGCAGTTTAGCACATTTTTATTACTTGTGAAGGTTTAATGTATCCTCTGAAAGTTTCCTAAAGCTCTGAACAGAGGGATCCTAACTTGCGAAAACAATTATTTTCTTTTCTTTCTTTTTTGTTTTTTTTGTTTGTTTGTTTTGTTTGTTTGTTTGTTTGTTTTTTGAGACAGAGTCTCGCTCTGTCGCCCAGGCTGGAGTGCAGTGGCATGATCTCGGCTCATACAATTCTTTTCTACTTCATCTTCTATTTCAAAACAGAATAGAATTTAAGAATGTCTACTCTATTTTCAGGATATTCCTACATACATAGTTTATACAGTTGCAATCCTTACTGACTTGAGATTTGTATTCAGAATGATCCAGGCCCCAATCTGGCCTCCAGTTTCTTTACTATTTTGTGTGGCTGGACAATTGTGTATTTTATATAAGCCACAGTTTTCTCAACTAGAAAAAAATAAGGCAATAATAACCCTGCCTCACAGATGTGTGTCAAAAACAAAACAAGGTCTACCTAACATGATAAGCATTCAAAAGTTACCAATGTTATACTTTAATATTAGAATACAATACATTAATATTTCAGTGTATGTTTGAAGCTATTGGGCCAATATTCTAATAACAGAGAATGAGACTATAAGTAATATACAATCTACCAAAATAATCTAAGAAATGCAGTAGATCCCAAGAATCTTCAAATATATTTTTATATTCTGCATTACCAAGTGGTAAAGATGATAATAGGTTGAATCTGAATGTTCTCAATAACATGTCTTCATGTTCAACCTGACTTTATTTTCCTCTGACCACTGAGCTATGTGGAGTCATTTAGGCAATCACACAATTTTCCTTGCTCTGCCTGGTCAAGAGACACTTCAGGGAAAATGTTTGGGAGAAAATAGAATCACTCTACCTTTTCTTAGACGGAACCAGCAAATGTCACTGAATGAGAAATGTTTTTGACGCAGAAGAATGCACCAGTGATGAGCATATTTACCATTCTTGATGACTTCATCAAGTCCACACCACAATCAGCATTCAGCGGAAACCAAGACCTGCAGGAAACCATTCCACTTGTAAAAGGTCAAACATTGGTAGCCCTAAGCTGTTGAAATGAAGCAGAGAAAACAATTTTAAAGCTATTTACTACCCTGTTCTTTGACAGCTTTTGTCCCGGCTTCCAGTAAGAGAGATTTGCTTTTATAGTCACAATCCTTTAAGTAAATATGATGCTTCTGGGTACAAAATGCATTTGATTGCTTTCTTTGAGTCATAAGGCTTTTATCTTCTTTCTAAAATGGTAAAGCCTACGAAGCATTGTATTTTTCCAGGAGTACTGACTGATGTCCATCCTATACATTTAGGTAATCAGATAAAGGTATAGATGATGATATAGTAAGTTTGGTAATGCAGGAAGAAATTCATAATACATTAAGTCATTTTTACAATAGAAGTAATGTGCCTTTTGTAGGGTAGAAAAATTGTTGTTATTGTTTGATTGTAATATGTTGCATTTCTAATACACTTCCCAGCCTCATTGTGTATTAACAGGAATATATTTGGAGGTTCTTCTGCATTATTAACAGAAAAAAATCCAAAATATATAAATAATTAAGCTTGCTGGCATACTTCTAGAACACTATAGCAAAATAAGGAAAGGAGTAATAATTACAAAGCAGACAGAAGCTTGTACAAAATCAGGTGTAGTTTTTGTTATAAATTGATGGTTGAAATGCATTCTATGTGTACTTTTATTAAAAGAAAGTCACAGAGAAAATAAATATTTTAGAAAAATGTCACAGTTCAACTTTAAAATTATTCTACTTAAATGAATTTTATAACATTTATTTAATGATCTTCTTTAGAAACGTAAACAATTCATAGAGTCACTATTTTTTAAAAGGTATAATTCCTACTCTCATTTTACAGTTAGAAATTTAAATGATTATGTGATTATGTGACTTTCCTGAGGTTACACACTAGTTAGAAAAAATACTTGCTCTCAAATAATGTGAAACAAGAAGAGAAACGGAAAGAGAATGATGTGCTCTAAAACTTCTGCTCTAGGCCTGTTTATGTTTTTATACTACTGTAAATATAATGTAGGGCTTTCTGAAATCCATTCCCTGCTATGAGGCATTTTAGGTCAACAATTATGTATGTTTCAAAATAGCCACCTTTTTTTCAACATTTATTTTTAGACCTATTAGGTAATAAGCTATGGTAAGCTATGGGATAGAATTCTCTCCTTCATGGAATTTAAAGTCTTACAAGTAATTACAAAAGTAGTCAATGCTACTGAAAGAGTAGTAAAGGATGTTCTTACAGCATGTAGACTTAGGTAAGAAAGTCCTCACTAAATAAGTTATATTAAACTAGAAATTAAAGGATAAATACAGATTAATAGAAAAAGTGAATAACTTGTTGCTGATGAGAATAGAGGCAGGAGCGAATAAGGAGAAAAGCATTTCAGGTAAGGGAACAGCTTATTCAAAGACTCAGAAAGAGAAAGATACAAGCTAGAGTGCACTCAAGGCATCAAAGTAAGTTCAAGTTCAGTGAGGTGGAAGTATAGAATTTATGATAGAGAAAAGAGGCTCAATAATATAAAATAGACCAACTTACATTAAGATTTACTGAGTTAACACAAAGGGTCTTATTGTCAAGTAAACTCATAGAAACAAGCAATCTTACCCAGCACCAAGCTTTACTCGTAACATTAGGGTTGTAAATAATCTCAAGTCTTAGGCAAAACAGACAAAAGTTTAGTACTATCAATACAACTCCACAGGTCCTTCTTGCCACATTAAAAAGGTTTTCTTTGGCTATAATTAAAAGTGAACTATCTAAGTAATACATTTCATCACCATTTACACAAAAATAAGTTACTTTGGTCCTAACATTTTTCCATTATATATTCCAGTTACTACATAATTAATTAAACATAGGTAAGAAAAAGAAAGGAATTAACAGTCACACGTATTTGAGCAACAAGGTAGATGGAACATCAACTAATATAAGGAAATACATAAAGGAGTAGACTTGGCCTTGAAAAATCAGTTCAATTTTGGGAAACATGAAAAGGTAGTATGCCTGTGGGCAGTGGGACAAATGGGTTAGCAATGCAGGAGAAAACCCTGGGCTGGAGAGTTGAATGTCACTGGCATAAAAATGTTCATTAAAGCCATGAGAATGAATGAGTTTGTCTAAGGAGAACAATTAGGAAGTGGACCCAAAGAAAACCTAGCCAAAATTTAGAGTACAAAATGAATAAACCGAAAAAAAAAAAAAAAAAAAAAAAAAAAAAAAGCAAGCAGAGTGTGGAATCTGGGAAGCCAAGGGCTGATTTTTAGATAAATAAAGAGAATGTTTCTGTCAAAAACTTCTGAGTTTCCAAGCAAGTGAAAACTCTTCATTGGATTTAAACATGTGATGAGACATGGAATAAAGCCCAAATACCGAGAAGAGACAGATAGATAAATGACACGCAAAATGTCTAGTTATCAAGTGAAAAGCAAGATACAGCTATAGACGGAAGGAAATATAGGTTCATGGAAAAATTTTAATAGTATAATAGAGTGAATATCTTTGAATACTGGTAGAAGAGAAATAGCAGAGAGAAATTTAAGATAGAAAGCTTAACTCCTTCTCTAGACTGCTTGATTTTGAGACTTGTATCTCTGTATTACCCAGAACTAATAGAGGGCAGTTAATAATTATTTTATTAATTCAAGAAAAAATAGCTTATTTTTGAAAATAAATAATTTTTTAAAATTAACAGAAGATAGATGGGGTCCAGAATAATTATTATGTCCAAGGTACAAATTTCACACAGAACTTTAGTATCACTGTCCAGTATACACCTAGAGCACTTTTTCCTTTTTTAAAAAATCTGCTGAATCTAGTGAACATATGTGTGCTTCAGGCATAAAATGATCCATTCATTTTAGTTTAATCAAAAGAGTTAGAAAAGAATATTCGCTGCACAAGTTATTATATAATACAATCCCAATACAGAGAGAAATTTTATTGACTTGCTATTGAATTATCCGTACAACTCTCC
>NC_045438.1:109452297-109687072 GCF_002776525.5 Piliocolobus tephrosceles
AAAAAAAAAAAAAAAAAAAAAAAAAAAAAAAAAAAAAAAGCAAGCAGAGTGTGGAATCTGGGAAGCCAAGGGCTGATTTTTAGATAAATAAAGAGAATGTTTCTGTCAAAAACTTCTGAGTTTCCAAGCAAGTGAAAACTCTTCATTGGATTTAAACATGTGATGAGACATGGAATAAAGCCCAAATACCGAGAAGAGACAGATAGATAAATGACACGCAAAATGTCTAGTTATCAAGTGAAAAGCAAGATACAGCTATAGACAGAAGGAAATATAGGTTCATGGAAAAATTTTAATAGTATAATAGAGTGAATATCTTTGAATACTGGTAGAAGAGAAATAGCAGAGAGAAATTTAAGATAGAAAGCTTAACTCCTTCTCTAGACTGCTTGATTTTGAGACTTGTATCTCTGTATTACCCAGAACTAATAGAGGGCAGTTAATAATTATTTTATTAATTCAAGAAAAAATAGCTTATTTTTGAAAATAAATAATTTTTTAAAATTAACAGAAGATAGATGGGGTCCAGAATAATTATTATGTCCAAGGTACAAATTTCACACAGAACTTTAGTATCACTGTCCAGTATACACCTATAGCACTTTTTCCTTTTTTAAAAAATCTGCTGAATCTAGTGAACATATGTGTGCTTCAGGCATAAAATGATCCATTCATTTTAGTTTAATCAAAAGAGTTAGAAAAGAATATTCGCTGCACAAGTTATTATATAATACAATCCCAATACAGAGAGAAATTTTATTGACTTGCTATTGAATTATCCGTACAACTCTCCCGCTCCATTCTCATGAATAATGGAAAGCTGACTATATTTCAAGTGAAAAAAGACTGATGTGCATTGGCACGTTGATATACTCATATATCTCCTTAGTATTTAAATATGAAAATGTTAGTAGGATTGAAAAATCTTTTTTAGCTTGAAGTAATAATAATAATAATAATAGAAATGATTCAAATATCTTGCTTTTCAGAGATTATATTACTGATTCATCATTGTTAAGATTTTTTTTGGTTAGAAGTGTATGCATTTATATTAATGTACCTCTTCGTAAACAATGGCACTCTGTTTAGAGATTGCTTATAGAATTTAGGGACCAATATTTTAGCAGGGAAGAGACGAAATACATTTGATTGTGAAGAGGATCACCACTTATCTCCCTTTTTTTTTTTTGAAACAGAATCTCGCTCTGTCCCACAGGCTAGAGTGCAATGGTGTGGTCTCAGCTCACTGCCACCGGGTTCAAGCGATTCTCCTGCCTCAGCCTCCTGAGCAACTGGGACTACAGGCAAGTGCCACCACACTGGACTAACTTTTGTAATTTTAGTAGAGACAGGGTTTCACTGTGTTGACCACACTGGTCTCGAACTCCTGACTTAGTGATCCATCTGCCTCGGCCTCCCAAAATGCTAGGATTACAGTCATGAGCCATTGTGCCCAGCCCACTACTTATCTCTTATACTGTTACATTTTATCAGTTGAACTCACTAACTCAGTATAGGACTTTAAAGAATCACTCCTAAGTGTAAAAAAAAAAAAAAAAGCTATTTTACCATTTGATTGAGAGTTAAGTAGTTTAAGATTTTTAAGCTCATCTAATCATCAAGGGCTACGTAGTATTTAAATGCAGGATATCCATAATAACTGTGCCTTTCCATGAACTCAATAAAATATTAAAAAGAAAAACCCCTCAAGCTTCTAAAATATAAAACAATTGCTAGGCAAGATACTGATGATCCTCGTTGCTCTCCATTGTGAACATCCCTAAAATGTCATCAGGTTTATGACTCCATAAATCTGGAAAATGTCTTACAGTATAATAATGATCATCTGTTTCTAAATTAAAATTGTGTCACAATACTGGGGACTGATATCCACAAAGTTGTTCACTCTTACAAGTAAAGCATTAAACAAAGGAAAAATTCTTCTTAGATCGGATATTTCTAATACATGTAGGCACTTGAAGAATGACATCAAGAGATTTTTTTTCTTTTCACATTAAAAAATAAATTAAAATGTTGAAGACTTCTTGATTCAGTCTAGACTGCAAATGTGGCTAGAGATTCAGTTAACACAAAGAGGAAAGTATAAATGATTCTGACATTATTTTAATTAATATATGAATATTTTGGAGTAGGCATTCCTGAGCAGGATATACATCAAATAAATATATGTGAAACAAGTAGATTCTCTGGCCAAGACCATGTTAGAAAAGAATTGTATTACACCAACTGGACCAGAGAGTCCTGGTCTTTGTTTACTAAAGGAAAGAATATGAACAGCAGAAAGATATCCATACACATTCTTCGCTCCAGGCAAATGCGACATAAATTTAGTTTCTTAAGATGTGCTTCTAAAGTATAATCTGAGTCAATATAATAGCTTCTCCACAGGAAAATAGCTCAATTACCCACTTATCCCTTGCCTCCAATTTACCTTAGTGTGATAGCTGGAAGTACTACCATCACTGTCACTCTAGAGTTTAGGTATACTACACTGCCTCTGAGAAAAAATACATTAGTTTATTTGATTAACTCTTTCCTAGACAAAATGGAACAGATACCATAGAACCTAGAACATTTGAATGTGTTCAAAGAATTCAGTATATATTCATATGTATTCAAGAAATGAGTTGCCAACGCAGAACAGAAAAAGGGAGAAAAATGCATATTGTATGCAATTTAATCTTACTGTGTCTAAGATTAAGTTTTACTACACATTCTGCCTCTATTAATTCTTTTCTTGCTTGTGGTTTCCTTGGCAAGGTTTTCAAGTCCTGCAAGTCAGCTCTTTTTTTTTTTTTTTTTTTTTTTTGAGACGGAGTCTCGCTCCGTAGCCCGGGCTGGAGCTCAGTGGCCGGATCTCAGCTCACTGCAAGCTCCGCCTCCCGGGTTTACGCCATTCTCCTGCCTCAGCCTCCCGAGTAGCTGGGACTACAGGCGCCCGCCACCTCGCCCGGCTAGTTTTTTGTATTTTTAGTAGAGACGGGGTTTCACCGGGTTAACCAGGATGGTCTCGATTTCCTGACCTCGTGATCCGCCCGTCTCGGCCTCCCAAAGTGCTGGGATTACAGGCTTGAGCCACCGCGCCTGGCCAAGTCAGCTCTTTATAAAACTATTTATTACTAAAATTAACTTCTCTGGTATACTGCTGTAAGGGGTTCAGTGCTATCCAGTCAGGGTTCAATTCTTGGACCCCTTAATAATTAGGTGAATCTAGGTAGAACACTTCACTCAGGACAGGACACATCTATTTCCCTGTCATGTCTTTGGTGTTTTTTTTTTTTTTTTTTTTTTTTCTTTCTTTCTTTTTCTCTTCATCATTGTACTTTATATTACAACACTCTCTTATAGATACCTTTTTAGACATTGTGTGAGAGTTCCTCCAGTAGGTAAATATTCCTCTACCTTTTCAAGATACAAATGCTGGATAATGGATTATTTGCAGCTTCAACTTTACTAAGCATTGCTGGATGTTTTCTAAAATGTACTTATTAACACTTAATAAGAAGTGTATATGAGTTTTTATTCTATAATACCAATATATGGTACTATGTTACCCTTTACTGTTTTTCAATTTAAGCAAAGGAATAGTTTTAATGATGTTTCATTTTTTATTTTTTAAATTACAAATTAGATTGAGCAAATTTTCTTTATTTTTGTCATCACACTTCCAGAAGCTGCCGTATTTATCCCATGCCATTTTATGCAGTTATTCATTTCTTGAAATATTAATGTGTAGGAGATATTTATAACTTCCAGGTATTATTTTCTATTGTTTAAATACTTGCAAAAGGATCATGTAAATCAGAAGTTGGACTTTTAATTTTGTTATATTGCCACTTGAAATTATTTAAATGTACTTAAATTTATTTTCTTTCTCTTACATATTTGCTTTTGGAGCCTGATTTAGAAAATCAATACCTGCTTTGATATTGTGTTTTCTTCTAAAGTACTTTAATGTTTGCTTTTCACATTTTTTCATCAATGAGGAGCTTCTTGATTGATTATTTCAACTTTCAAACATAATTTAGAAAATTCAGGGAGGGAAGGAAAATCTATTGTATTTGCTCATGTTTTTGCTTTTTCTGTTGTTCTTCATGATGTTTCAAAGCTTATTTATTTATTATTTCAATCTTGCTTAAATCACTTACTTTAACCATTATTATAGAGTAGTTTTGGCAGTGACAAATGCTTAGTTTTTCTTCATTTGAAAAATGTATTTCCCCTTCATTCCTGAAAGACTAACGCTAGATATAAAATTCTGAGTTGATAGTATTTTGTTTGGGTTTTTTTTTTTTTTTTTTCTTTCAGGACTTGATAAATGTTTCATTTCCCTCTGGCTCTTCCTGATTTTTAATGAGAAATTCACTATCTTTTCAATATTTTTCCCCTATACGTGTTTCTCTCTGCTGCTTCTAAAATATTTCTTCTCTGTCTTTGGCTCACAGTAGCTTGACTATAATGTGGTTTGGCTGGGATTTCTTTGGATGTATCTTGGTTAAGGCTTGCTCAGCTTTAACAGTCTATAGGTTTATGTCTTTTACCAATTTAGGATAATTTCAGCTATTATTTATTCAAGCACTTTTTTGACCTCACCCTTTTTCTTCTTTCTTTTTATTTTTCCTGGATTCTGATGACATTAATGTTAGTTTTTTTTTTTTTGTTATAGTCCTAAGGGTCCCTAATATTTTTCCAATTTTGTGTTTAATTCTATTTTTTCTCTGTTGCTTAGATTGGTCAATTTCTACTGTTTTATCATCAAGTTCCCTCATTCATTCGTGTAAGGTCTCCCCTATGTTGTTGAGCCCATCGATTTAGGGTTTGTTTTTTGTTTTTGTTTTCCACTTTCATTATTGTATTTTTCTGTTTCAATTTTCTTTTTTTTAATATCTTCTACTTTTTCCTGAATTTTCTGTTACTTTGCTGAGAATTTATTTTTCCATGTGTTTCAAGGATGTTTATTATTGCTTCATAATTGTATTTTTATCATAGCTATTTTTAAAGTTTTGACATATAATCCTAACATTTATGTCATCTTGCTTTTGGTGTAGGTTGTTCATTTTTTCTCATTCACGTAACATTTTCCTAGTTCTTGGTATAATGAGGGGTTTTACTGAAAGCTAGACATTTTGAGTATTAGTTGTAAGAATGCAAATATTCTTTAAATATTTCATTTTAGCTGCTTTCCTCTGATGCTGTTCCGTGGGGGGAATGGGAAAGAATGTCACCTTCTACTTTCATGTAGATACAGAGTACAGTTTCCCACCTAAGCTCCACTGACATGAGGAAAAGTGAAGGTTTTTTGTTATTGCCCATTGAGGTGGGAGTCCTGACTCCCCTTAGGCCACTTCTTGTAAGGAGCAGGGTACCCTGTAAGGAGCAGGAGCACCTTGTTTTTACTGTTCTTCTGGCCTCCATGACCTCATGGGGGTATGGCTTGTTAACAGGTTGGTGGTGAAGATTTTTACTCCAACTTCTCCTTCAGCTGCATCTCATTGACTGCAACTGGAGAAAATACTCTGCTTTTAATAGCTTATATGATTAGACATGGCCTACTTGCGCATTATAGGATAAACTCTCATGTCCTGGTTTGCACCCTTAATAACAACTGCAAAATCCATTTTGTCGTGTGACATGACAAATTCTCAGGTTTCAGGGATTAGGATAGGGACATTTAGGGTCATTCTGCTTACCACACTGCAAAATAACATTGAACAATCCTATTCAAAATAGAAATAAAATCTAAGTAACCAATGTGACTATCCATTAAAATTAAAAATTTAACATAGTAAAATAATTTTTAAAATTGGTGAAATTTAGTTTTACTAGTATATTTTATTTAATCCAATACATCCAAATTATCATTTTAATATAATAGCTAATATAAAATTCTTATTCAGATATTTTACATTCATTTTCTCATACTAAGTATTTTGTACATACATCTTTATTTAGTCTAGTCACATTCCAAGTGCTAAAAAGCTAAAAGTGGGTTGTGGCTACCATCTTGAACAACTTTGGTTCAGCCTACATTGGTTAATACAATTTAAGATTTTATTTTCTTTATTGGCTTGGTTCAATGTTAATTGTAGTATCAAATTTTTATTGGCCTGATAAGCTACATTTGATTGCTTTGTACTACTCTGAATGATTGCATGAATCAAAATCATATGCTGCTTTAAGAATTGTTATAGCCAATTGGGCATAGTGTTTTGGGCTGGGAAGGAGAAAATTTTTTATTATTAATTCAATTACATGATAGGGTTCTATTTTCTTCAGACATTACCTTTATTCAGTCAATTTTGATAATTCATAATTTTCTGGAGTATACCAATTTAATTTTTATTTTCAATTATTAAAAATGTCTTATAAATGTATTCTTTTATATAGTCTGATTTTGTTGATCACATTTTTATCTCCATTGCCTTTTGAATCAGCTTTTTGTGAAGGAAAAATTATGTAAAATAAAATCTACCATTTTTAGTATACAGTTTTACATTTTGACAAATGTATTTATCAGTGTAAACAATACCACAATCAGAATATAGAACATTTCTATTATTCCAAAAAGTTTTCTTATACCCCATCAGACTTAATTGTTTCTTCTTTCCTCTAGTCTCTGGCAACCACTGGTTTTCCATTACTAAGGAAGCAGTATACTTAGAATTTCATGTAAGTTGCGTAAGGCAGTATCTAGTCTTTTGTGTACAACTGATTACCCTCAGCATCATGCTTTTCAAATTTATGCTTTTTAAAAAACAGAAGAGGATACAATGCAATTTTTATTATATGGATATATTGTATAGCGATGAGGTCTGGACTTTTAGTGTAACCATTACCTGAATAGTGAACACTATACCCCACACGTATTTTTTTCAACCCTCATCACCCTTCCACCCTCCTACCTTTTTGAGTCTTCAATGTCTCTTATTCCAATTTATGTGTCTATGTGTAACCAACCATTGTTTATCTCCCACTTATAAGTGAGAACATGCAGGATTTGACTTTCTGTTTCTGAGTTTACAGACATACGTATATATATGTATATATAAATACACACACACACAGACATACACACACACACACATATTCATTGATCATTCATTGATACATACTTAAGTTGATTCCATGGCTTTGCTGTGCTGAATAGCACTGTAATAAACACATAAGTATAGGTAGTGTAGGTGTCTTTCTTATAAAACAACTTTTATCATTGTTTTGGGCAGATACCCAGTAGTGGGATTGCTGGGTTGAATGGTAGTTCAATGTTTAGTTTCTAGAGAAATTTCTATACTGTCTCCCATGCAGGTTGTTCTAATCTACATTCCCACCAACAGTGTATAAGCATTTGCTTTTCTCCACATCCTGGCCAAAATCTGTTGTTTTTGACTTTTTAATATTAGCTATTCTGACTGGTGGAAGATGGTATCTTATTGTGGTTTTAATTTGCATGTCTGATGATTAGTGATGTTGCATCTTTTTTCATGTTCGTTGGCTTCTTGTATGTCTTCTTTAGAAAAGTGTCTGTTTGTGTCCTTTTGCCAACTTTATAATGGTGTTGTTTTTCCCTTGTTGCATGATTTGAATACCTTATATACTTTGGATATTAGTCTTTTCTTGGATGCATAGTTTGAAAATATTTTTTCTCATTCTGTAGGTTGTTTTAATAAATGTATCAGAAATTCAGTCTTTCTGTTGTTGAGTCGTATTTCATTATGTAGGCATGCCACAATTTGCTTACCTATTCACTTCTTGAGTTGCAAAGATTTTTACCTATATCTTTTTTAGGAAAGTATAAAATTTTACATTTTCTGTTTGGTCTATGGTTTATTTTGAAATATTTTTGTATGCGCTAAGGGTCAATGTTAATTTTTCAAAACAAATATCCTCTTATTTCATAATTTGTTGAAAAGATCAGCCTATTTTCTCCATTTTGAATGAAGTGCAAATCTAGTTATAGACTTCCTGGGCTTTTAATAATAAGTTGTTATAAATCCAATAACTTCGTTTCACTCTTTTAGTACTATCTATTATAGCACCATTGGATTTTCCTATAAATTTCAGAATTAGCTTGTCAATTGTCACATTTTATTGGCATTGCACAGAATCAATAAATATTTGTTAACACCTTAATAATATTGTGTGTTTCAATGTATAAATCTGCATATATTTTTATTAATTTAGGTCATCTTTATTTTCTCTCAGCAATGTTTTATAATTTTTAATATCTTCTGCATATTTTGTTAAATTTATCTCTAAGTATTTTGTGTTTCCAGATTCTATTGTAAATGCTTTTCTTTAAATTTTAGTTTTCATTTTGTCATTTCTAGGACATAAAAATAAAATTCATTTTGATGTAACAACCCCTTTTAACTCATTTGTCAGTTCTGAGATTTTTCTTTCTTTCTTTTTTGGTAGATATTAGAATTTTATACAGTGGTTCAAGTGGGTCGATAGTGTTGTTAGTCTTTTCACTTTTAAACATTTCTGTCTAATTGTTCTATCATTTAGTGACAGAAGAGTGGCACTTGTTTATTTCTCCTTTAAGTTCAACCAATTTTTTGTTCATGTATTTGAAGCTTAGTTATTGAGTGTATACACATTTAGGATTACTATGTTTCAATGTTGATTGACTGATGTTCTCCTTTATACTTAATATTCCTTGCTTGAAATTTATGTTGTGTGATATTAATAGTGCCACTTAATCTTCATTATGATTAGTTTTTAAATGACATGTGATTTATTTTTCACAAATATTTCACTATTAATCTAGTTTTTTTTTTTTTTTTTTTTTTTTTTTTTTTTTTTTTTTTTTTTTTTTGAGAGAGAGTCTTGCTCTGTCACCCAGGCTGGAGAGTGCAGTGGTGTGATCTCGGCTCACTGCAACCTCCGCCTCCTGGGTTCAAGGGATTCTCTGCCTCAGTCTCCCAAGTAGCTGGGACTACAGGCACCTGCCATCATGCCTGGCTACTTTTTGTATTTTTAGTAGAGACAGAGTTTCATCATGTTGGCCAGGCTGGTGTCAAAATGCCTGACCTCGTGATCTGCCCTCCTCAGCCTCCTGGAGTGCTGGGATTGCAGGTGTGAGCCACCGTGCCTGGGCTCTTTTTGTTTACATTAAAGACATTTAGAAAAAAGCAGAGTAAGATGCAGAATAGAAGGCCCCACTAAACATTTTCCCCTGTAGGAACACCAAATTCAACAACTATCTATCTATCTATCTATCTATCTATCTATCTATCTATCTATCCATCCATCCATCTAAAGCATCATTTTAAGAATGAAAAACCAGTGAGCACTCATGGTACCAGGTTTTAATGTCATATCACTGAGAGAGGCTCTGAAGAGAGTGCGAAAGACAGTCCTGAATTGCTGCTGCCACCCTTCCCTCATCCCCCTCCCACTACTCCTGCCCACAGTGGTCATGTGTCATGGAGAAATCTGCACTTAGAAGAGGGAAAGCACAGCAATTGTAAGACTTCACATTAAATTCAGTGCTTCCCTGTCACAGTGGACAGGGAAGGCTAAACTCAGTGGACCAGGCTAAACTCAGCTGATGCTTGCCCATGGAGGAAACATTCAGAGCAATCCTACATAGAAAGGAATCGCCCATCCCAGTGGTCAGAACTTGAGTTCCAGCAAGCCTCACCACCATGTGATAAAATGCTCTAGGACCCTAAAAAACACTTGAAAAAGAGCTGAGGCCACAAAGCTGTTTCTCACATCTTAAGAAAACTGCTTAGTGTGTGGGTTGAGAAGAGAATAAGAACAAACAGGTCAGTGCTTCAGAATCCTTCCAGAAAAATTAAGCATATATTGGGTTTCACATCAAAAGGAGTCATGGGGCATGAAAGACAAATATATCTACTTCAATGCTTTACCTTAGCTTAGATTTGCTTACCTGTGACGCCTTGCAAAAGTGCTGTTTGTGTAAAGTTAATGAGTTACATATAAGCATGAAAACATGGTTTAATAGAAGGGTTACTTATCTGATAATCAGAGATTAATATATTTTACCAAAGCTTATATTATGAGCTTTTAATTTAGAAATTGCTAAGACCAAAGACCAACTCATTATAAGGAATTAGCAATAGGTACCCTAAAAAAGTGTTTCCCTAATTACATTTTATCATTGTTTATTATTCAAAAAATTTGATTAAAGTCTGGATTTCTACTATAAACATAGTATTAATAATTAACAGTAATTTTATGTGGAACTAATCAGTGTATAACTTCTTTCTGATTTATATAGATATATTTTTGGATTAGGAACACTAGAAATCATATTTGGTAACTTTTTCACTCTAACGTATACAATCCTCATACTATTTTATTTTATTTTTTTATAGCAGGTATATAAAATTGCTTTATGGAAACTTTTCATCAAAGATATAACTGAAATCTTCAAAACAACATAGGTTAAATAATTTTATCATATAGATGAAGAAAAACTTAAACAGATAATATGAGTATGTGCAACACCAAAGTTGTAGATACAATTCTAAAAAAAAATTGTTACTAGCTCTCCCCTATTCAAACTTTAGCCGTAAAATAATTTTCTTTCTACACCCTTTTTATAGCATTCTTAAATTTCAACTCCACAAATTCAAGAAAAATACAGTGATGATTTCTATCATGGCAGTCTAGGCTAGCTTTTATATCTTTAATGGTATATGTTTACTTGCTCTATCCATTTCTGAGAAAGAGGTTTTAAAATCTTCAACTACGATTGTGAATTTGTCTTTTTGCAGTTCTATCAGTCATGGCTTCTTATATCATGAAGCTATTTTAGCAGAGATGTAAACATTTAGGGTTATTATGTTTTTTTGTTAAATTCAGTCTTTTATTATTATGAAATGACATTCTTTATCCAACATAAAACTCTTTACTCTAAAACCTTAGTCTGATATTAATATAAGCCATTCCAGCTTTCTTTTGACTAGTGTAGTTAACATGGTATCTTATTCTACACTTTTATTGTAAAGTTCTTAGGTTGTTATGAAGTGGGTTTCTTGTAGGTAGTAAAAAATTGT
Organism: Piliocolobus tephrosceles; assembly: GCF_002776525.5. Classification (NCBI taxonomy): domain Eukaryota; kingdom Metazoa; phylum Chordata; class Mammalia; order Primates; family Cercopithecidae; genus Piliocolobus; species Piliocolobus tephrosceles. The sequence goes on from NC_045438.1 coordinate 109,463,349, forward strand.
ACATTGTTTATTTATCCAATCTGATAATTTCTTGTAATTTGAATGTTTAAATATTTACATTTAATATGGTTATGGATATATTTGAGTTCTATTTTATCATCTTACTCTTGTTTCCATATGTCTAATCTTTTCTTTATTCTTTTTCCCTGCTTTTTAAAAATTAATTGAATAGTATTTTATGATTTATTTTTGTTTTATTTGTTGGTTCATTAGCTAACACTCTTTTTGTCAATTTAGTGATTGATTGTTGCTTTATAGTACATATCTTTGATTTACTGCTGCCTACCTTAAAGTGATATTGTATCACCCAGGTGTGGTATAAGAATCTTGTAATTGTGTACATCTATTTCTTCCCTCTAGTCTCTGTGCAAAGGTTGTCATACATTTTTGATAATTGCTATAAATTTCATAATATATTTTAGTACATTTTTATTATTTTTGTTTTAAACAGTTGATTATCTTTTAAGTAGATGTAATGATGAAGGAAAATACATTTATCTACATACTTACTATTCCTAGTTTCTGCATTCAATTTGTAGACATATATTCCCATTTTATATTATTTTCCATCATTCCGAAGGTTTTCTTTTGATTTTTCTTGTGTTCAGGTATAATGATGATACTTTTTTTGTTTTCTTTTTTCTTTTTCTTTTGTTTTGAAGCATGCTCTCACTCTGTCACCCAGGCTGGAGTGCAGTGGCATGATTATGGCTCACTCCAGCCTTGACCTCCTAAGCTCGAGTAATCCTTCCTAACTCAGTCTCCCAAGTAGCTAGGACTACAGGTGTGCACCACCATGCCCAGATAATGTTTGTATCTTTTGTAGAGATGAGGTTTCATCAGGTTGCCTAGGCTGGTCTTGAACTCCTGGGCTCAACTGATCTGCCTGCCTTGGCCTCCCAAAGTGTTGGGATTTTTATTATTATTTGTAACTATAGCCATCCTATAGTGGTATAGAACACTAGGACTTTTTCTTCTTATCCAGCTGTAATTTCATATACTTTAACAAATCTCTCTCTATTCCTCCTTTCACCCTACTCTTCCCAGTTGCTAGTATCCTCTGTTATACTTTTTAATTCTAGAGATCAATATTTTGTACTTTCACATATGGGTGACAACATGTAGTGTTTAACTTTCTGTTCCTGGCTTAACTTAACATCATGTCCTCTAGTTCTATACATGTTGCCACAAATGACAAATTTTATTCTCTTTGATGGTTGAATAGTATTCATTATGTATCTACAGCATATTTTCTTTCTTTTTTATTATACTTTAGGTTCTAGGGTACATGTGCACAACATGCAGGTTTGTTACATATGTACACATGTGCCATGTTGGTGTGCTGCGCCCATTAACTCGTCATTTACATTAGGTATATCTCCTAATGCTATCCTTCCCCCCACCCCCTCCCCACAATAGGACCCGGTGTGTGATGTTCCCCTTCCCGAGTCCAAGTGATCTCATTGTTCAATTCCCACCTATGAGTGAGAACATGTGGTATTTGGTTTTCTGTTCTTGCGATAGTTTTCTGAGAATGATGGTTTCCAGCTTCATCCATGTCCCTACAAAGGACACGAACTCATCATTTGTTATTGGAAATTTAGGTTGATTTCATATCTTGACAATTATAAATAATGTTGTGGTAAACATGGCGATATAGGTATCTCTTCAATACACTGATTGATTTTCTTTTGGATAAATGCCCAGTAATGGAATTACTGGATCATATGGTAGTTCTATTTTTAGTTTTTTGAGGTACCTCCACACTGTTCTTTATAGTGGCAGTACTAGTTTAAATTTTTACCAACAATGTTTAAGAGTTTATTTTCTCTGTATCTTTGTCAGCATTTGTTATTTTTTGTCTTTTTGATATAGCCATCCTACCTGGAGTGAGAAGATACCTTATTGTGGTTTTGATTTACATTTCCCTGATGATTAGTGGTGTTAAGCATTTATTTAACGTGTTTTTTTTTGTTGTTGTTATTTGTATGTCTTTATCTGAGAAATGTCTGTCGAGATCATTTGCCCATTTTAAAATCAGATTGTTGTTTTGTTGTTGAGATGTTTGAGTTGGTTCTATATTCTGATATTGATCGCCTGTTGAATGAATGATTTGCAAATGTTTTCTCCCATTTTGTAGTCTTTTGACTCTTTTGTTTCCTTTACTGTGCAAAAGCATTTTAGTTTATTATATAATCTCATTTATTTATTTTTGTCTTTGTTTGCTGTGCTTACGAGGTCTTCATTACAAAATCATTTCCCAGATCATTGTCATGAACTGTTTTCCTTATGTTTTGTTCCAGTAATATTATAGTTTTGGGTCTTACATTTAGGTCACTAAACCGTTTGGGGTTGATTTTTATGTAGGGTAAGAAGTGGGGATCCAGTTTCGTTCTTCTGCATATAGATATCCAGCTTTTCTAGCATCATTTATTGAAGAGACTGTCCTTTCCCCAAAGAGGGCTCTTGGTACCTTTGTCAAAAATCAATTGAATGTAGATATATGAATTAATTTCTAGGTTCTCTATTCTGTTCAACCAGTTTATGTGTCTGTTTTCATATCATTACCATGTTGTTTTGGTGACTACAACTTTGTAGTAAATTTTGAAATCTAATACTGTGATGCTTCTAGCTTTGTTTGTTTTACTCAGGATTTCTTTGATTATTCTTTGTCTTTTGTGGTTTCATACACATTTTACGATTCTAATCTATTTCTGTGAAGAATTTTACTGGTATCTTAATAGGGATATCATCAAATCTGTAGATTACTTTGGATAGTAAGGTCATTTTAACAATATTAATTTTTCTAATCCATGAACATAGGATGTTTTTCATTTATTTGTACCTTCTTCCATTTCTTTCATCAATGTGTTGCAGTTTTACTTGTAGAGGTCTTTCACTCCATTGGTTAAATTTTATTCCTAGGTAAATTTTTTATAGATTTTTAAATGGGAAAGCCTTCTTGGTATCTTTTTCAGCTAGCTTGTTCTTTGTATACATAAATACTGCTAATTTTTTAGTTGATTTTGTATCCTGCAATTTTATTGAATTTATTTATCAGTGTCAAAATTTTTTTGATAGAAACTTTGTTTGTCCATATATAAGCTCATGTCATCTGGCTTCTTTTGTTACCTGGGTTAAATAATTTGATTATGTTTTTCTTTGGTGTGATTTTGTTAATTTTCTTTTGTGATTGGTGTTTGTCCAGCATCTTGGATTTATAGGCTTCAAACTTTCATCAGATTTTGAAAATTATGATCCTTTGTTTTTTAAATACTGTGTTCCTCTCCTTTCTTCTCTCCTAGTATCCTGATTTTATATATATATATATATACATATATATATGTATGTATATATATATACATATATATATGTATGTATATATATATATGCAGACACAGACACACACACACACACACACACACACACATTAAGCAGCTTGAAGTTGCTCCATAGCTTATTGATGTATGTTTTCTTTTTCATTCTTTTTCCTCTCAATCACATTTTGAATGGTTTTGTTACTGTCTTCAGCAATGTCTAAACTCATCTTCCATAATATTTAGCTCATCTAATACAATTTTTATTTCAGATCTTATAATATTTATTTTTTGAAGTCAATTTAGATCTTTATGTTGACTAAGTCTCTTAAGATGTTCAAATATCTTTTATCTTCTTGAGCATATGCAATACATTATAATAATTGTTTCAATGTCCTTATCTAATAAATAATCATGTGTCATTTCTGACATGGCTTAATTAAATGATTTTTTCTCTTAATTTTGGGTAGTATTTTTCTTTTCTCTGAAGTCCAGATAATTTTTAACTGGACACCAAACATTATAAACTTTGCATTTTTAGGTGCCTGATCATTTGTATTCATATTTATTTATTTATTTATTTATTTTGTTTTGAGATGGAGTCTCAGTCTGTCTCCCAGCCTGGAGTGCAGTGGTGCACAATCATGGCTCACTGCAACCTCTGCCTCCCGGGATTTCAAGCAATTCTCCTGTCTCAGCCTCCAGAGTAGCTGCGATTACAAGCACCCGCCATCATGCCTAGCTAATTTTTGTATTTTTAGTAGAGATGGGGTTTTACAACGTTAGCCAGGCTAGTCTTGAACCCCTGACCTCGAGTGACCCACCCTCCTCGGCCTCCCAAAGTGCTGGGATTGCAGGCGTGAACCACCACTCCTGGCCCCTATAAAGATTTTTAAATGTTGTTCTGTACATGGTGAAGTTATTTATAAATAACTTGCTCCTTTAGAGTCTTGCTTTAATAAGTTAGGCATTTCAAGAGCAGGTTAAGTATTCCCCACTTTGAGGTGAAACCTTTCTAAATACTCTTCCAATGCGCTCCTGAATACTGCCCCATGGGAGTAGTCATTAAACAGTTATTGAACATTCAGTTATCATTTCTTCTAATCTGTTTAGATGATTCTTGGCTTGGCTTTGGCTAGTTTCCTCACAAAGGAGCATTGATCAATATTCAGCTGAATACCGTAGTAGGAACCTTGATGGTGTCTGGAATTGTCTCTTTCCACTGCTCTTTTTACTCTAGAAACTCTGGATACTGGGCCTGCCCGGACACCCAGGTTAGTCTACTCAGCTCAGGTAGACTATCCAGCTCACCTTCATCTTCACTTTCTGCATTGCTGCCTGGAAACTTTATCCAGGAATTACACTGAGGAAATCTTAGAGTTCACCTCATTTCCCACATTTCAGGAAGCACTATCCTTTATTGCCTCTGTCCAATGACTTGAGACGTTTTTTTCATGTATTTTGTCTGTTTTTTTTTTTTTTTTTTCTCTCTCTCTCCAGTTAGATGGGTAAATAGAGTCTCTGTTTCTCTATCTCGTCGGGAAGATTATGGCTGTTTTTATTCATTATGATGGTTTGGACTCAGTAAGACTAACTGAGTCATCTTGACTTCATATATTTTCCTGATTTCCTTTCCTTCTTAAAATATTGCATTTTTGTCCAATCTCTTTCTTATTAACTAGAGTAAGACAAACTTTATATAGTTTTTAATGATGTAGAGTTAGAAATATGACCACTTTTGTCAGAGTCATTTTTCTTAAAAATGTTATGAACTGATAAAAGGTTTAGAGACTATGAGTCAGATCCTCAGTTTGGCCATTTGAAACATGTGATTTTATTTAATCCAATCTTTATAGACTGAATTACGTCAGTCTCATTGTTCTTTGTATGTTGCACAAGCTGCCCAGGTTATTTGTTTTCATTTTTACCTCTTGACCTATTTTTTGTTTTAAATTTTTAAAATTATATGTAAGAAAATGCTAAAGTATGCCTAAATATTTTTTTAGATAGACTATTTCCTTGTCTTCTGACTCTTGGAGCCTTAAATGTGTACTTTTCCAATAAAGAATTTTATTTTATTTATATGTGTGTATATATATATATAGAGAGAGAGAGAGACAGAGAGAGAGAGAGAGACATGGTCTCGATCTGTCACTTAGGATATAGTGCAGTGGTGCAATCTAAGCTCACTGCATCCTCCACCTTCCAGGTTCAAGAGATTTTCATCCCTCATCACTTGAGTAGCTTGGATTAGAGGCAGGCACCACCATGCCTGGCTAATTTTTTTGTATTTTTAGTAGAGACGGGGTTTCATCATGTTGTCCAGGCTAGTCTCCAATTCCTGACCTCAAGTGATGCACTCCTCTCAACCTCCCAAAGTGCTAGGGTTACAGGTGTGTGCCACCATGCCCGGTTAATTTTTGTATTTTTAGTAGAGGCAAGATTTTGCCATGTTGGCCAGGCTAGTCTCAAACTCCTGACCTCAAGTGATTTACCCTCCTTGACTTCCCAATGTGCTGGAATTACACGTGTGAGCCACTGCACCTGGCCAAGAATTTTATATTTGATACTTTCCAGATTTGTTTGACTGTGAATTTTTTGTTATTGTTTATACATATTTAAGTAATATATGTTGGAAAATATGTCCTTTGACAATATTTTTTAAATTATAAAGAAGCATTCTTCTGACACTTATTCAGAAAGAATTACCTTAAATAACATGTCATCGTCAGACACTAAGGTGGTAGCATTTTTTTAATTAACCCAGAAGCATCATCTAAACCAGAATGCAAAAAGATTGAAAAATGACTTATACCTGTTTGCTTTGTCATTTGTGCCATTTGTAAAATGTTTTTCAAATTATCAATAACATAATTATACTAATAAAATTAGAAATATTAGCATGAGAATCATAGATATCAAGAAATAGAGGTTTTATTTTGTTAGAGGGAAGCTAAGTTTTTCCATTTTGTTTTTTTTGTGCTAGCCCTAGGTATAAAAATTATAGTACTTATATTTGAATAAAATTATTTATAATACAAATGACTGTCCATCCTTTGATAACTTTTACCTTTATATAGTTAATATTTCAAAAAATTATATACTAATAATTTTAGTAATTCATATTTGGTTTGATTTTTTTGTGACTTTCCTTGAATATTGCTGTCTGTTATTACAAATGTTGATGTTAGAAACTGTAAGGTTGTAGGAATTCCATTGTCCTTGGTTTGATTTATCCACTGAATGCAGAAAGTGCCTACTATTGTTACATTTGTAGTAATGTAACTAAAATACTTAATCAATGGGTTTGTGGCTAACTTAGCATTGTCAATAAAAGTTTTAAAATGTTTTTTACTCAGAAAATCGGATATTTGGTAGAAAATGCATTGCACTTATCTTAATTAAATCTTGTGTTGATGATTAAGGGACCTGTCCAGTTTTAGGATCATCTTTCTGAATATCAGTGAACTCTGGGCAGTATTTTATATGAAGTAATAAAATATTGGATGAATCTATTCTAATTATCTGGCAAAACCTAGAAATGTATTTGCTTGTGGGTCTTGTGATTGAACTCTTACCTCTAAAATTAAACATGGAGAAAAAATAAGAAAGAGATTTTGGCTAATTTATGATTCTCTATTATGGTTTTCTCCTGGAAGTGTTATTTTCTGTTCTTTTAGTCATATTTTAAAAATATTGCATAAAGAAAAGACTAAATGATGTATTTTAGTGTTAAATCTTAGTATATAATGAGAGCTGGATAATTTTCTAGCTGCTATAGAGAAACATCTTGATTGTATCACTTCATATATATATGATAGAAGAAAAAATAATGGGGGTTATAGCACCTTTGCATAGCAAACAGAAAAATACATTACATAAAACTGATTTTAAACCCCTTCCTTACTCATGGAAGGAAATAATTGGAAGAGTTGATATTTGATCATGGAAACCATATTATTTTTGTAGTTTTTTGCACCTTCATCATTTGCTTCATTGTCACAGAAAGCCCACAAAATGGAAATCTATGTTAAAATTGATCATATCTTTCAGTAGTTGGTTGTCTTAATGATCATTGAATAGTACAAATTATAAAAATCTGCCTCACTAAAAATTAATCTTAACTTCTTTTACTTATATGTACAGAAAATTGCACATCTAAAATTTTAACCTACATTATAAAATATTTTATTTAAGTTATATTTTTAAGTCATTACTTTTTAAGAAAATTTGGAAAATTATTGGACAGTTTTCTTGTGTACTTCTGAGGCCACACAAAAAATTAAATAAGAATGATCATTTTTTTTAACTTCTCCTCCTGTTCCTTCCAATTTCCACAAATCAGGTTTGCTACCCTGCTTCACTGCTCAATGTGGTCTCAGATTAATCTACAGAGTGTCAAAAAATCAAAAACTCCTTTTTTCATGCACAAAGTACATTCAATCAATTTTACTTACTGCTGAATTTCTGGTACTATCAGATTTCTGATCCATCTTTGTGCATTTAATAAATAATTTAAGCATATGATATTGACTGAGTATTCATTGTTTTAAAGTGCTCATGGACTATAGTAATATTAAAATATTTTGAACTGTAATAAATATTACCTCTAGTTGTTATTAGAGCACAATGTCTTAGAGATCATTTGTTTTTCTATGGTACAAAGTTATAATATCTACTAGGGATATTATATTTAAATTGGACGTGGTGTATGTAATCATATTTGTTTTTATCTACTTTATTCTGTAAAATAATGAACTATTTTATTACGTATATATTTTGTTGTTACTTTTATCCTACTCATTTTTTCTTAAATTTTTATATTGAAATAACTCGAACTTCCAGAAAAATTGAAAGAAAATTAGAAAAGATTCCCATATGCCATTTTGTCTTATTAGCTGTATCATTTCTCTGAATATTACATATATTTATATCTAGGTATGTATTTATTTTCTATTCATATGGTATATATTATATAGCATATATGTGTAAAGCCCTTTTATATTTATATATAATATATAATTACTTTTTCTACCAATTGATAATAAGTTTCACACATGATACCCATTTAACTAAAAGGAAAGTACACTTTCATATGCTTTCACATTTAATTGATGTGTTGCAACTAGTTGAATGGGCTTGCAAGAGCCAAATGTGCACATTTCTTCCTAATTTTTACTCACTGATTCCACATTAGTATCTTTGAATCAGCCACTGTAAGAGTATTTACAATATGGAAATCAGTAAATGTTAGAAATCAGGGCTTCCATGTCACCACCACCTCTGTAAGTGCAGTTTGCCAGAACACCACTGAAACAATCATGACTTTCAGGAAATTGACATTACTATAGTACTACCAAAACCCAGAGATATTGTTCATTATTGAATTTTAATAATGTTCTTTACAGCCATAAAACAAAACAAAAACACAAGAAATATTTCATATTGCTCCATCTGGAACAGTTTCTTGGGTGTGTTTTATATTTTGTGACCTTGAAATTTTGGTTGAGTACATGTCAATTAATTTGTAGTGAATTTTCCCACAATTTCAGTATATATGATATTTCTTCATGATTTGATTCAGGTTATGCATTTTTTGTCAGGAACCAAGAGAATACTATCTCCATGTTGTTATCTCCCAAATTATGGATCTAGTCTAGACTTCTATCCTAAAGCATTGAACTTATTTGTTCAACTGATAGTTGGATGCCACTACTTTGATAAATTAGAGATATTATTAACTTAATATGCTCAAAATTAAACTATTGTTTTTCCCTCTAAAACTTGATCTATAACCTTCCTCATTTCAAATTAATAGTAAATATCCTTTCATTTCAGGCTTAACTCCTTACTCACTCTCTCTATACCCCACACACAAAATTTCACATATTACTACAAATTTAGTGGCTTAAAATAGCACATATAGATTTTCTTACAGTCCTGGAAGTCAGAGGTCTGAAATGGCTTTCACTGAACAAATAACAGTGTTGGCAAGGCCTTCTTTATTTCTTCTGGAAAAATCTGGAGGACAATCAATTTTCTTTCATTTTCTAACTTGTAGAAGTTGCCTGCATTCTTTGGCTAATGGCCCCTTCTTCCATCTTCAAAACCAACAGTTAGCATCTTCAAATTTCCCCCTCTTTCTAATCTTTACTTCTATTGTTACATCTCCGTATTTGACTCCTAACCCTCTTTCCTCCATCTTATGTGAGTCCTTGTGATTAAGCTGGGTATTCCAGAATAATCCAGATAGTCTCGTCATCTCGAGATCCTTAATTAAATACATCTGGAATGTCCTTTTTGCCATGTAAAGCAACATATTCATAGTGAGAGACAGGACTAGCTGGATTTCCTAGGCCAACCAAAAATTCCTAAGCCTAGCTGGGGAAGGTGACTGCACTCACCTTCAAATACGGGGCTTGCAACTCAGCTCACACCCAACCAATCAGGTAGTAAGGAGAGCTCACTAAAATACCAGTTAGGCTAAAAGCAGGAGATAAAGAAATAGTCATCTATCTCCTAAGAGCACAAGGAGAGGGACAATGATCGGGATATAAAACCAGGCATTCAAGCTGGCAGTGGCAACCCCTTTTGGGTCCCCTCCCATTGGATGGGAACTTTGTTTTCACTCTATTAAATCTTGCAACTGCATACTCTTCTGGTCCCTGTTTGTTCCCTCTTGCTGGAGCTGAGCTTTCGCTGGCCATCCACCACTGCTGATTGCCGCCATTGCAGACCCACTGCTGACTTCCACCCCTCCGGATCCCGCAGGGTGTCCACTGTGCTTCTGATCCAGTGAGGTGCCCATTGCCACTCCTGGTCAAGTTAGAGGCTCACCATTGTTCCTGCATGGCTAAGTGCCAGCGTTCATCCTAATGGAGCTGAACACCAGTTGCCGGGTTCCGTGTTTTCTCTTCCATGACCCATGGCTTCTAATAAAGTTATAACACACACTGCATGGCCCAAGGTTCCATTCCTTGTAATCCATGAGGCGAAGAACCACAGGTCAGAGAACAAAAGGCTTGTCGCCATCTTGAGAGTGGCCCGCCACCAACTTGGGAGCTCTAAAAACAAAGACCCACCAGTAACAATAGTGGAATAGGATGTAGACATCTTGGGAAAGAGGTACTGTTCTACCTACCACACACTCGCTCTTATCCTCCATATGTAATACACGAGAATTACCTATCCACTCTCTCTTCAAAATATATGTAGATATAGATATATACAGAACCCAACTATGTCTCACCTCTCCACTGCTAACACCTTAATCCTTACTGTCACTGTCTATTGACTAGGGTATTGATGAAACTTTTTAATGTGACTCATTGCTTCTCCTACCAGAAACCAAAGTGATTCTGCTGAAATGAAAAAATCCAGTTGTTTATTTGCCTTCTGAAAACCTTCTGACTTAAAATACTTCCTGCAAGTTTCTACAAGATCTTTTCCTTTCCTTCTTTACTCTTTAGACTTATTTCTTCTGTTCTCAGTTGGTAATAACCACACTAATATTTTTATTATTCTTTTAACATTCCCAGGTAATCCCTATTAGGGTTAATACACTGCCTATTTTCTCTCCTTGTATTATTTCCATTTCAGATATTCAAAAGCCTGACCATCCTGACCCCCATAAAAAGCCTAACTCCCAAATTTCCTTAAAGTGTTTTCACAAATATTTCCTTTTTTGTGAGGTCTCATTTGAACTCCCAATAAAAGCTATTCGGTTGGTGCAAAAGTAATTACAGTTTTTGCAATTAAAAGTAATGGGAAAAACCACAATTACCTAATAAAATCAGTTTCCCTCTTACCCACCACACTCCTGATTCAACTTTTCATGCTTTATTTTTTGCCTTAGCAGTTATCACCTTCTAACATACCATACAATTTGTGTTGTTTATTTTCTCCTTCTCCCTAATAAAATGTAGGATCTTCAAGAATAGAAATTTGTAAATGTGTGTTTTTGTGTGTATGCTTTTTATTCATGGTTGTATTCTAAATACTACAGTAGTATCTAGCACATACAAAATTTTAGACAAATACTAGTTTAATCAAATTGAATCTCCTTGAGTGGTAATCACTTATTTCATGTATCTAATGACAATAGAATATAATTATACAATGACTGTTTGTTTATTCATATTATGACCAAAGTATAAGACAATCTGTGCCTTGGCTGCATTAGCACCAATTTCTATTCCACTAAGCTAGCTTGAACATGATTAATTTTGTCTGTCTAGAAACAATGAATGGTCTTATGTATATATGGAAGTACATAGCCAAGCATGACACAGTAAACTGTTTATTATTGTTGTTATTAATTACTAGTCTTCTCATTTTCCTCAAATTTCCTGCCATTTTAATGTTTTCTGAAATTTCTTTTGAGGAAAAAAAAGCTATATGTAATTGCTAAGAAAATAAAATCTTCATGTAATCCCTGAATATCAAATTTAGAAGGCTACAGACTAATTAATTAATTTTACAAATAAAGAAACTAAGACAAGAGAGTTAACAACTTATTTCCCTAGGGCCATGGAGTCATTAAGTAGGAGAATGGACCTAGGCCACCAACCCTAATGGGCCATGGAGTCATGAAGTAGTAGAATGGGCCTGGGCTCTTTCTTCTACAATACTCCGTAGCAATGTGCATTACTTATTAAATGTATTATGGATCCTCAGTCTAAGTAGGTATCCTTACGACCACAAGCAAACCCATCAGACAAGCAGATGTAGAAAACATCTTCGTGCCAAAAATCAAAAGAAAAAAGTTTAATCATTTTGGCTAAAGTTATCTGTAAATATAAAAAGAAATTTGTATGATTTCTTTACATTGTTAATATTATTTACTCAACATGTGTTTTCCCACATGTGGCCTCTTGGTTTTATTCATTCCCTTATTCATTGAATTAAACAAACGTGTATTTCAGTGACAACATTTATACATTTGAGTTGTAGTCTCATTTACGTGATTGAATCAGTGAAAAACTGATTGAATCAGTGAAAATCAGGGAAGAAAAGGAGTCAGGTTCATATAATTTAAACTTTGGAGACACAAACGCATATACTTAGGAGGTCAAACGGAGAACATAAAGTCATGGAGGAGAGACCCGGGTATGTATAAAAGAAAAATATCTCCCATGAGGTAACTAATCTCAACAGCTGTCTATCTATGCTAACTTGTATGTTAGTTCCTATTTTTTAAATTAAAGTAAAACTTTAAAAATGCACAGAAACTTAGCAGTTCACAGAACTTAAATATGTACAACCACTTATCTCATATGCCTACCTAGATACAGAATTTTTCTGTCACCCCGGCAAGTATTCTTGTGCAATTTCCAGATCAATTCCTTCCTCGGGCAGGTAACTACTAGTCTGATCTCCATAAGTTAGTTTTCTTTCTTTAAATTCATATAAATGGAATCATAGGGTATGTGACCTTATATAGCTGGGCTTTCTGTCATCTATATGTGCTTTAGATTTGACCACGTAGTTGCGTGCATCAGTAATATTTCTCTTCACTGATGAGTATTATTCCATTGTATAAACCTATTACAATTTACACGTTGTCTTTTTAAATGGACATTTACATTGTTCCCAGTGTTTGATTATTATACATAAAAATACTGTAAACATTATCTTATAGGTGTATGTTTTTATTTTTCTTAAATATGAATAAATTGCTGAGTCAGAGGAAAAGCCTCTTTTCAAAAGTGGTTGAAACATTTTACACAAGAAGCAAATTCTTGCCCATATTTGAACTGCCAGACATTTTAATTTTAGCCATTCTAATTCATAAGAAGTATAGCTTAAATTATATTTTGTGATGATTAATTATGTTGAGCGATTTTTCATGTGTTCATTTCACACAATTTTTTTGTCCATTTTTACGTCAGTTTTTTCTGTTTTTATTACTGAGCGAGTAGTCTTTTATATATTGTAGATCTAAGTCACTTGCTAGTTACACATTTTACAGGCGTTTTCTCCCAGTATGTGACTTCCCTGTTCATTTCTCAATTATGTCTTTTGATAAGCAAAAGTTTTAATTTTTAAAATTTTGATAAAATTCAACTTCTCAATTTTTTCTTTTACAGTTAGTATTTTTATTGTTCTGCCTAAAATACATATTTTAAATGAGTTTAGATATTCTTCTATGCTTCTTTTTAGAGGTTCTAAAGTTTTAACTTTTTATGTTTAGGGTTATGACCCATCTCAATTTTTTTTTTTTTTTTTTTCATTAAAGACGAGGTTTCTCCATGTAGGTCAGGCTGGTCTTGAACTCCTGACCTCACCTCAGGTGATCTGCCCACCTTAGCCTCCCAAAGTGCTAGTATTACAGGCATGAGTCACGGCGCCCGGCCCCATCTCAATATTTTTTAAGTGTATGAAGTGGAAATAGCCGAAGTACATTTTTGTTTTCCCGTATATCTTTCCATTTTACCAGTACCATTTGTTGATAAAACTGCCTTTTCCCTTATTTAGTTGCATTTTTTACTTGGTTGAAAATTGGTCATACAAGTATTAATTTTTAAAATATTGTGCCAGACAAACAAAATGACAACATTTGGCTTAGTTTTACCAATATGTAGCTTTTGCTTTACAGAAAGGAAGGAGTAACTTGTCTCTACTAAGTTTTTATTTTATATCAAGCATGATGTTAGTTACTTTGTAAAATTTATCCTACTAATTTTAAAAATTTCATTTCTTTCATTGTATTAGTTAAAATCATGTAAAACAGTTCGACTGGTTGAATTTTTAAAAATCAGCTTTATTGAAATCTAATTGACATGTAATAAAATTTACCAATTTTATTTATGATTTTATGAGTTTTGACTGATCTAAAGTCATATACTGTGTGTCACAATACTGCTGTGATAGAGAAATTTTTTATTACCCCAAAAACTTTTTCTCATGTCCATTTGCAGTTACTCCCAGCCACCTCTCCAAAACAGTCAGCCACAGTCCACCACTAATCTTTTTGCTGTCAATATACTTTTGCTTTTAGTAGAATTTCACGTAAATAAAATCATGCAGTGTGAGGTCTTTTTTGGTTGGCTTCTTTCACTTAGCATCATGTTTTTAATTCACTCATGTTATATTTATCAGTAGTTCATTCTGTTTAATTGCTGAGTAGTATTACATAGTGTGTATATACCAAAATTTGTCCAACATTGGTAAATTCTTTAGTCTGGAATATTATTAGAACCTATAATTTTCAATCAATTAACATAATTCAGTTGTTTTATGTCTACTTTACTGGAAATAAATTTGCTGTCAATTATAATAGACAACAGTAAATTCAGTTATATAAGAATGTGAGATGAGAGAATTGAAAGTTTCAAACATCCACTCTGAGAATTTTAAAAAGGTAACAGCTCAAATAAGTGTTTGCCAACACTAAGAAAGTGATTACAATGACATACCTAGAGATAAACTGGGGGGTAAAGCAAAAGATTTTGTCTTACACATTTTAGATTATATAACATTATTTTTATTATTAATTATTTGTATTACTTTCTCTAAAAAAAGACAGCTGTAATATGTGACAATGTTTCTCTGAGTTGATAGAGAAATGAATCAGTCATGATCAGGACTTGAAAAAAGAAAGTAGACATTGTAGGGGAATGTTATAATCTATAGAAGCAAATTCATAGGATGCTCAAGCAAAAGCAAGACTTAACTTGAATGAAAAAGAGAAAGGAAGAAGAAACAATAGTATAAATAAAAAATAAATAATTGTAGAGAAAGTAAAGGAAGTACAAATAATACTAATTTATTAGTAGTACTAATAATAACTTAAAAAAAGTTGAAAACCCTATATATGGTTGTGAATAAGAAAATCCCCTAGCATTTATATATTCAGAAGTTATTATTTCTGTTTTGGGGCATTAGCCATGTAGAGAACATATACAAAATGCAATTGGTAGACATTCTACTACTCATGTAATAGTGTTTAGGAAGAAGTTTAAGATCAATTACTTTTTGGAGTGACAACATCAGTTTGGCAGTATAGGCGATCCCTCACTCGTATCTCCTCATAGCAGCAATAATTTGACAGCCAGCCATAGGCAAGCATATCTTTGAGGGAACTTTGGGATTCACACAGGAGGGTGCAAAATCTTATTAGAGCTCAAGACCCAGTAAAGCTGTTTTGAGAGTACAGACCTACGCCCAGAAAGCAGACTCACTGACGATGGTCTTAGTTTCAGACTCAGAAATGGCGCAATCCCCAGGGGACTCAGCTACAGCCCCATTTGGTCTTGGTCATGCTACAACAACCATCTTCCAAGATACCTGGAGGAGTCACATCTATTCATGTGGTGACAGACCCACTAACCTAAGTCCTGGCTGTGACTCTTAAAAGGAGCTCTTACAACCCATCTTTATCTCATTCCAGTCATTGTCCAGGACCACTACTGTCTGCCCAGGGATTCATCATGAGATGCTCTCATCCATGCTTCCAGAGTCTGGCCTGCAAACCTCAATCCTGGCTGTGGATCCTGAAGCATCCCTATGAATGGACTCCAGCCACTCTAATCCACAGTCCAGGGCACCAGACCTGCTTGCCCAAAGATCTATCCAGTGATCCACTAAGAGCCCCAATCTAGAACCCAGAGGGAGCTACACCAAACCACACACCTGGTAACAGGCTTATTATTTGTGGACCCTGAAGCATACCCTCATTCCAACATCCACTCTGCTGACCAGGCTCCTGGAGGCAGTCCCATTCTATCAGGGATCAGATAAGGTCCATGCTCATTCATGCTTCTAATAACAGGCCAGCCAACAGTGGATTTAATGACAGGACTAAATGTGACCTGACTCCAACCTTGCTTGATAGAACCCTGGAGAAAACCAGTCTAGACACTGAATAGAAGGGTTTACCTGCCAAAACTAATCTGTAAAGATTAGGGCAGGTGTTTACTTCTTCATATGCATAGACTAATATAAAGCTGCATGGATGACAATGAATCAGGCAAACATGATACCATGAAAGGAAACTAATAAAGCTCCAGTAGCCAACATGAAAGAAATGAAGATCTAAGATTAATGAGATGCATTAAAACAGATAGACAACTAAATGAAATTAGGAAGACAATGCATGGACAAAATTAAAATTTTAATCAAGTAATAGAAACCAAAAAAAAAAAAAAAATAGAAATCCTGGAGCTGAAGAGTAAAGTGACAGAACTGCAAAATTAAGTGGAAACGTTACACAGTAGACTAAACCATGTGGAAGAAAGAATTAGTGAATTTGAAGACAGACCATTTTAAAGCAGCCAATTAGAGGAACAAAAAGAAAAAAGTGAAAAAAAGTAAGAGACCTATTGGACATGACCAAGCACACAAATATATGAATTATGGAAATCTCAGAAGAAGAGAGGAGAGCAGAACGTTTATTTAAGGAAATAATGCCTGAAAATTTCCCAAATCTTGGAAAAACCTATGGACAGCTAGATTCATGAAGCTCAAAAGGTCCCAAAGAAGATCAATTCAAAGAGAAATACTCTGAGAGACATTACAATTAAACTGTCAAAAATCAAAGACAAAGAATCTTGAAAGCAGCAAAAGAAAAAAGACTCATCACATACAAAGGAAGCTCAGTAAGGCTCTCAGTAAACTCCTCTGCAGAAACTTTGCATGAAAGGAGGGAGTGGAGTAATATATTCAATGTGCAGAAAGAAAAAATAAACTGTCAACCAAGAATGCTGCAACTGACAAACTAAATATTATATGCTATCATTACAAAAAATAAAACCACACAATATCCTTTTTCTGTTCTACAAATTTTAGGAATGCTAATTTGGCCTAAGTTCTTTGAGATGCTGTCACAAAACTGTCATCTTGAGATTTTATGAGAGAGATTTCTGGCATCAATCAAATGAGTCTTTGCTTCCCCTGATCTCTCTTTGGAGAGTAATGTTGTGCACATGAGTGTGTATGAGTGAAAATCTACAACAAGTATGCCTTTCAATTCATTTCTTATCAAAGGTTGAGTGGGTGAAAAGAGAAGTGTGGGCAAATTTCTATAGTGACAATTTGTTCTTTCTTTAAATAGAATTTACTTTACTATCTTTTAAAACAGAAGTTTTTTTTTTTAAAAAAAGAAGTAGAGTTCAGAAAGTGATTTTGTGTATGTAGAGGTGATGCTAATAGGGGTTATGATGGGGCATAAAAAGAATGCTTAAGTTTAGAAACCTTGATAAGATTTAATAGATATTAATCTATAAAAACGAATTAAAAGCCTTGTAAATTTCAGTAAATCTTCTTTCAACTTCTCACTCTTAATCCAATGACAATAAATTATCTTATTCATTTTATTTTCATATTTTGATATTACACACTAAGGCAACTAAGAAAGGAAGGAAGGTAGAAAGGAATGACAAAAAGCCAGATTTTAATTTTCTGTTAGCAGGATTTCTCATGCTTTAATTTCCAACTGATTTTGTAACATCTAATTTAGTTTACAGTGACCATCAATATTCAAAATACACTTTTGGTTTTCTTTTAACTCCATAAAGAACTAGTATTTAAATTTCACTGTGCACAAGATAAAACTACTGTATTCCACTTTTGTTGTCTAGTGATAAGTGACAAAGTGTGAACTTTCTTTGGTATAAAAAGGCCTCTGTCTATAAATGTGCATCTACTCATCTAATAGTATTACACTTGAAATGCTTAGAAAATATAATTTTGTTCAAATTCGAAAAGAACAATCTTTTTAATGTTATGTATATACTATGCAGGGTAAATTATATTATAACTTAACTTATTATAATTATCTTAACTTACCTTGGATAGCGTATGTATAATATTAAAAACAATAAAATGCCGGGCGCGGTGGCTCAAGCCTGTAATCCCAGCACTTTGGGAGGCCGAGACGGGCGGATCACGAGGTCAGGAGATTGAGACCATCCTGGCCAACACGGTGAAACCCCGTCTCTACTAAAAAATACAAAAAAATAGCCGGGCGAGGTGGCGGGTGCCTATAGTCCCAGCTACTCGGGAGGCTGAGGCAGGAGAATGGCGTGAACCCGGGAGAGGGAGCTTGCAGTGAGCTGAGATCTGGCCACTGCACTCCAGCCCGGGCGACAGAGCAAGACTTCGTCAAAAAAACAACAGCAACAACAATAAAATTCTCCATTTTTGTGGTAAGAATATTGTAACTTTTTCAATTATGACAAAATACATATAACATAAAGTTTATTATGTTAACCATTTTTAAGTATACAGTTGAAAAGTGTTAAGTATAATTCAAACTGTTATGCAACCAATTTTAACTTTTTTATCATGCAAAATTGAAACTCTATACCCACTAAAGAACTGCCATTTTCTCTTCTTCATACCCCCAGCAACCACTATTTTACTTTCTATGAGTTTGACTACTTTACATACTGTTTATCAGTGAAATCATACATTATTTGTGACTGGTTTATTTCACTTAGTATAATGTCTCAAAGGTTCATCTATGTTGTAGCATGTATCAGAATTACCTTTCTTTTGAAAAACTGAATAATATACTATTGTATGTGTATACCACAATTTGTGTATCTATTCATCTATTGGTGGGCACTGGAGTTGCTTCCACCTTGTGCCTATTTTGAGTAATGCTGCTATCAACATGTGTATGCATCTATTGTTTTCCATTAAGCTAAGATATGAGACTTAGCAATTGCATAAGCTCCAAAATTTTAAACTTAAATATATTTTTAAATTGTAATAATAGAACTGAACATTTTGCTTTTGCCTTTCTCCCTTTCTACTCTAAAACATTTCAATTATCATGATGTGCAAAAAGATCTAATATTCAGAAAAGCCCTGTATTATGAAAGATAACATGAATTTCAGGACCATTTGAAAAACTTCACATCCTAAAAGAAGCCAGGATTCTGTTTTGTTTTAATCTAAGGCTAAAACTTCTACTTTTTATTCAGATTTATCCACACAACATTCCATCAGAATTTTCTACTGTCTTGTAATAATTTGAATCATACATAAAGCCTTCTTTATTCTGGAATATGATTTGTTCTAGAAGTTGAACTCTTTTGCATTTTTACACATTTTATTATTGCAAGTAAAACTCCACTCACTTTTTAAAATATTGTCTATGAGATTTATATTTTGACAATTTACATTGTGGGGGTCCCAGTGCAATATTCACATAAAACACACAACATAGTTAAGTAAAAGAGAATATTTTATAAACCTCTTATGCCAGTCCTGCCTCCCTTGGTTCCAAGCATGATAAGAGTTAGTGTCACCATGCAGAAAACAATTTTTACTTCCATTGAGCCAGATTCATGGTCATTTGGTGTCCAGGATAGATTTGCTTTAAGGCCAATCCAAGTGATTTTTGCCTTAATGGATGCCTGGTCCTCTCTGGTAATGGAAAGAGCAGAGAAGTTGGTGCCCATCTATGCTGTTTTGGTGTTCACAAGATTCTGATATATTTCCTGTAACCGAAATACATCTTCAAAACTGCATGATGAGGTTAGACATTTTATAATGATCATGGTCCAGTCTCAATTGTACAAGTGAAAAAGTTGCCCATATCATATCCAGCGTCCCTGATATTATTTTTATTTGATTGTAAAAGTAATTCTCAACTTGTCTGCTTTCACCTTGCCTGCAGAAGTTGTATGCATATGTGTTTGTGGCTGTATTAACTTTTGATTCATGGCTGAATTGCCAGATGATACCAGATCTCTCCCTGCACTTGATAAAAGAAACATTATTAAATACAATAAATGACGTATTTGTTATCATTATGCCTTTGAATGTATGCACAATTTTCTCAGGGAGTCTCTCTTAGGGATTTATTAGGCATACACATCTCTCATATGTGTACACTGTAAGGATATGCAATTCAAAATAAGTAATTAAAAAACAGATGCACTATCAAAAAAACACGTGTACAAATGTTTAAATATTTAAAACCGGGTTTGCAGGACTTGAACGTGAAAGATTTCTGCTATAAAACTAAGCAATGTCTGGCTTGTATAACATTTGGAATCAGCCTCAATGTATGTTTTAAGTCTTGACTACTCAGATAGCAGAAGGCACCTGTCCTTTCACATCTGCTTTGTCCAGCAACTTTATTACCTCTCATTATTGTCACTGAGCTATATGAAACATTGAAACAGTCAAAGAGTGCTTTTATTCTCATTTTTAAAATAGAAAGTAGGTGACTTCCAAAGAAATATACAAATGGGTAGAGTCAATATATGATTAAAAGCTTTATGTTTTGATAACAAAGTATTACATTTTAGATTTGAGGCCATAGTTTGACCCATGATCTGACAGGGCTACAGAAAAGGGCATATATGAAACAAAGATAATTATGTTTTGTCCATCAACTCTTTCCTTCAGTCATTTATGGGGACTAAGATTCTCTCCCAGTTCTCAGCCCTGGAGAAAAGGAGTTATAATCTTCAGAAAAAGGCCACCTCTAACCTGCCGAAGAGTTTGGTAATATTCTTCTGTTGTAGAATATGATGTATTCACTGAGCAAAAAAGATTTATATACACTTGTATATCTCTGCAATAGATTAATATATTAATGTAGTCACTCATATTTTAAAAAGCCCTATTGTAAAAATGGGTATTCATATATATCTAAGATAAGGGAGCAAAAGAAATATATTTTAGAGAATTTCTTAGAGACAGAAGAAAAATATCTGCCTTTTAAGAAGAAAAAATTCTGTCACAGAAGATGCTAGCTTAGAAAAACTGAACTGTTATAACAATGACTGATTATTACTTAAGAAACAAACAAGAAAAAATAAAAAATATAGCAACTAATAGTCATAAAATGCCACAAATAAAATAAACATTTTAATATATTGTAAAATAAACATAAAAATAATTATACAAATCCAAGTTCAGGTACTATTCCCAATTAAGGAAAATCCTTAAACAATATGAATCAGTTTAATAATTTTTTGTAAAAACAGCTGTATGTTTTCTCTGTGATCTTTGATCCTACCACTGTGCAATATTATGCAAATGCCACATCTTCTTTTACATTTGGTATGTGTTTCTTTTTTTTTTCATTTCCTTGAACTTCCTAAATTTTCCTCACCGCTTTTATAAATCCTATAAATGATCGAACTACTTAAATTCATGGGAATGTACAAATATTTATTTAAGTAAATTGAATTACAGTAAGTTTTTTTTTGCTTTCTATATTTATTTAAAAAGAAAATTCCAGAATGGGTAAGAGAACAATCATCAAGGATGTAGGTGCCAGACACAGGGCAGAAGGTAGCTAGAAAAGTATGCCTTAGGGAAGTTATGGATCTAGCCTCATTCCTACCTTGTTTTAATAGCTGTACCTAATATAAATAGCCAAGTTTTCCATTGTTCTAGATTCCTTTGCCCCATCTACAAATATGGCACAGCTAGCTTGACTTGCAGGGCCTCAGTTGAAGGACCCCATGTATACACAGGCCAGTATAGCAGTACTAGGCTAACTAGAAGGATCTCATCCCCATATGTGGTCTCATTTCAAGTCTGTGGATGACTACCTTCATTGTTGTGTGCGAGATGGTTTCACCCCTTGAAAATATAGCCACCTCAGCATAAAATAGTTAAATCTTTATAATGACCAATTCATCCTACCTCCTTTTACATGCAGCCGAAAAATCACAGGCTAGAAATATAGAACACTGTGAAATTTATACTGTTAGAATCACTGTCCATTAAATGATCACTAGCTAACGGTCACTACATTTACAAATTAAGGAAATTATATATAGAATACTGCAAAAACACAGTAAAAAGACTGAAGTTTGCCCATTTCTGCTCAGGAAGTCTCTTCGCTCCTAAGCTTCATATGTTGTCCTTCTGGCTTCAAAATTTCTGCTATTATTACTGTTTTTCCTCCTTTTGATCTTCCTTTTGTTTCCCGGTTCCAGAACTTCCAGAGCTTTCTCACTCAGATGCCATCTTTTTGTATGCCATTTGGAAGAGCTTCAGTGATGCCTGATGAAGAGCGGTTGCTGCCTGTGTAATGTTTTCTCTTGTTTCACTGTCTTTTCTAGCCAGGAGCTCCCTCATTTTGGAAATCTCTTCTTTCAGCTTGTTGCACTCATCAGCAGGCAATTTGTCCTTGAATTCTTCCATTTTGGTTTCTGTGTCTTGAATGATTCCTTCAGTCACAATAACTGCTTCAACTCGTTCCTTCTTTTGCTGGTCTTCCTCAGCATATTTCTCTGCATTTTTTAACCATATTTTCAATATCATCTTTGCTTAACCCACGAGAAGACTGGATTACAATCTGCTGCTCACGTCCTGTGCCTTTATCTTTAGCAGAAACATGTGCGATCCCATTGGCATCAGTGTCAAATATAACCTCAATCTGAAGAACTCCACGAGGGGCTGGTGGAATTCCAATCAAAGTAAACTGTCCAAGGAGTTTGTTGTCTCCAGTCATCTCTTGCTCACTCTGACACACTAATTTCCACTTGCGTCTGACCATCAGTGGCAGTAGAAAACACTGGGCTCTTCTTGGTTGGAATAGTGGTATTCCTATTAATAAGTTTGGTAAAGATAACTCCTAGAGTTTCAATACCCAGAGACAGGGGAATGACATCAAGGAGCAGCACATCCGTGACATCGCCAACCAATACACCTCCCTGAATGGCAGCTCCAATGGCCACAGCCTCATCAGGATTGACAGCTTTACTTGGGGCTCTGCCAAAAAGATCCTGCACAGTCTACTGAACCTTGGGCATCCTAGTCGTGCCACCCACAAGAACCACTTCTCCTACATCACTCTTGCTGACTTCTGCATCTTGCATAGCTTTTTGGCATGGAGCGATAGTCCTCCTGATTAGATCAGTGACAATCCCTTCAAATTGAGCACGGGTCAACTTCATATTCAAATGCCTGGGTCCAGAAGAATCCATTGTAAGATAGTGCAAATTGATGTCAGTCTGCCTTTTCAGCAGCTTCCCGTACCCTCTGAAGTGCCATGTTGTCTTTGGTCAAATCAACCCGTCTCTCTCTCTTGAACTCCTTCACAATGTGCCATAGCAAGGCCTGGTCAGTCTTCCCCGCCTAAGTGTCCCCATTGGCGGATTTCACCTCGAATACTCTTTCTGAATTTCCAGGATAGAAATATCAAAAGTTCCACCACCTAAATCATATACAGCAATGACTTTGTCTTCTGATTTGTCTAGACCATAGGCAAGAGCAGCAGCTGTGGGCTCGTTAACCACCCGAAGCACATTCAGTTCAGACATCTGGCCAGCATTGGCTGTCTCTGCGAGTCATTGAAGTAAGCTGGGAATGTGATCACAGCATTTTTTGCTGTGTGCCCCACATAATTCTCTGCAGTCTCTTTCATCTTCATCAACACAAATGCTCCAATCTGACTTGGAGAACACAGTTTCCCATGAGCCTCAACCCAGGCATCACCATTGGAGGCACGGACACTTTTAAAGGGAACGTTTTTAATGTCTTTCTGTACTTCAGGATCATCATATCGCCGGCCAATGAGACGCTTGGTAGCATAAAATGTATTGTTTGGGTTGGTGACAGCCTGTCGCTTGGCCGGCATTCCAACAAGTCGCTCACCATCTGCTGTAAAGGCCACAGCTGAAGGGGTGATTCTGGCACCTTCGGCATTCTCCAGCACCTTTGCTTGTTTACCTTCCATAACTGCCATGCAGGAGTTGGTAGTACCCAAATCAATACCAACAACTGCTCCCTTGATTGTTTCTGATGCATAATCCCGCCTTGAAACAATTGTAAAAGCCTCATGACTAAGGCCATTCCAGCCATCCTGGTGGCGGGCGGCCCTAGGGCCCCGGGAGGCTGAGCGCCAGGAGACCGGCTGCTGCAGCTCCTCCGGAGCTTATGCTTTTGGATAGATGGAGGAGTACAACACAACAAACAGGCGCTCAGGCGGCCGGGAGCTGCGCGGTGCGGTGGTGGCATCGCTTCTGGAAACCTACAATAAGATTTTTTTTTAAGTATCTGTTGTTGTAAACCTCAGACAATGTTCACCTCAAGTCTTTTTCTGCTTTAGCTAACTGGGTAAAAATTTAAATGTCATTTTTTCAAAAAATGTTTGATCTATACATTAATTTTCTTGTTTGATAGTTTTAACTTACATTATAATGTGAATACAGTTAATTAACTTTAAGAGCTTGAACTAATAAAAGATTGAGTTAATGCATGAGAATTAAGACGCTTAAAATTAGAAAAGAAAAAAAGAGAGAATGAGAACAATCTAGGTCACCAAGTGTGGTTTTAACTCATATATCCATGTTTTATAAAATATTTTTGCTATTTGTAAAACTATTGTCAACTAAGAAAACTCTAGCTTTAATGTGGTAGATATATTTCTGCTGAAAAGATTTGCATATTTGCGCTTATGTGTTGCATGTACATTTAAACACCAATATAGGCTATTATTATTAAACAAAGTTTATGAATGATAAAAAGGAAAACTCAGTAGTTTGGAAGACAACTGGTCTCAGTCTGGTGTTAACAGGCAGTGGCAGAAAGGCACCCCAGGCCTACTTATTTATCCAGATAGTACATAGTCTTTTAATTATCAGGCACTGTTACTTCCCAACAGACTATTAACCTTTTTAGTTTTGTTATTGTTAACAAAAGTTTCATACTTTTGAAAATAGCTAGAATTCTTAAATATTATTACTTGCTACTGTGTTTATTTTGAATATTCTCATGCTAAACAAGGACTGGAGTCACTTCTTGTTATGCTGTGGATACTTATGACTTACATTCATAGCTTTACATAACATGGGCTGTCAGGCCTTAAATTCAGAATAATATAACTGATTTTTTTTTTTTTTTACATACAATTTTTTGGAGATTACCTTTTGGTCATCGGATAGCACCAAGTTTTACTCTCTCAGCTTCAAAAGTAACGGAGGCCATATGTAACCAGATATGTTTGGTATTTCCCATTTTTATTAGTTCACTACTGTTATGAGCTGTCTTTTCATTTAGCACAATACGGGAAAGTCTGCTGTAATGTTTATTTGATTTCAGATGGGCATCTCTTTCCCCAAGGATACCCAGATAGCTAGTAAAACATTTCTGGGTGCTTGTCTGTGAGGGCGTTTCTGGAAGAGATCAGTATTTGGTAGACTGAGTAAAGATGATCACTCACCCAAAATGTCGATGGGCATTGTTCAATCCATTGAGGTCCTGAATAGAACAAAAAAGTGGAGAAAGGGTGAAATTGCTCTCCTGTGGAGCTGAGACATCCAACTTCTTTTGCCTTCAGACATCAATGATTCTAGTTCTTGGGTCTTTGGACTTGGACTGGGACTTACACCAATGGCTACCCTTGTTCTCAGGCCTCTGGGCTTGGATTGGCTCTATACCACTAGCACTCTTGGGCTTTCACCCTGAAGATGGTAGATTGTGGGACTTTTCAGCCTCTCCTATGTTATCACATCACAATCCCTCATAAAAAATATCTTATTTCCTATCTATCTGTCTATCTTATTGGTTCTGTTTGTTTCAAGAACCCTGACTGATACATCTGTCAAATCAAATAAAGGAGTTAAACGTTCCCTAGGTCTATTATGTAAATGTAAAATCTTATTCAAATGAATACATTTCAATGTATTTTTCAGGATGAATGGATGCATACACACGTTCATGTGCAAAGATTGGCATAATAATTGTCATTAAGTTGATATTATAGAATATATTGTTTCTTGGTTTAAAAATACCTTTGTTGATTGATGGCATTTGTGAAACACAGTTTACTGGATGAATCAGAAGACATGAGAAATTTGTTGATGTCTTCACTATCCATAATATGTTACTGCTTTCAGGGTAATCAGTAACTAAAAGTATGTTAAATAGTTTATGATTATAATATCCCCAAACAGGATTTTATAATCCTCCATTCTTATATTGTTCATTACTATAATAAATTAACCAGAACTATTTAGTTTTGAAGAATGATAGCCACAATAAAAGACTGTGTCATGTGCTCTTGACAATTTATACTCACATACCATCTTATAAGTACAGGATTCCCAGTGGAAGATGGCACTGCCATGAGCACCCACCTGTTAGTCTGTTCTGAGGCACTGGGTCAGCATTTTCAGCACTCAGTCCAGATGATGTCTTCAAAACGGTATACTACTAACCTAAGATCAATCAAACAAAAAGCAATTATATAGAAAACATAAAATGAGTGTGGGAAAACCTGTGTGATTTTTCTTTTTACAGTATTATTGGCCTTGTTTTTAAAATTCTATATTCTTATAGGTGTATGAGAAAATTTTCTCCTTTATCTGTTAGTCTCACTATAATTGGTTGTACTTATATAAAGTGAAATGAAACATTTTTTAAATGATATTTTAATTCAAATGACCCTTGGGAATTCAGGAAAACTATTGTAATATTGGAATATTAAAGATTCTAGAAGGTTCTAAATATACAGTAAAAAGTCATGCTTAACTAAAAAATTTCCATACACCTATGCTTCAGAATCTACATTATTTAACATCTATTAACATCTCTCAGAACTCTAAGGTTCTCAAAACATAACTGAAAAATATTGCAGTAGGTTTCATCTATGCTTAGATTTTTAGAAATGTTTCCTCCAACATGTATTAGTCTTTAACAAATTTCTTTTTATTTGACTTTTTCAAAAGACTTGAAAGGGAGGGGAAGTCCTCAGCTTCAACTCCCTATATATTAGTAGAGAATTGCTATAAATATAATTATAAATTATTGATGGACCCAAATTGCTGATCAGTCCATTTTAAACTACAAATGTGCTATAGTTTGGCTTGAGTCACTTAAAAGAAATATTAAGTTAGCACTGCAGAATCAGGAGATTTTGATTTCTGGCACAACCTGATAAACTGGAACATCTGCCAGTGTTAGGAATGCCATCCTTCATGGCAACACTCAGCTATAGCTAAGTAGTGTTGCTGCATTTAGGAGGGGACATACCAGAAGAAACTCCTGCTGTTGCACTTATGTTTTCAGCCTAGCTCCTGCAAGCATTTTGGTTTATAATCACTAATTGTATAGTAATTGGTCTTAGTCCTTTCTCAATAAATAGAAAAGATTTAAACAGAAAATATACAAAACTAAAGCTTATAGCCTCTGTAGAGATAAATCAATAATAACACAGAGAGTTTCATCTTACTAGAAAATGAACAGTATTAAAAATGTCTCAGAGTAAAACTAAGATGCCCATTTTAATCAATCAAAACAAAGTATATATAAAGAGACTATCAGAGCATTGTAAGGAAAAACTAGCAGCACTTCAAAGTAAAGAAATACTCTCTTTATGTCCACATAAGTTTTTCAGAAAGTAGGATAAAAACTCATGCTCGTTTTTCTTCATTTAATAGGCATTTTTACATAGCTCTTACAAGTTAGAGACTATGTATTGGAAACCACTTGAGGACTGCATTATAAAAGTACTTGATTGGGTGTATTTGGAGGGGGTGAGAAGAAAAAGTGAAAACTGGTAAGTTAGCAGCATACTTTATATCACAAACAGTCATTTTCAGCCACAAATCGCAGATAGAAAAAAATCACCTATCAAAATATATAGGGAGCCAAGAATTAGAAGAAATCGTAAAATTCTGTGAATGAGTATGGAGCTAAAATTG
This sequence comes from Piliocolobus tephrosceles, assembly GCF_002776525.5. NCBI lineage: Eukaryota > Metazoa > Chordata > Mammalia > Primates > Cercopithecidae > Piliocolobus > Piliocolobus tephrosceles. Next base: position 109,491,289 of record NC_045438.1, read on the forward strand.
GTCATAGTCTAGAGTTATTCTTGTTTCACTGAAACAGAATTTTAACTTGTGACTATTTTTTCCCAAATAAATAGTAGAAAAGATAATTTGCAGATAAACATTTCCATCATTTCTGTATGCAGAATACGTTTTGAGAATCCCAGCTACGACTTGACATATTAATCTTGTTAGAGTTCAGTTTCCTTATTGAAAATAAATCATTAAATTTCTAATTTGGTGGTTTCTTTCATCCAAAATGCAGTAACTAGACATTAAGATTCTGAGAAAATTTATCATAAAACTGTTTTAAAAAGAAAAAATACTATGATATAGAGGTAGAATTATTATTATTTTTAATTGCAATATTTTTTCAAAGTATTCCATAAGCACTGGGCTACCTAAATACATTTTGAAGAATTTAAAGACTATTCTAAACGTTTTTGAGAACTTCAGCAACTGAATGAGTAGTTAGTCCTTTCTCTCACTTTAATCAAACATTTTCAGTATGAATTCATTCACTCAATTCTAAGGGCCATATCCTTTGAAATTATTCATAAATCTTCTATGCCCTACTGTACAGAAATATAAAATTTAACAACACTTTTTAAAGTCTTGAATTATACTATCCTGAATTTTTAATAGAATTCTAGATTGAATATGACATCCAGGATCCTTTGGAAACTATTAAAAACTTGGATGAAACACATTTGGGATGAAACTTTCTGAAGTGTTAACACATATTCATTTTTAGACACTCTAATTTATTTTTCAAAGAAAATATTCGTTATTTTTTTAGAAATAAGCCTGTAATCTTTAGTAAAAATTTTTCTCTATTGGTAATATACTCTATAACCTTGAACAAATTATTTACTTGACTAAATTTTCAATTAACCGCATAGATAATTAAGATGATGAGTGTTTGAGCTTTTTAAAGGCTGAAATTACTTATACATCAAAGTTTCAGTAACACACATTTTAAACTTCTTATTTTGAAGTAATTTTAAATCTCAAATAGAGTAGAGGTTCTACATACTCTTCACTCAAATTCATTTAATTTTAATATTCTACATTGCTATATTTATCAAAGCTAAGAAATTAATGTAATTGTAATATTATTAATTCAAACTTCAACTTGGATTGAATTTCACCATTTTTACTAATGCCCTTTTTCCATTTCAGTATCCAATCCGGGATACCACGTTGCATTTAGTTGCCATCTCTCCTTAGTCTCTTTCAATGTATGACAATTTTTTAGTCTGTCTTTCACGACTTTGACACTTTTGCAGATACTAGTTAAATGTCCCTCAGTTTGGATATGTCTGATATTTTCTAATAAATTGATGAAGGTTTTGAATTTGGGGAAGGAATACCTCACCTCAGGTGCTCTGTACCCTTCTCATTGCATCATTTTGGGATAATGTGACATCAACAAGACTTATCAATGGTGATGTTTACCTTGGTCATGGGTTAAGGTGGGTGTTTGTCAGATTTTCCTACTCTAAAGTTTCTGTTTTTCTCTTTTTGTGCTCCATGTACTAGAAACAAGTCACTAAGTCCAGCCCAAACTAAAGTAAATGAGAATTCAGCTATACTTCCTGGAAGAAACGATATCAAATAACTTTTGGACATACAGTAAAATCACACTATACTTAATAAATTTGTGGGAGAAATTTTGGGGTTATGCAAAGATCTTGTTCTCCTTAATTTTTACCTATAATTTTAGCATTCATCAATGAAACTTGCCTAATGCAATTAATTCTACATAGATTAATTGAAATTCTTCATGAGAAAGATTTCTTTTTTCTCTTCTATTTTTAATTTATTCACAATGTAAGTTTTTTATAATTTATATTAGTATGGCTTCATGGAGATTTATTTTGTTTTTGCATTTTAATCTAATATTATCATTATTTATTATTTAAGCTATTCCAACTCTTGTTATTGGAGCCTCTTCATATTGGCTTCTGAGTCACTTTGACATGACCCATCACTGCTTCTTGTGTGTGTGTGTGTGTGCATGTGTGTGTATGTGTGTTTCGCTACAAGATGATACTCTAGGCTTATATTGTCTGTGTGTCAGTCCTAGAATAAGCTATTTTTCCATGGAACTCTAGTTTATTTTATTAGGCAATGATATTTGTATTAGTTATGGCTTGAAAACAATGGAAATTTATGCTTTCACAGTTCAAGAGGCCAGAAGTCCAAAATCAAGATGTCAGCAGGGTTGATTTCTTCAGGAGGCTCTGAGGAGAATCTGTCCCACACCACCCTCCTAGCTTCTGGTGGTTCCTGGAAATCCTTGGAATTTGTTAGTTTGTAGCTGCATCACTCCAATCTCTACCTCCGTCATCACATGGGCCTTCTTCCTTCTGTGTCTCTCTGTGTCTTCTCCTGTTCTATTTTAAATTTTAATTTAATTTAATTTATGTATTTATTTATTTTTGAGACAGAGTTTTGCTCTTGTCGCCCAAGCTGAAGTGCAGTGGCGCGATCTCGGCTCACTGCAACCTTCCCCTCCCAGGTTCAAGCGATTCTCCTGCCTCAGCCTTCAAAGAGTAGCTGGGACTACAGGCTTGCGTCACTCCCAGCTAACTTTTTTGTATTTTTAGTAAAGATGGGGTTTCACCATGTTAGCAAAGATGTTCTCAATCTCCTGACCTTGTGATCAGTCCACCTTGGCCTCCCAAAGTGCTGGGATTACAGGCGTGAGCCACAGCGGGGCCTTAGCCCATTCTTATAAGGATACCACTCATTGGATTTATAGCCCACCTTAATCCGGTGTGAGCTCGTCTTAACAATAACACCTGCAAAGGCCTTTTTGCTAGACAAGATCACATCGCCGAGGTTCTGCTCACTGCAATTTTTAAGTCAACATATTGGCACTGCATTTTTAAACAAAAAATCAAAGTGGATATACTTATAATTAAAACATATAAATAAGAATGTGGCATTTTAAAAAAATGTTAAAATCTACTTGTAATTATATTTCTTTACCCTTTGTTCTACATTGCATTTCCAAGTCAAGAAATGTACTTAGACATAATACTATATTCTACAGATTTTGAAGGCACATTGAATGTTTCAATTGTCAATGTGTATATTTCAAAATATCTTTATGAAAATCAAATCTTATGTTCCAGGTAATGATGGTACTATTAAAAAAAAGTCTGTTTTCAGTCTTTCACATAGACCATAGAAAAGCAAAACCTATAAAATTTACATTACTTCCATTTTGCTTAAAGTTATTTAAATTTTAATTTGCTTAAATTGTGAAATATTTAAAAGATACAGCAATGGTACACCATAGTAGACACTCTGTATCCCCTACCCACATTTAACACATGGTTTGTTCCTTTACAATGCTAGTTTTTAAAAAGAAAGTAAGTCATTCTAAGAAGAACTAAAATATTACAATAAAATTGAAGGCCCTCTTTTTATCATGTATGTCCAAATTTATATCTGTAATCATAAAATCAGAAACACAGCATTAATTAGTATGTTTCTCATATTTATGTTAATGACATAATGCTATACATATTCCTTTTTAATTTGCTTTTACTCTTATTTTTTTAAGATTTATGTATGCTAATACTATAGATATAGTGTTTTAATAACTTCATATTATGTAATTTTCTGGATATTAGAAAAATATAGTGTAATTGACTATTAATTCATTTCTCTATTACTCAAAATTTAGGTTGTTTCATTTTTTAATATTAAAATAATTCTTCACTTGCTATTTATGCACAGAGAATTAATTCTTAGTGTATGTGGTTGCCTAGCTCTGGTGGATACTGTTAAATTGTTCTTGAAAGTGGTTATTTTTGTACACATGCCTATTAGTAGTGTAGGCAAGGCTCTGCTTCTCCAAGTCCATGCCCACTGAGTATTATCATATACATGTTTATTTGCATTTTTGTCAATTTTATAGATATGAAATTGTATCTCATTGCTTTAATAAACACTTCTTTGATTTCTAGTAATATTGAGTTTATAAAATGTTTATTAGCAATTAAGATTTTTCTTGCGTGATTTGTCCAAATTCTTGATCTATTTTATTTATTTTTTTGTTATGACATACCAACTTTTTATGCATTCAGACACTAAGTCTTGGTTAGTTATAGGCAATGCAGGTATAATTTTGCAGTGTATAGTTTATGGTTGAACTATATATATAGAGAGAGAGAGTTTGTTATACAGATATATTAAACATCAATGTAGTAAAATGAATCATACTTTTATTTGTTGGTGGTGGTGGGGGTGTATTACTGAAGAAATTCTTTTTACCCTGACGTCTATAGCTATTATTTTAAATTAGATATTTACTCTGAGTTATATTTTTCCATATAAGGTAAAGTACTCATTTGTGTGTGTGTGTGTGTGTGTGTTTTCATTTGAATAGGCAATGTTTAGGGAATTATGTATTGAATAATTTGTCACCTCTTCAGTAATGTAGTTGTAAGACCATCACCTTTGGTATATTCTGAACTACCATATCAGTACAGAGCTGCTTCTGAGCTACCTCTTTACATCCATTTCTCTATTTGCCTTTTCCTGTGCCAAAATTATAATATATTAATTTCAACTTATTAGGTAAGTAAAGTCTACTTTTCTGTAGTATATGGGCAGTATAATGTATTGGTGGATATGTGATATTTACAGCTAGCATAGCCAAGTTCAAATCCCAGTTCTATCCTCTGTTCACAATATGACAGTGGCAAGTTACTTAAACTCTCAATTTCTTCTTGTGCACAATGAAGATTTTAATAATTCATGGTGTTCATTCAAAAGTTAAATGTGTTCATTTATGTAAAGCATTATGGCTAGCAAATAGTACTCAATAATTAGCTATTACTAAAAATTGTCTTTACTTTTCTTGGTCTTTTACTCTTTATGAATTTTATGATCAGCATTTTGCATAATTTCATAAACCTTACACAAGTTTTTACTGAAATCACACTAAATTTATAGAATAGTTTATATTCTCTAGTTGATTCTACAGATCAGCTTTGTTTGGGCAGCATTAATTCCTAACAGTAAGTTATGATAGAGAGAATACTAGTCCTGATAAACAGTACTTTATGGAGTAGTTTTGCAAGACTTTATTACTATAAAGTAATTTTAGAAACTTGTAGGCTTTTTTGTTTGCTTTTTGTTTTGTTTTTTTTTTGGGGGGGGGTGGGTTGTTTTGTTTAGATGGGGCAGTTACTTAACAAATAGGTAAAGTAAGTCCTTTATGTTACAAATAAGTAACTTGAGGACCAGAAGAACTGTGACCTGGTCAGTGAGTGACAAGTGGTCTTGAGCAGTACTCAAACTCACAACTGAAGTTTTCTCCCTGTGTACACTAAAATAGATTTTATCAAAAGTAGATTATTTGTTCTTAGGGTATTAAAATTTAATGAAACATATTAATGTTAAATCGCTACAGAACATTGTTTAGTTTTAATGACTTTGACATTACATGTATTTTAAAGTGCCTCCAGGTTGATAGGAACATAAATTGATTCTTTGAAAAACATTAAAAAGCTAATTAATAGAGATTCCTGATGTGAAAAATAGCATATAAAATCAGTTTTACTGTGTTTTGATACTTAACTCAAAAACTCCTGATTCCTTCTCTCATATTCTCTCTTTTCCTCCAAAGCCTATTAAACACTCAACTATTCTGTAAATAGAGGTTAGGAGATATTGATTAGCTCTGTCTAGTGACTGATGTAGAATCAGGCTTGCACACTGCTCAGAAAGTCCTTTTGAGTGGTGGCTGTGGGGAGGATCCTGAGTATACTGATGAGGTTATTCCTGAAAACATCTATTTCCCGAGTCACACCCACCTTACAGTGAAAATTGTATTTGAATGCAATTCATCTTTCAAAATTCTGCTTTGCTGTCATCTCTTCTGTGAAGGTTTTTCTGATACCGGCCAAAGGAAAAGGCTAAAATATTTTATTCATAGCTAGATCCTCAAAGAAAAAAAGAATGTATTATAATTGGATAAAAGGCTACCAGATAAGTTTTTAAAAATGTAATACAAAGACCATGCATTTGAAACTATGGCTTGCAAACCACAAACAAAAATCCTGGTGATTAGATTAAGGGAGGAAAATTACTACTTATTTCCTCAAGTAGTTCTGCTGAATTTTTAAGCAGACAGATTCTTGAGTCACTGTCTTGTTGAAAAGGGTCTTACAGAAAAAAGGGTGATTCTGCATTTGCTGTTTACTCATTTGTTCGTTTTGCAGCAATTTACACTAGGACTTGTGATTGCTCATTCTTTTTAGAATACATCAGCCCGGCTCAGAGGCTCACGCCTGTAATCCCAGCACTTTGGGAGGCCGAGGAAGGCAGATCACGAGGTCAGGAGATCGAGACCATCCTGGCTAATCTGATGAAACCACGTCTCTACTAAAAATTAAAAAAAAAAAAAAAAATCAGCTGAGTGTGGTAGCACACACCTGTAGTCCCAGCTACTTGGGAGACTGAGGCAGGAGAATCACTTGAACCTGGGAGTTGGAGGTTGCAGTGAGTCGAGGTCATGCCACTGCACTCTAGCCTGGGTGACAGCATGAGACTCCGTCTCAAGAAAAAAAAAAAAAGAAGAAGAAAAAAGAATGTATCTACTCAGATAGATATAATTGAAAGACTACTTCAAAGCTTCTATTTTCAGTAGCTTGTTACTAAACTAATTAACTGGTGGAATGAAATGATTCATGCTTATTGTCAATTTAAAAGTGAATTTCGCTGTATGGAAACAAAATCCTTCAAGCTATTTTAGAGGATCAGATTAAAATAATTATATATTGCATAAAAATCATTTCTATGAAGTGTCCACCACATCCATATAAGTAACAGCTACCCAAGTGATACTGTATTGTGCCTATTTTTTTATTTCCCTCATCGAGAACATAAGCGTGATCTCATCACGCTAAAGAAGTCAATTCTGTATATTAAAAAACAAAACAAAAACAATCTTTCATGCAACATTTAATATTTCATTTCTTATACCTCCATACTGTTTATTTGTCAAAATATATGGTTACAATCAGTAATATCTATAAGTGTATAATTAGCAATAAGTCACATCTGAACTTCATTTGCTCAATCCTTAATAGCTGTGTAACACTGAACAAGTTACTTAGATGTTCTATGCTGTAAAGTAGAGAAGCAATACCTACTTCACTGGTTTGATATAAAAGTAAATGTGATCTGGTAAGAAGTATAAACATCTAAAATGTTTACATAAGAAAACACACTTTTAGTTTATTTTTCCCTTCTTTTTCTTCAGAAAGAATAGAACACAATTCTAGGAAGATATAAGTATTTTCTGCTCTCACAGAAAGGAGAGTTTGTGTTCCTGAATATGGGAAGAAATCAGGAGATGCTGATACAGACAGGAGACATGGAAATACTGGGTAGAAGAGGGAGGTTCCCTGGCAAAGGCCCCATCCTCAAGCCTGGAAACCTACAGCCCTAAATGGGAACAGGCATTCTTGTTTTCACACCCAAAATTTTCCTTCTGTCCTGCTATGCCCCTCTACCCTGTACCCATATAAGCCCCAGGCCCCAGGCTCCAGAGGCAGATAAGGAAATGACCAGAGGAGCAGAAGAATGGCACAATGGTGCAGCAGAGAAGGAGAGAAGAGGAATGTCTGAACTCAGAGAGTTCAGCTGGGGCAATTGGAGAGGAGATCGGACACTGGACGGCCAAATTCCAGGGGAAGATATCTTCCCACTCCATCCCACTTCCAGCTCTCCATCCATCCTGTTGAGAGCCACCTCCACCACTTAATAAAAGCCCTGCTTTCTTCCTTCAAGTCCATGTGCAACCTGATTCTTCCTGGATGCAAGACTAGGATTTGGGTACCAAGAGGGCACTGAGCTGGTTAACACTTAAGCCATCTGCGGATGGCAAAGCTAAAAGAGTGCACTATAATGCACACCCACTTGGGCTTTGGAAGTCACAGGCACTCACCCCTAGACACTACCATGGGGCCAGAGCCCCAAGGCACTGGTCCCGCCTCCTTACCTGTCCATCTGGATGCTTCCCCTCCAGTAAGGGATGTGAGAAGGTGCAGGGGCCCAACAGATGAGCCACACTCCTGTTGCAGGTCCTGTGATGGGGGTCAGGCAACTCTTTCATTTCAATGCTATCTACAGATAACTAGGGAGATGAGAAGCCAGACAACCTAAGGGAAGTTGGGCCACAGTAAATAAGATCATTTTCTTAGAATACTTGGGCAAGTAGATATAGTGAAGGATTGCCATGAGTGATTAGGAGGTCTTTGGAGCTGAGTCATGTTATGTTAAATACCCACCATTCATGAAAGCAAGACTAGTCGATTGCTTGTACCAAAGGTGCTATAATGTGTGTGTTCAATTGGGGATTCAGAGGATTTTACTTTGTTTGCCTTCAGCACCTTACCTGTTAATTGCCGGCAAGAGTGAGATGAGTAAGTTCCTCATATGATTCCTATATTTCACAAGCTCAACATAAAAACACAACATGAAGAAAAATAAACTCAATTCTCTGATCATATGCATAACAGGGAGGATGAGTATTTAAGAGAAATGTAGAATTAATATACAAATTTCACTTAGAAAGACAAAGAAATAACAATGAAGAAAGAGATAATAATTAGTAAAATTAGGAAAGTAAAGTCAAGGAAACCAGGAAAAATCAAAATTTTCAGAAAATGATTAAAATATTAAATACTGATAAATCAAGTTGAATGATGACTAAGAAGTAGCTTTTAGATTTGACAGTTATTTTTTTTTTTTTTTTTTTTTGAGATGGAGTCTTGCTTTTGTCGCCCTGGCTAGAGTGCAATGACCCCATCTCGGCTCACTGCAACCTGTGCCTCCCAGGTTCAAGTGATTTTCCTGCCTCAGCCTCCTGAGTAGCTGGGACTACAGGAGCCCACCACCACACTCAGCTAATTTTCATATTTTTAGTAGAGAAAGAGTTTTGCCATGTTGGCCAGGCTGGTCTCAAATGCCTGACCTCAGGTGATCCACCTGCCTTGGCCTCCCAAAGTGCTGGAATTACAGGCATGAGCCAACGTGCCTGGATGACATTGATATCTTAAATCAGTAAAGTAGTGGGATAGATGCAGAGTGTATAGGATTCATAAGTGATTGCTGGTGTGAATATTAAGGTACTAAATGCAGAAATCACAGAATTGCACCTAAGAAACTTAAATTAAATAATGGGTTCTAAAATTCAATCTGTCCAGAGGAAAACTTATTCTTCCTAAATTAAAATGGTTCTTGGGGCCGGGTGCAGTGGCTCATGCCTGTAATCCCAGCACTTTGGGAGGCCGAGGTGGGTGGATTGCTTGAGGTCAGAAGTTCAAGACCAGGTTGACCAATACGGTGAAACCCCATCTCTACTAAAAATACAAAAGTTAGCCAGGCATTGTGGCAGGTGCCTGTAGTCCCAGCTACTCAGGAGGCTAAGGCAGGAGAATAGCTGGAACCCGGGAGGTAGAGGTTGCAGTGAGCTGAGGTCGCGTTGCTGCACCCAACCTGGGCAGCAGAGCAAGACTCCATCTCAGAAAATAATAATAATAATAATAGTTCTTGGTTCTGTTTAGCCATCCTATTTTACCATTTGAGTAGGGGCATATCTTCAAGTGATAGGAAGAGATGGATACCATTAGATAACTTTGGTTAAAGGGAAGAGTAAACTATATCCCTCTTTGTTTATCACTTCAAAATCACTCCACTGATCAGAGTGTAGTAGAACCTAGGAAGGCTCTATTATTAATTAATCTTTTAAAATAGATTCTTCTAGTCAGTCATCTTAAAGGAAACATGCTAACAAGTATTTTCCTTCCCTCTCTTACATAATGTGAAGAATTATGTGGAATTGTGTTGTGAGAGGAGATCTGTTAAAGGTCTAACCTTCTAATACACTTGCTTGGAGGAATCAAGCCATCTCAAATGTGCCCTCAAGTAACTTTAATATTTGTATAAGTCCTTGAAAAAAATGGATAAAAGGATACCACAGGTCCAACAAGTATGGAAAGTAATGTGGTCTGTACTGTGAAGATCTGCTACAGGAGATTGTAATGCCACAGCATAGTTTTGTAAACTATTACAGAAGATGAATCAGAACCTCATCCATTCAGCAATTATTTCTTTACTAAACATAAAATAAAATAACAATATAATTTTATGCATATATGTCTATGAATGTGTGCTAACTCGTAAGGAAGGCACATACCAGTGGAATGTCAAATCAGCTTTAGAAATGGAAAGACCAGGTACTTAGATTATGATGAAATCACCAAAAGAATGCCATGGTATAAAATGGGACCAGGCCCCCAGCTAGTTTCTGGAAGATAGTCCTTTAGATTGCATTGTGTTTAAATGTCTATGACATCTTCTGCAAAGGAATCTGCTGAGAAACATATATTTAAGTTTGCATATATAAATATGCAAAAATGATTGCAAAACTGCATCCTTTGTAATAAACATAATAGTTGGCCCATTATTTCCTAAGTAACTAATGTTATTTCTCACATTATTTCTAATAATTGTTTTAAGTAACTAACTTAATATAATTTGTCCATGTTAACAGTTTTTTATACTCTTTTAACAAAGCTAATGATATCTTATTTTATATTTTGATTTCATTAGAGTTATATGCTATTTTATGACATTTACTAGCTATGTTTTAGTCCTAATATGCATACTTTTAGGCTAGAAAAATTCTTAGGTTGAACCATAATAACAATAAATAATTCATTTATATGAAACTGCAATTTTTACAATAGAATTTACAGAAAAAGATCCTAATTTTGTGGTAAGTGATGACAACTTGTTTGATTCTCTTTAGAGCAAGCTTTAGGACTATCATGTAATTTTGATGTATTTGTTAAATATATAATTATTACTCAAACCATATTAAATATTTCCAAATTGATAGAAACAGAAAGTGTAGTAAATATCTGAGAACATGACATGGATTTCAAATTTCAAATTAAAAGTCTAAAGCACAGGTCAGCAAACTTTTCTTGTAAAGGATCAAGTAGTGAATATTCAGGCTTTCTGAGCCATGTGGTCTCAGTTGCAATTACTCAACAATGTTGTAATGAAACAATCATAGGCACATGTAAACCAATAGGTGGAACTGTATTTCCATGAAGTGTTAACTTCCAAAACAAGCAACACGTTATATTTGAACTACAGGCCAGTTTGCTGACCCCTCAAACTTGGGTTTTATTCATTACCCAAGACTTTTCCAGCTTTATGACTTTTGACAAGTTACTTAGCTTCTCTGGTGCTTCAAATTCTTAAAATGCAATTATAAATAATATCAATACTTATTTTGTAAAAATGTTTGAGAGAATTACCGAAGATATTATAATTCATGTAAAGTGCTTAGCAAAGTGCATCTAGGCACATGAAAATCAGTCAGTAAACCTTCGCAGTGTTATCAGCTATTCATTTTTCTCTGAGTAAAATTATATATTTCATAATTCAGAAGGTATGTTACTTTTGCAAAGTAGCAATACACACATTATTTATTTGGGAAAAAATTTGATTGGTAAATTTTTGCCCAATAACTTTCAGCAACTTTTCCCCTTAATTCTGTTGTTTGTTATCTAAAATGTATTAAAACAGCTGTGTATCATTGTAAGTCAACACACTTTCATTTAGTTAACCAATTATATGTATCAGTTTGGGAATGCTTAATAGGGAATACTAAAGTCTAGACACATTAGGATTAAAAAAAGCCAGATGATCTTTTACAATTAATTAAAAACCAGATTCCCATTAAAACAGGTGATTCAAAAGGTTTCTACATGTTAACCACCAGTTATATGGCACAGCAACATTATGAAGAAATAATTTTGGTCTTGAAAGTGAGGGAAATGAAATGTAGGCTTTAAATATTTCAACTGGTGCAAATTGAGAAACTCTAGAACTGTTTAAATATATTTTAATAAATAAAATAAAAATGAGTGATATTTATCATGTGCTAAAAAATAATTTTCAGTGAATTTTTCCTTACATCATTTATATATACATATTCATATAAATTTATATATGGCTATACAATTGCATAAATATGTTACACAGTGTTTGCCTCAATAAAGTTTGATAAACAGATGTATTGATATAATTAATCTCTCCTGATGATTTGTCATCCTACAAAAGTAAGCATGGCTATTGCACTTGCATTTAAGGGCCTCAGGATGTTCTGATTATTATATACATTTCACCTGATATTAAAAACTTATTATGTTGTATAATCCGATACAAATCAATTAAAAAACATAATGTTTCATTAATTTATGCACAATTTGAAAACCATAGCAGTCTGTCTTTGGAATTAGAACTGTGATATTCCATGCTGCTATGGTCTGAATGTTTTTGTATTCCCCACAATTCATGTTTTAGAACCTATTCTTCAATACGATAGCATTAAGAATTGGAACCTTTAGGAGATGATTGGCTCATGAGAGCTCTGCCCTTATGAATAGGATTAGTACACTCGTAAAAGAGGCTTGAGGAAGCTTATTCATCTCTTCTGCCATGTAAAAATGCAGCTAGAAGGCACCATCTTTTAAGCAAAAGAAGGCCCTCACCAGACAACAACTCTGCTGATAATTTAGTCTTGGATGTTCCTGTCTCCAGAACTGTGAGCAATACATTTCTATTGTTCATAAGTTACCCAGTCTAAGGTATGTTTTAATAGCAACCTGAACAGACTGAAACACACACTCAAGGATCTTTGTTTCTGTTTACTCCTTTGATAGAGGAAGTTTGACTTCTGAACTTCACATGTATACCAGAATTTAATGAAATACTCTGTTTTTGAAAATATCCAACTTTGAACTCTTGGAAGAAAATGATTCTGTTCACTGAACTCTATCAGTTACTTGTAGACAATGAAATTAGAAGCCTATTGCCATTAATGAGCTTAATTTGGACTATTAAAACTTTTCTATATTTCAAGGTTTTAAAGAACATCTTCAAAAATGTTTTGAGAGTATGGAAAACGTCTTCAAGTGTCTATCTGAACTCTCTTTCTCTCTTGTACTTTTGCCACTATCATGATTTAAACTAACCAGGGGACTTGATTACTAATCAAATATTTTAGAATTTGTAAATTGTGTTTAAAAAAAAAAAGACCCAGTGAATCTCCAGAACTCAGTATATGAGTTAAATAACTCTCATTACTCTTGATTTTTTTCCAAGCTTCAGTTGGTAGGGTGTTTAACAATAAGCTGAGCTGGTCTTTTCACATTTGATTCTAATAACTGTAAGACAGAAACCAAGATACCTAAAATGCATTAATATGTAAACATGTGGTTTACCTCACATGTTTAAAGTTCTGGGGTTTTACTATCAGAGACAAACTAGACTTAAATTAATTGAAAAATGAAGAAGGAATTTGTTAACATAAAATAATAAAGAATTTTTAAAGGATAATGGTCTACTATTTTTCCCCCTCCTAAAATGATGAAATTACTAACTATAGTACAACCTTCCTCAACATAAATCAAAATATATTCAAAAGGTATCCATCTTGTATTTCTCATGCTTTTATATGAGTTTTAAATATGCTTTCTGAAAAATAGCTCATATAATTTTCCTTGAGGTTTATTGATGATCTTAAGGATTGTATTTAAGAATAACATTTTAAAACAACCTGAAAGTCTACTGCTCTAATGTCCTTGATTTGTTACCTCTCCACATACAAGTCAGTCCTTAAAAGGAGCAACTGAAAATCTGTAGTGAAAGGCAATTCAGCAAAGCTAACTGAAATGAGTAATGCAGGACATGGCATAGAAGGGGCCAGGGGTGTCCTGGAGAATGTTTTTCCTAGCTCAGGAAGCCCAGTTGTACATATCTCTTCCCAACTCTGTGTCAGTGACATTGTGTTGGTAGCATGAAAATCAGCCACATTGGGAGCATTACATCACAGAAATCAGACAAATGTTACAAAGCAAGTCTTTTATATTTTGTTTTATTTTTGTTACTCTGGAGAGCTGGCTCAAAAAGGTTTATGAGCACACCATTGGACACAAATCATGATTAACAAGTTTTTCATAAGGATTCAAATATATTTTATTTAGGTTTAAAAATATTCTCACTTAGAATTGTTGTGAGTGGAATAAATAAGGAAAGGAGAAGAATTAGTAAAAATTAATAGCAATAATATTGCCTTTATTTTAGACAGTAGATTACGTATTATTAATTCATTCAATTAATCATTTCTTGTTTTGTCTTGTATGTAATGTGTGCCAAACACTATAGCTTGATGAAAGAGTTTTGGAGATGAGAAAGGTCTTGCACTTAAGGAGATCATATCTAAAGGAAAAACACATAAACAGAATATGTGTTAAATACAAATGCAGAGATGTGCATGATATATTGAAGAAACATCAAAGAAGAGAAACCAGGAACAGTGTAATGAGTACATGGTGGACTCCTAGAGAAAGTGGCATCTAACTGCTAAATAAAGCTTCTTGGAATGTAGATACTAGCAAAAATACTGTTTATTAAATTAGTAATAAAAAAGTAAATCTTGTCACTTAAAATTTTAAGTTTAATATTGATTCTTTGGCCAGGAAAGGAAATTTCAGAAGTGTGAGTAGGAGCAGACCTCCAGCCCTTTGTTTTTATTTCTGAGGCTTCTCACCCTCAATTTTTAAAATTGAAACACTGGACCACTGTCAGCCAGTTAAAGACAAATAGCATGGCTCCCAGCCTTTCCTTAAGAGGACTTTGTCAATGCCCCATGGCCCTCATGTGGTGGGAATGTTAGTTCTATTCTAAACCAGTTTCCTTTCATGGAGGACCTAGCCATCACGTGGGGCTGGAAGGAGGTCCTGGGGCAACTGAAGGCATCTAGCTGAAGGCTACACCCCAGTGTTACCTGAAGGCCCGTGGGCTAACTCCAGCCCCCAACATCTCATTAATATGTTGGCACCAGGACTTCTAGACTTTTCTATCACATTTTCTTTCTTTCTTTTCATGGCTACCCTGTTTTATATCCCTTCTTTACATGCAATGTTGCAGGTGTTTTTACAGTCCAGGGAGATAATCTTGTTGGGTAAAGTTAGTGAGTGCCTTAGTAACCAGAAATGTAACTCAAAATATTGCTGCTTCTGTGATTTCCTTGGGATAGGAGGATTTCAATATTTCAGTCTAAACTTTCACCCAGTAAGGGCCTTTTTGTCCCCCAGTGATAGACATTCATTGCACGGTGTAAAGGATATTTCACTTTGAGTGAATACCCTCTTTTCCATTTGATTTTTTTTACATGTAAGAACTCATCACTGCCCAGTGAATTTAAGCAGTTCCTCTATGAGACAAGTTAATTTTTTCCTGTTAGGAGGCATCTTGTTAGAACAGCCCACCAAGTCCACATCTCTCTTTCTAACCTCAGCCTGGCAAAAATTTAGAGTCAGAATTTTTATCTAACATTTCAAATCCTACAGTACCATCTAGTGGGATGGGATTTTTCCCCACGAAGAGCCTGTTGTCTCTTTGCCCCAAACCTCTATTTCCCCAATTCCTTTCCCTCTTATGTCCCCTTCTCAGTGATCAGGCCCCACACCCTAGTTGTAAGCAGAAAAACTCCACTTTCAACAAGTGAGAGGAAGGTCCCCTTGAGAAGCGAATTCTAACCTCAGTGCTATCCCTATTAAAGAAAGGACAGCCATTAAATCCCTATGTTCTTTTGAGGCCCTGTTCTTCATTCAACTAAACTGGCATTTAAACAAAAAGGGGATTTTATTTTTGGAAGTCAATCGGTCCTATTCTCTGGGATTTCAGTGTTTCACTGTGAAAATAGCAAGGGAAGCCAGAGATAGTTTAGAAACACTCCCTCCATAAAAGGGTCTCACCCAAATCCAATGATTGTACAATCTCTTCCAGACCCCTGGGGTACCCTGGGAGCCTTATGTGCCAAGTGGCTAGGAAACAAGCAGGGCAGAAATCTAGACTATTGCATAGGTAAGCATGATTATTACTGTAGACTAGCTCCTCCGGGATCATGGGTGAAGGTCATGCTTGCATCCATGGATGGCACCTATGATGGTTGCTGGGACCCAGAGAAGACAGGAGAAAAGAGGAAAAGGGGGATGCCCTTTCTATCTTTCTCTCCACCCTGGATCACTATAAAGGAAGAAAAAGACGCCTTCATATCCCCTCTTTTTTAGACGGGTAACAACCCATCTTCAAGCCTGCACTCCATTCAAGTGTACCCTGGATCTCTTTTAACCCTCAGACTCTGAAGTTTGCTCTCAGCAAGCCCCATCTTTACTCACATAGAGAGACCTTCCAGGATTTAACCCAAGTATTTAAACTCTCCTGGAAAGATGTTATATTATTCTTAAATCAAGTCTTAACAGCTGTTGAGAAACAGGCAGCCCTATATGTAACAGAGAAATTCAGAGATGGACAGCATGTCTCCTATAGCCAGCAAAAAAAAAAAAAAAAAAAAAAAAAAAGCCAGTGAAAAGGGGAAAGAAGGTTCGAAAAAGGTAGGATCCTTATTCCCAGTAGAAAGAGAGGGAGTGACCGTTGAAAATCCTAAATGGAACCCTGGTAATCCCACAGATTAGTGGAAAAGAAAACACTTTCTGATGTGTGTATTAGAGGGGTTACAGAGGCCCAGAGCCAAACCTCTTAACTATCCTAAGCTATCCATGATAAATCAAAATCTAGTTAAAAATCCATCAGCCTTTTAAGAAAGGCTAGACAGGCTTTGGTAAAACACACCTATCTCCTAATTCAATTGAGGAACAATGAATCTTGAAAGAGAAGTTTACTCAGGTGGTCTCTGATATCAGAAAGAAACTGCAGAAACAGGACCAGATGGCACCTTAGAAAATCTCCTAAGAATAGCCATCTTGGTCTTTTATAATAGAGACAAGGAGGAGTTCCAGAAAAAGGAGAAGAAATACAAGAAAAAGCAGAAAGAGGGACACCTTGGAATGGAATGAAGTTCTGGGACTCCATAAGCCGACTGTTCAAGCCAGCCCAATACACTGGTCAGTAACAAACTGCTACAGGCCTCCATGCTGTTTTATGTCCTTGAGCATGACCTGTAACCCCATGACAGTACTTTGTTTCAGCCTCTGCCATTTTACAATGGCAGCCTGGGTTCAATTCTGGCTTGGGGAATGAATACTTTCAAGTTAATAGCTGTGTAACTTTTACACAGCTAATTCTCTTCCCCCTTCATGAACAACTTCTAACTTCCTTTCTTATATCTTCCTTTTTCTAAGTTGCCTTTAAATATTCTAGATTTTGTGAAAGCTGCTTACCACTCTTTTGAAAATAGCTTGTACACTCACAGTGAAGTCATAACCTAATTGAGTCTTGTTGGTTTCAACTGTGAGGTTACTGCTGGTAAATTGGTTACTGCTGGTAAAGTTCAAAATCCAGAACTGTTAACTGCTTGGTGTGGATAAAAGCAGGTGACAAGTATTTAAAACAATTTTCTTAAAGAGTGCTCAGCTTAATTGAAAGTGGATATCCAAGTTGTGGTTATATTTAAAGGGAATGTTTGTTTTTCTCTTCTTGGATCTTGTTTTTCTGGAAAAGGTTTTTTCTTGGTTGACTGAATTATTTTTCTCCATTTTGTTTTGCCACACTTAATGCATGCATGAGAGGTCCTAAGATAATTTCTGATGGACTGGGGCTCCTTGGGAAAAGCAGAAAAGGTGACAAAAATTCCATTTTGGGAGAAACATCTATTTTCCTCATGGAACCCCAGGAATTAGAGGTGGATAGTTCCCTCTCAAAATCTGTTTTTTTGTGTGTGTTCAAGCTATATCTGTTTATTAGGTCCTAGATACGTATGCATGCTTTCCTAGTGTTGCTCTTAAAGGGCCCCACCAAGAGGCCAATAATCCAATTAGACAATTGACAAATGAAAAATCTTGTAACTACTGGATATTCTTCTGCTTGTCTGTGTAGTTATATATGTGTTGTGTGTGATGTCTATAAAAAGCTGTAATTGATTGGCTTAGAGAAAAATGAGAGCTTAAATCAAATATTTTTAAAGAAAAAATAAACGCTATAGAGGGGCACGCCCAAGATGGCCGAATAGGATCAGCTCCAGCCTCCAGTGCTCAGCATGAGTGACACAGAAGATGGGTGATTTCTTCATTTTCAACTGAGGTACCCGGTTCATCTCACTGGGGCATGTCGGACAGTTGGCGCTGGTCCACAGGGCAACCTGACCAGCGAGAGCTGAAGCAGGGTGAGGCATTGCCTCACCTGGGAAGTCAAGGGGGAAGGGAATTCCTTTTCCTAGGCAAAGGAAATTGAGACACACAACACCTGGAAAATCCAGTAACTCCCACCCTAATACTGCGCTTTACCAAGGGTCTTAGCAAATGGCACACCAGGAGATTATATCCTACACCTGGCCTGGAGGGTTCTATGCCCACGGAGCCCCCCTCATTGCTAGCACAGCAGTCTGAGATCTAACTGCAAGGTGACAACGAGCCTGGGGGAGGGGAACCTGCCATTGCTGAGGCTTAAGTAGGTAAACAAAGCTGCTGGGAAGCTCGAATTGGGTGGAGCCCACCACAGCTCAAGGAGGCCTGACCCTCCAATTATATCAATGTTTTTTCTTGGATAAGGGGGCAGCCAGGGTGGTCACTACTGAATGTTCAGCACCAGTATTGACCAAAAACTTAATGTCCTTGCCCCCAATTGTAATCCTGACCATGGGCTCCTTGGGGGCACTTGAGTCCGATTACCTTCAGTCCAGTAGCCCTTCAACCAGATTGAACAAAGCTCCTTCATCTTTATCTGAGGTCTTTTGTTCTGAACCACCTTGCTTTTCATCCAATTTCCTTACAATAGGCGCATTGGTTACATTGCAAGCGTGGGTGATTAGACTGGGTATTCATCCCAGAACACCTTTTTCCCTCTCCTTTCAGGGGAATTCCCTTAATGGCCGTGGCCAGTAAATTGGCATTTCACCTAGCCTGGTGTTCACTTTCCTTATGACTTTCTCTGCGGCTTGTTGCATCTCTATTCACAAACACTTGATTGGCTATTTCCAGTAACTGTGAGCTATTCCTACCCACAAACCCAGCCTGTTTCTGCAATCTTCTCCTGATATCTTCCACACTTTGACTAAGGCCATGTTAATCATGTGTTGATTTTCAGGGCTATCTCTATCAAAAGGGGCATACATATGGTAAGCCTCACACAGTCTTTCATAGAATTGTGCTGAACTCTCCTCTTTTCCTTGGATGACCTCAGAGACCTTATTTACATTTGTAGTCTTTTGAGACCCTTTCTTTAAACCTTCTATTAATGCCTCACAGTACCGTCTTAGCCTCTTCATGTCTGGTCCCTCATTCTGGTCGCACTGGGGGGTCTGTTCCTGGCAGTTGAATTCTTACATATTCTTGGGGTTTTGGTAATTGGCTGGGACGTGCTACTCTAGCCACTTAGTTGCCACCTGGAGCACACTTTGCCTTTCATCTGTATTAAAGAGGTATATGAGCAGCTGGTGGCAGTCAGCCTAAGTAGGATTATAAGTCTGTATAATAGTCTGTGGCAAGTCAATTAAAACTTGAGGCTTTTCAATGTAAGATGGAGTATTACTTTTCCAATTGAGGTCAGCAGATGTGAAAGGTTGATACACAAGGAGGAAGGCAAGGAAGAGCAAGTCCCATCTTACATGGATGGCAGCAGTCAAAAAGAGAAGGAGCTTATGCAGGGGAACTCATCTTTTTAAAACCATCTGATCTTATGAGACTTATTCACTATCATGAGAACAGCCTGGGAAACACTTGCCCCATGATTTAATTATCTCCCACTGGGCCCCTCCCTCAACACATGGGAATTCAAGATGAGAGTTGAATGAGAACACAACTAAACCATATCATTTTTTGACCTCAGGACTAA
Organism: Piliocolobus tephrosceles; assembly: GCF_002776525.5. Taxonomy (NCBI): domain Eukaryota; kingdom Metazoa; phylum Chordata; class Mammalia; order Primates; family Cercopithecidae; genus Piliocolobus; species Piliocolobus tephrosceles. The sequence continues at coordinate 109,511,167 of NC_045438.1, forward strand.
TAGCTAGTAATTATTTAGAATTCAGGCCCCTCTTATGCTTCTAACTTGGTGGCCTCTCCTTAGTTTTCACAAGGGAAGTTTAGTTTTGAAAAAGGGCTATTATAATTTAAATCATAAACTAAATTTCACCCAAAGTTAGCTTGGCCCCTGGCCAGGAATGAACAAAAACAGCCAGCCTTGAGGCTAAAAGTGAGATGGAGTCAGTCAGGTCAGATTTCTCTTACTGCCATAATTTTGCAAAGGCATTTTAGGAAGAAAGGCAACATTTTTCACGTTGATTTTATTTTTAGGGGCTCTGGCATCTATATCCAAAGGTATACTTACTCAGTTATGTTTTGCATATGTAAAATACAATATATTTTGTGCTCGGGTTATAGGAGTGATTATTAGACATTAGTTGAATAAATAATAAGTTGTTTAAAATGTTACCCAAAATGAATTTGAATACTTGAATGCATAGAACACGTCCAAATTGCACTAGATGCTTTTTGAAGATTTCCAGAGGTAATTTTACTCTCTTTGCACACAATGGCAATTTAAATGATAGAATGTCTTGACTATTGGTTGTGTGAAAAGAAGTGAGAGAGGAGAAAGGAAGAAACTGATCAGGCAGGCGGTTAGGGTGGGTCCTAGGTTGAATTATCTCAAACAAAAGAACAGCCTGTAGTCACAGATAAAGGAACATGCACAGGGGAGCTTGCCTAAGACATGCCCACAGACAACAATATAAGGAAGTGTACACAGGTGATTTGCCCAGATATGCCCCCTCAATGGAAAATTCCATCCCCTGACACATATGCAGTAAGGGAAACAAAGCAATATGGAGTAACTCAAGCTAAAAGCCCACAGGCAGATTAGGAAGACTGGGTGGAGCTATCAGAAATTTGTGGCTTATGCAAATGAGATGTCTAGCCCTCATCAGTTGCTTATAAAAGCCTTTGCATTCAACTGTAAAAATGGCAACCCTTTACCAGGCCGCTTCTGCACAGGAGAGAGCTTTCTTCTTTGGCATATTAAACTTTCACTCCCACTTCACCCTTTGTGTCCGCACTCTTTAATTCACTTGGTCTTGAGACAAAGAACTCCAGGCAATACCTCACAACAAGAGACTGCTACACTGTAGTGCATTGGCTAGACTGTAGCAGAAGTAATTAACAATAGAAATAATGAACTCTATTTTACACTACTGGACATTGAGCATTAAAGCCAGATAAATCACCTGAAAGTCTGAATTATAATGAACAAAATGTTATTCATCCAAATCTTAGATCATGTAATACTTTTCAGGCCCCCAAGTCATTGCAATAAGGCAAAGGCTTCAAATTACATCACTGAATGTTTACTTTCCTCAATTAGTTATGCTGAGCCTTAGTCACGAGGCGTCATTAGTAAATTTATAAGAATGTTTTCCAAGTAATTTTTCAGTGATGAGGTCTAAAACATAAAGAAAATACAAAGAATGATTCTGAAAAATAAATCTGTTAGAGTTTGAACTACATAGTATATTTCAAATAGTGAAAACTTAATATCCATGGAGCTGTCTTTATGGAGAAATACACACATAGCATAGTCACCTTGAACACTGTGTAATGATGAAAAATGCTAAATTGTATCCAACAGAATGTCTTAGAGGGGTAAATGTGAGGGTTATCCAAAGGAGAATAAAATCTAAAAATTAAAATAATAATCAATAGTTGAATAATGCATTACATTTTCAAAATACTTTAAGGAATAATGCTTCGTTTACTCCCAAAAATACTCTGTCCAATGGAATTATTTTTATCATGAATCATATGATATTTATCTTACTTGAAGACAGAGGACTAAAAAGAGCTGTAATTCAAATTTGATCAGCAGTATTCAAATTCCAAATTCTGGATTCCTCATATCATGAGAAGAATGTTTAAGAAATTCGTTTAGCCAGAATAGAGGTGAATCACTTAATTATGGGAGTGGACATAGTGAAAATGTATCCTGATCACTTGGGTAATTTCCCTTGGTGTTAGTGGTGGTGTGAAATGTTCTGATCCATTCAGTATATGTCCTAGGGTAGACAATGTGGCCCTTTATTGTCATTCAATCACAAATTCCTTTTCTCTTCTGTGATATGTGAAGAAAAGGTGAAAAAATTTTCCAAAGTTTTTTGTAAGGAAGTAAAATTCTAGTAGATTCTAAAGCAAAAATCTTTAAAGCAAGTGATTTTGTGGATGTTAAACTCTTTCAGTATAGATAGCTGGATAATTTGAGTACACAGAAAGAAAACTTTCTGAGAGAAGGAATACTTACTGCCTGTGAACACCAGGGGAGTTTCTTTGTTGGTATCCTAACGAAAAATAGAAATACATGTAATGTAATGACTGTTCCTTGGCAGTTTTAGGTGATGCCTGGCTTTTGAATAATGTAAGCTAAACCACAAGGTGTATATAAAACTTCCATTAAATTTAATTTATTAAAGACTGTTTATATCCAAAATGTTAAAGAATAAATAGAGATAAACACAATCAGGTATCTGACATCCAAATATTTATAATTTGTTTAGTGATGATACACATAGAGATTTTTTTAAATATTACAATAAATAGTATATAATAGATGATAATAAAGTGAAAGACAAGGAGATAAAAAGAAAATTCTTCACTGGGAAGATGATACAGCAGACACCATATAGAATTACAATAAGGAATGGACAATAAGTCAAAACGGTGGAAGGGGTAACTGAGAAAAGACATGCTTTGAGAGATGTTTGAGTTTGGGGATGGCTTGATGAGGACAGCATAAAAAGATCTTGCCAAGAAGACTGAGAACTAGAGATCTAAAGACACAGTGGTAACTTAGAAGCCCTGGGAGGCCAGAGAAAAAAAGAGTCTCAAATTGAAGGGGTGGCCTGCCCCTCCACACCTGTGGGTGCTTCTCGCTAGGTGGAAACGAGAGACTTGAGAAAAGAAATAAAGACACAGAGACAAAGTATAGAGAGAGAAAAGCAGGGCCCCAGGGGGCCAGTGCTGTGCTTTCAGAGGACCCACACTGGCACTGGTCTCTGAGTTCCCTCAGTATTTATTGCCAAAAAGATAAGGGAGTAAATTAGCAGTAAGATGTTCCATTTTCCCAGGATCGGGCAGGAGACAGATGTTTTTCTTTTACTGAGATTTGAAGGAATGGTACTGACCTTCAACCACAAGCAGGCTTTAAACATTTGCCTAACAAAGCACATTCCTTACAGCCCAGAATCCTTTCAACTTTAATTAGCACAGCAATGTTTCTAGCAAGGACAAGATTGGGGATAGAGTCACAGATTAACAGCATCTCAAATATAGAGCCGAATGGAGTCTCTTAAACTTACTTCTATCTATAATAACACAGCAACAGGCTAACTTATTTTTTCCCTACACAAATGAATTCAGGTCTTTAAAGTATTCATTGTCTCTGGCACATACAGATAATTGTTTCATTTCCAGTTCAGTTTCCAAGCAGTAGAAACCAGTGGAAGAAGAAAGTAATGTCAATGAAGTAAAGGATGAATGGAAAAAAGAAAAAAAAAAGAGAAGATGTGGGGTGGGTGGAGTAACACTTCTTCATAAAGAGCTGTGGGATGAAGATGCTTAGTTGAGTAGCAAAGCATCTCAAAGAGCAAACTTAAAGGGCTGAGGAAAAAGAGCCAGTAGAGACAGTTGTAAGAGGAGAAGACAAACTAAATGAGTCATTGCCTTGGATGAGACTGAATCTCTCTGACCCAGAGAAAATGAGGTAATTTGCCCTGAGTAGAAGGAGGGACTCTTTATCTTCTAAGACTGGAAGAAAAATAAAATATATGGGTAAGATTATATACAGATGTATGTTTGTGTAGTATGGATAAGTAAAAGTGAAGAGAAATTGAGAATATTCATTTTTACTTGTTCCAGTTTTCTACGTAAAGTAGAGTTACTAGAAGATTGTGAGGCAGAATAAGATTTGAAAGGTGGAGTAGTCAGTGAAGGGAATAAAAGATGAATCTAAGAACAAATGAATATATCACTAAGTAGATTTGAGGCTCCATCTCTGTTTGAAAATCATTGATTTTGGTGTCATTAATCTACATGGTTTCACTTCTTAATTTTAAAAACAGATTTAGAAGAACTTAGGAAGCTGCATCTGTATGAGGAAAAGGACTGTAGGTTTGAGTCACAATTCCAATTTTGCTAGGAATGTTCAGCAAAATGACAGGAGTACAAGATAGTTGAAAGTGTTTGTGAGTACAATTTCAGAAGAGTAGGCTAAGCCCAGAAAAGTGAGATCAGAATCATTTAACATATTGAGTTAAGGTGGAGGGATAGAAGAATTGGAGTTATGAAATTGAAAAGAAATTACAAATGAAGTGATGTCTAAGTGGTCAGAGGACTGGAGGTTGTGGTTCGATAATGAGATTAAATTGAGACATCTGATTTTTAACAACTTAAAGTGATTAAAAAAAAAAGATAGGTGAGGTGCAAGTGTGTGCACACCCATGTGCATGCTTCTCTTATCAGAGCTTCTTTTCTTCAGTTCTGAACCTCACTTTTTTATGTCATAATTCTAATTGTCAAAATTAATGCTGTATTATTTAATGTCACTTATAGTTTAGAGCTTTCCTCTTTAAAAAAAAGACAAAAAATAAGACAATTATATTGCAGCATCAGTGCCCCTACTTCTGAACTGATTTTGGAAGACCTGCTTGGCAAACAGCCAAGTTTTTTTTTTGTTTGTTTGTTTGTTTGTTTTTTAATAGCTGATTCAGCTCAAGTAATGAGAGTAGCATCTCATTGACAATGTAGGTATATGAAGACAAAATGATTTTAGCAGGTAAATTTTAGACAATTGAACATTCTTAGCAGGATCTTTGTGAGTGTGGACCCACAGATTTCTAACTTCTGGAGGCTGTTTGCTAGTCACCATTGCATTACTTTGAATTGATTTATTATTGCATAAGCTATTGTACATGCTTTAAACCATAGATTCTTCTAACTGCTAGATTTAACTGTACAATTTGAGAGGTTTTGCACAAACAAAATGTGCATTTGGGTACAATAGAAGAGTGATACCTACAGGCTCTGAAACTGGTAAGAGAAAACTTTATTTATTGTTGCATAACATTATTTCATTCTGGATCAAATATTGACATAAATTTGTGTTAAAGGGTGTCAAAAGCTCCCCTTGGCCATCCTTCAGTTTCTTATTCGTCTGCTTACTTTTATCTTTCTTGCATTTTAAGATATCCTTAGTTTCCCAGATTGAGTGTTTAATTAAGGATAGAGCATTACTGAGGAGATATTATAGTAAGTAGAACTTGCTTTGTTATTTTTTCATGGTAACCAAAAATATATTTACCAAAAACTCTTAAAGCTAAACAGTGAGCATACCTTGTCTGTGGTAAACATACATTCTTTTTCAGATCCATATGTAAAGATACTATGGAAAAGATGTATATTTATATACAGATTTCCTTCAAAATGCTCAGCACTGTTCGAGGTGTTTTGGGAACATAGACAAAAATGAAACTTAACTCATGACCTCAAGTTCCTACAATCTAATTGGGGCAGATTAGTATCATGCAGTAAATAATAAGGGTGCAGGAAACAAGGTGAATATGAAGTGCTGAGCCACATGCTCCTGATAGTCATTTTTTAGCAAATATTTATGGAACACTTCAAGTTTCAAATGCTCTGCTAGGTGTTAGGCATATAATACCCATAAAACTGATGAAAACACCTGCTCTCATATGTCTTATAGTGTAGTGGAGCAGATAAAGATCAAAACAAATAAGTAATACATTAAACAGCAAAAAAAAAAAAAAATGCTTAATAGAAGCAATAAGGAGGAAAAGGGTATATGAAATGCCGACAAGGAATTTGATAATTTGATAATTGATAATAAGGAACTTGATAGAGTGTCCAGTGAAAGACTCACAGAGTAGAAATCTGAAGGAAGTGAAAATGCTGAATTGGTCATGCAGATAACTGGGAGAACATATTCTAGGGAGAGGGAAAGTAAAATACAAAGGTCCCATGGCAGGAGAATGTTCCAGCATGAAGGGGGCACAATAGTGGGAGTAGAGTCGATGAAGAAAGAATGGCGGATAATGAAGTCAGAAAGAAAATGGAGACTCAGACCGTGTAGGGATCTGCAGTTCATTGTAAGAACTTTGGCTATAACTCACCATGAGAGTTTAAGATGAGAAAGGACAGAAATCACAAAGTAGATGGAAAGAAAGGATACATTCAGGATTTGAGATTTGCACTGGATTTTGACAGGTGGACAGACTGAAATGGTGCCTTATTACTGATAAATATCTCAATAAGAGCAAAGATACAATAGGAAGTACTTTACAGTCTTTGAGGATAATGTGTCTAGTGTGCCTTGAATAGAGGAAATATTCTTGGACTGGCTAATTATGGTGGAAGTAAATTTTGCATAGCTATTAAAGGCATAAATAGTAGCTTATATGTGATAAAATAGAAAAATAGGGAATTTTGGAAGCTTTTGACTATCAGAGCTTGAACAAACTAAAGACAGACCAGAGAAAGACTATAGATAGAAGGAAAACAGAGGGAAAAATTCATTCTACAACATTTTCAAAAATCAAACTCCTATTCCTAGCCTTTAGTGGACTTTGACTTTTTTCCCCCAGTTTGTTAACTGGGGTAATTTTGCATACACTCACAGAATCATTGATAATGATAATGTAAGAAATGTAGTTTGAGATGGTAAAGAAGAATAAGAAGTGAAGAAGTTTAAGAAAGATTAGGTAGAAATAGAAAAATAAAAAATATCTGAGTATGCAAGACAAGCCAGAATTTTGTTAATAATTTTTATTAATTTGTTACTAAGAAAGTTTCATGTGTTCACATTTATTGCTGTGTAGTAAACTACTCTTCAGGTTACCTCCCACTGGTTCTTCAGCTGTCAACATTTTAAAACAGACAACGTTTTGAAGCCTGGTTTTCCAATGGTAACATAAAAAAGAACCTTAACGTTTGCCTCCTACTGCCTCTCTGACATGGAAAGATTTTCACACAGGTTGATACGTTAGGTAAAAATAAAAATTGCTTTTACTGAGCCATTGCGCTGGGAAATGCAGTAAATTTCTAAATGGCAACAGTGTTTAAGACTGTGGGGGATTTGCTTACTAGAGGGCATACTTTAAGGTATGTTGGGATCTGTGAAATTCCATTTTCTATGGGAGCTTTAGCAACTACAGGAGATGAGAAAACATTTTTTTAACCTTAACAATTTTACAAAAATTTCTCCATTAATTAGATTGTCGCTGTCAGTGCAGGGTTTAACTAACTGAAATCCAAATCAGCCTAAATATGTGAGCTGAAACGATTCATGTTTCTGGGTCAAAAATCAAAAGCAGAGAGTTTTGTAAAAAAAAAGAAAAATAAAAGAGCCACGGCCGGGTGCTGGTGGCTCACGCCTGTAACCCTAGCACTTTGGGAGGCCGAGGCGGGTGGATCACGGGGTCGGGAGATCGAGACCATCCTGGCTAACACAGTGAAACCCTGTCTCCACTAAAAAATGCAAAAAATTAGCCGGACATGGTGGCGGGCGCCTGTAGTCCCAGCTACTCGGGAGGCTGAGGCAGGAGAATGGCGTGAACCCGGGAGGCGGAGCTTGCAGTGAGCCGAGATCACGCCACTGCACTCCAGCCTGGGCAGCAGAGCAAGACTCCGTCTCAAAATAATAATAATAATAATGAAAAGAGCCACACAATTTTCAATGTTTCTCAAAGTTTTAGTGATTTATGCATGTGAACAGGGGTTTGTTGTTGTATGTCTTAAAGGAGACAACCCTGCCATGGAAACACACATACAGTGGCTTAATCATCTCACACAAGAATTACTAATGGGAAGGGAGCAGGAAGCAGTGTTGTAAGACCAGGGTCCTCAAACTATGGCCCATGGGCCATATCTGCCTTCCTCCCCAGACTTTTTTTTTTTTTTTTTTGTAAATCAAGTTGTATTGAAACATAGCCACACACACAGCCACACTCATTTATGCATTGCCTATGAGTGTTTTCACCATACAGTGGCAAAGTCGAATAGTTGCCATAGAGATTGCCTGGCCTACAAAGCTACATGTATTTACTATGTAGTCTTTTAAATAAAATAATCTGTTAATCCCTATTGTAAGAGAAATACCATCTATGAGAACCACACTGCTGTTAGGTAACATAGACATTCTCTTAATGTAGGGCAAAGGAAACTAGGGAAGGAGAAGTGAGTGGCAGAGATAACCCAGTAAAAGAATTCACGGGGATTATGAAACAGCTTTTGATTCTTTTAGGTTGCTTTAGGATGAGATACTTATTTTCATTCATCAAACTAACACAAATACGACTAGTATGAAATATAATGAACAATTGTTAACATTTATGTTTCTTTACCAAGGCAGTAAGAAATAGGCTCTTGTCATTTTCTCATTCTCAAGTACTTTTTATCATAATAACAATGGTATTGTTCTGAAGCTATAAGAAAGAAAATTGCTATTTGCTGAGATCACAATGTAAAGGTAAATAGATGAGAAATTCAGATCTATTACACGCCACATGTACTACTATTTATTTAAAGACTGAAATTTTTTGTATTTATTGAGTGGAGCATTCCATTTTTTCTCTCTTAAAGAACAGATTTATATCTTTCTCTTCTCTCTCATCCATGAAAACTTAACAGACAATGCACTTTATGAACACATGAAAAAAACCTTGAATTCTGCAATAGAACAATGGAAACTAATTTCAATTACTTACCGTGACAGCTATTTTTGTTGCTGCTGACACAGCTGTTGCAGTCTTTGTTTACAAAACTGAATTGATAAATAAAAAAGTCAATTTTCACTTGTTATAAGACAATTATTCTTGAATTCTGAAGGGACTGTACTTCTTTCTACTTTTTCAATAGGCTTTAATTCTAATTTAGTAATAGTCTAAAATGGTGGGGATGTCTGGAGTAGCATTCTTCAAACATTTTGTCTTAGAATACTTTCATATACTCAAAACCCCAAGAATTCAATGAAATTTTCTTTATGTATATCTATTGATATTTATAATATTAGAAATAAAAAATAAACCTTAAAAATATTTACTAATTCATATTTATTTCTAAATATGGCATATATACATAGCAAAATTTAATGTCTTAACTGTTTTTAAGTGTGTAATTCAGTATATCCACATTTCATGTCATTTTTAAAAGACAATAACAAATACTACGCAAGATGACTAATAACATTATGACTAGAATAAACCATAATAAACACTATACATGGTGATATACATTAATGCCAGTAACTGTTTATTTATTTTTAAAATAAAAATAGAAAGATTCCCTTGCCCCCCAAATTCTGTAAAAGTAAATGTGGCATTGTTTTACATTTTGTACACCTTTTTAATTTCCGGCTTAATATAAGACAGTTGGAATCTCATATCTAGTTCTGCACTCGTTATGTCACAAATACGTTGTTTTGATTGAAGTATATAAATAAGTTCCAGGTTTACATAGATATATAGTTGATAGAAAGAAGAGTATTGTAGTAGCCTTTCCAGATAATTGTGGATTTGTCATGTAGCCTACACTGTGCACTTAAAAATTGTATGAACATAAAGAGGTAAGTAACATCTCAGTGTACTTGAAAATAATTTTGACTTCACAGGACCCAGCCCCCCACCATGAGTCCTTGGAATACATTAAGAACCACTGGTCTTGGGTACAGCGTTGTTCAAATTATGATATGACAATTCCTAGTGGCCAAATACACAATCCAAACAGTGGAGTTATCAGAAAAAAAATACTTTAAAAATATTTTTAAAACATTTTTAATTTTGATAAAAGGAATATAACATACACGTTACCATCTTAACCATTTTTAAGTGCAGAGTTTAGTTGTATTAACTATATTTAAGATGTTGTGCGACAAATCTTTCAAATTTTTTTATCTTGCAAACTGAAACTCTATACCAATTGAACAACAACTCCCATTTCCCCTTCTCTTACTCCTGGCAACCACCATTCTACTTCCCATGAGTTTGACCATATTTGATACCTCATATAAGTGTAATCATAAAGTATTTGTCTTTTGGTCACTGGCTTATTTCACTTAACATAATGTCCTCCAGGTTCATCCATGCTGTTGCATGTGTCAGAATTTCCTTTTCTTTTAAAGACTAAATAATGTTCCATAATGCATATGCATGCATTTTGCCTATCTACTCATCCCTCAATAAACATTTGGGTTGCTTCTACCTCTTGGCTGTTGTGAATAATGCTGCAATGGACATTGGTGGGCAAATATATCTTCATGATTCTGATTTCAATTGTTTGGGTATATACCCAGAAATGGGATTGCTGGATCATATGTAATTCCATTTTTCCATTTTTTTATTTTTTGAGGAAACTCCGTACTATTTTCTATATAGTAGTTGTACTACTTTACATTCCCACCTAGAATATGCAAGAGTTCAAATTTCTTCACATCTTCCCAATAGGTTTTTTTTTTTTTTTTTTTTTTTTTTTTATTATACTTTAAGTTCTAGGGTACATGTGCATAACGTGCAGGTTTGTTACATATGTGTACTTGTGCCATGTTGGTGTGCTGCACCCATCAACTCGTCAGCACCCATCAATTCATCATTTATATCAGGTATAACTCCCCAGTGCAATCCCTCCCCCCTCCCCCCTCCCCATGATAGGCCCCAGTGTGTGATGTTCCCCTTCCCGAGTCCAAGTGATCTCATTGTTCAGTTCCCACCTATGAGTGAGAACATGCAGTGTTTGGTTTTCTCTTCTTGTGATAGTTTGCTAAGAATGATGGTTTCCAGCTGCATCCATGTCCCTACAAAGGACGCAAACTCATCCTTTTTTATGGCTGCATAGTATTCCATGATGTATATGTGCCACATTTTCTTAATCCAGTCTGTCACTGATGGACATTTGGGTTGATTCCAAGTCTTTGCTATTGTGAATAGTGCCGCAATAAACATATGTGTGCATGTGTCTTTGTAGTAGAATAATTTATAATCCTTTGGGTATATACCCAGTAGTGGGATGGCTGGGTCATATGGTACATCTAGTTCTAGATCCTTGAGGAATTGCCATACTCTTTTCCATAATGGTTGAACTAGTTTACAATCCCACCAACAGTGTAAAAGTGTTCCAAGAAATGGGGAAAGGATTCCCTATTTAATAAATGGTGCTGGGAAAATTGGCTAGCCATAAGTAGAAAGCTGAAACTGGATCCTTTCCTTACTCCTTATACGAAGATTAATTCAAGATGGATTAGAGACTTAAATGTTAGACCTAAAACCATAAAAACCCTAGAAGAAAATCTGAGTAGTACCATTCAGGACATAGGCATGGGCAAGGACTTCATGTCTAAAACACCAAAAGCAACGGCAGCAAAAGCCAAAATTGACAAATGGGATCTAATTAAACTAAAGAGTTTCTGCACAGCAAAAGAAACTACCATCAGAGTGAACAGGCAACCTACAGAATGGGAGAAAAGTTTTGCAATCTACTCATCTGACAAAGGGCTAATTTCCAGAATCTACAAAGAACTCAACCAAATATACAAGAAAAAAACAACCCCATCAAAAAGTGGGCAAGGGATATGAACAGACATTTCTCAAAAGAAGACATTCATACAGCCAACAGACACATGAAAAAATGCTCATCATCACTCGCCATCAGAGAAATGCAAATCAAAACCACAATGAGATACCATCTCACACCAGTTAGAATGGCAATCATTAAAAAATCAGGAAACAACAGGTGTTGGAGAGGATGTGGAGAAATAGGAACACTTTTTTTTTTTTTTTTGAGACGGAGTCTCGCTTGGTCACTCAGGCTGGGGTGCATTAATGCAATCTCAGCTCACTACAACTTCCGCCTCCTGGATTCAAGTGATTCTCTTGCCTCAGCCCCCTCAAGTAGCTGGTATTACAGGCACCCATCACCACACCCAGCTAACTTTTGTATTTTTAGTAGAGACCGGGTTTCGTCATGTTGGTCAGTCTGCTCATGAATGCCTGACCTCAAGTGACCTAACCGCCTCATCCTCCCAAAGTGCTGGGATTACAGGCACGAGTCATCACACCCGGTCAGATATTGAGTATTACTGATACCTTCCAGTGAACATTGGATGACTCAATTTCTGTCATCTTTATTTTGTTTAAGCAACGTTTATAGTTTGAAGTGTATGAGTCTTTTGCCTCCTTGGTCAAGTTTATTCCTAAGTATTTTATTCTTTTTGATGCTACTGTAAATAAATTATTTTCTTAATTTCCTTTTCATATTGCTTATTGTTAGTGTAGAGACACATAAATTACTTTTGTATGCTGATTTTATATCCTGCACTTTAGCTGAATTTTTTTTTACTCATAACAGTTGTGTGCTTGTGTGTGTGTGTGTGTGTGTGTGTGTGTGTGTATGTAATTCTTGGGGTTTTCTACATATAAAAATCATGTCATTTGTAAATAAAGATAACCTTACTTTTTCTTTTCCAATTTGGATGTCTTTGCTTTTTCTTACCTAATTTCATTGCCTAGGACTTCCAGTACTACGTTGAACAGAAGTTGTGAGAGTGGGTATATGCTCCTAAATCTTGATCTCAGAGGAAAAGCTTTCAATTTTTTATTATTGGATATGATGTTGTCTGTGATCTTTTGATAGATAGTTTTTATTACGTTTAGGTGCATTCTTTTTATACCTAGTTTATTGAGTGTCTTCGTTAAGAAAAGGTGGTGAATTTTGTCAAATGCTTTTTCATCAGTTGAGATAATCATGCAAATTTTGTATGTCATGCTATTGATACAGTGTATTACATTGATAGATTTTTGTACTTTCAACTGTTCTTTCATTCTAGGAATGAATCCCACTTGATCAAGATAGAATATCCTTTTAATACACTGTAAAAACTAGTTGAGGAATTTTGCATAAATGTTTATCAGGGATATGATTTGCAATTTTCTGATGGTGTCTTTTTTAGGCTTTGATATCAATGTAATGATTGCCTCATAAACATGTTTGGAAATGTTTCAACTTTTTCAATTTTTTGGAAGAGATTGAGGAAGATTAATGTTAATACTTTTTAAAATGTTAGGTACATTTTTCCACTGAAGCCATCTGGTCCTGGGATTTTCTTTGTTGGGATGTATTTCATTATTGATTCAATCTCTTTATTAGTTACAGGTCTGTTAAATTTTTTTATTTCTTCATAATTCAGTTAATAAGTTGAATATTTAAAAATGTATCTATTGTTCTAGGTGTTCTAGTTTGCACATAAATGTTCACAGTAATCTCATGTACCTTTTGATTTCTGTAGCATTAGTTATAATACCTTCTCTTTCATTCGTAACTTTATTTATCTTCCCTCTTATTTTCTTATTTGATCTAGCTAAGGGTTTCTCGATTTTTAAAATAATTTCCAAAAAACAACTCTCAGTTTTGATTAGCATTTCCATTATTTTTCTATTATTATTTCATTTATTTCCACTATTATCTATATTATATCCTTTCTTCTGCTAACTTTAATTCCTTCTTTTTTTCTGTTCCTTGAGGTGTAATGTTAGGTTGTTTATCTGAGATCTTTCTTCTTTTTAAATGTGAATGCTTACCACTACAAGCTTCTCTCTTAGTCCTGCTTTCTCGGCATCCTGTAAGTTTTGGTATGTTGTGTTTTCATTTTCATTTTTCTCAAGATATTTTTAAGTTTTTATTTTTCATTCTTCTTTGTGCCATTTATCATTTAAGAGTATGTTGTTTAATTTCTATATGTTTGCATATTTTTCAGTTTTTCTCTGTTTCTCATTTCTACTTTTACTCCATTGTGGTCAGAACATATTTTGTGTGATTTCAATTTTCTTGAATTTGTTAAGACTTATTTTTTGACTTAACATGGTTTATCCTGGAGGCTGTTTCATGTGCACTTGAAAAGAATGCATATACTGCTTTTGATGTGTGGAGTGTTCTGTATATTTCTTTTAAGTTCAGTTAGTCTATAGTGTTCAAGTCCTCTGTTTCCTTATTTATATTTTGTCTGGTTGTTCTATTCCTTATGGAAAGTGAGGTTTTGAAGTCTCTTACTGTTGTTTTGTTGCGGTTTATTTCTTCCTTCCGTTTTGTCAAGGTTTGCTTTGCATATTTGGTAGCTGCATATATACCAATATACCTATGGTGTTAGGTGTATATATATTTATAATTGTTATATTTTCTGGTTTGTTAACCCTTTTGTAATTTTTAAATGTCCTTTGTCTCTTATTACAGTTTTTGATTTGATGATATTTTTTCTGTTATAATTATGGCTACCCTTCCTCTCTTTTGGTTATTTGCATGGCATATCTTTCTTCATCTTTTTACTTTAGGCAAATAAATGTCCTAGTATCTAAAGTGAGTCTTTTATAGACTTCATAATAGTTGAAGCTTATTTCTTGTTTGTTTTGGGTTTTTCAGCTATTCAGCCAACCTATGCTTTTCAATTGGATAATTTAATTTATTTACATTTAAAGTAACAACAGATGGACAATAATTACTACTGTTATTTTAATATTTTAATAATTAAAATTTGATATCTAAGATTATGTGAATTAATCAAGGGTGAAAATTTTATAATAAAGCAAAAAATTCAAAAAAAACTTCAAAGTGACCCATTTCTTCATCCTACCTTTCCACCTGGCTGGTGGACTAATATAAATTTACATATATCATAGTTATTGGACTGACTCAACTAAGAAATATTAATATTAATTATTAAAACATTTAAAAGAAGACTTAAAATTACTTGTCATTCTGCTTTAACCCTTGACAAAAGTGGCAGGAAAAATTTAAGATGCAAATAAGTCTCCCATTCTTCAATTATCCCCAGGTAAGCCCACCAAATATTCATGTTTTCACCTACTCTGTGTAATATTTGCAGAGTCAGCCTGATGGCCACCTTCCTAAAATTGTTGGGTTGGCTTTTGTTGTTTGATTTTTCTCTTTCCTGCCCAGACACTACATTATTAATCTCCACCAGTCCCCTTTATCTTATTGCTTCTTCATTCGTCTATGTGAAATATCACAGGGCCACCATCAGTATCAAATACCAGTATCAAAACCATCAGTATCATAATAGCCACATTGCAAAATGATAGCACAAGACATCCTTCAGTGATTAAAATGATACCAAACAATGAAAACTGTTTAACTAAAATGTCCAGCATTCTGGTGAATATCTTGCAAACTCAAACTCTTCTAGCTTATTGTTAAATATTACCTAACTCTTTATGCCTCAGTAATTTTGTCAGGCACCATAATGAGTCATGGACTATTGCACATCTATGCACTACTAATTGGTGTGCCTATTTTTGGAAATTCTTCACTTTAAAAAGACAAAAGAGTAATTTCTATGGCAATTTTGACTTCATGCTTATTGATTGTAATACATAGCTGGATACATGTTGTGGTAATTGGTAAATCTCTGAACTGCCTCATGATAAAATAAAAGAAACCTTTTTTTTTTTAAGATATGACACCTCTAAATGTATGTATATTTGCTTTAATGATGAAATAATCCACACATTCTGTTCAGGCAGTCTTTACCCTTTTGGTGATCTCCTTCTGAGTAAAGATTAAGTGCTTTCATAAACTATCTGAGTCATAAATATTTAGACTGATACCATGAGGAGGTTACTTTCAAGAAGTTATTCTATCTGAAAGAGTACATCACCAACATCTGTGTTCTTTTGGGCTATAAAATATAGTTATTTCCACTCCTTAGTTTGCAAAGTTTATACATATATATATAGCTAAGAGACTCATGGATCACTGCTACAAAGGAAAATAAAAAGAACATTTAAAATTACCATATTTTCTTGAATCCTGGCTAAAATGCCAATATATACAAACACTATGTAAAATATAGATACTGGCATATATAACTGAAAACATAATCTTTAAAGTAATAAAAAGCATTTGTTTTTATTATACATCTTAAATATTAACTACTCATACTTCTTTGCTTCATAATGCCTTTTTGATGAAAGAATGTTATATTTTAAAATCTTAATTAAAATGTTATTAAAATATTTGTCATTAGTGTGTAAATTGAAATGTAACGTTTTACACTCTGAATATAAAAGATTGTAACTTAACCTAATTAACCACACAAAGAGATGTTTTTGTCAATCTAGTATAGCATTACTCAAAAATGATAAAAATCTTTCAACTAAATTCTGAAGATCATGCTTGGGATAGTTTGTCTTAATAAAAAGGTCTATGTGGTACATGTGAAACTCACTTTGACCATCCTTGGGTGGCATTTAAAAATATAGTCATTCTGCAAAATGGAGAAAATAAGCATAAATTTCCATGTTCAGATAGTGTGACAGCATAGTCTATCAATATGTAAGCTGTGTGGCACTTGAAATGCATCCATTTATATGATCAATAATAGAATTACATTTATGTGTTTGAAAAAATAAGAGATAGATTGGAATGACTTACTACTTATGGCTATTTATTACTTTAAATATGTTTACTAACATGAGTTATACATGTCACACATATGTAATGTTCAGTGAGAAAAGCAAGTATGCATGATTAATATGTAGAATGATCACATTTTCATTAAATGATCTTTGTAGGATTGAAATGGCTATATTTCAGTCACAGAGCTGAAATCTTGGAGTACTCATGCACATAAAGTTTGATATAGGTCACTGAGTCCTTCATCTTAGAGTTACACTCACTGGTGCCCATGGTGTCCAAGTTCATAGTGGTTGAGAAGGGAGAAGCAAAAAACCTGCCCCAAAATGCGCTACGTGTTCTTTGTGATGCAGTCTTTCATCCAGAAGCAGATGCATGCTCCACACACTCATGCAAGTGGTCCTAGGAGCATGCAAGAGGGGGTACATGGAGCACTGGGTAAGCACTAACTTTCTCTGTCATATACACATTTTTTTTTAAATCATAAAATATTTTTTATCTAATACATTAAGGAGACACATCAAAATATTAACATCAGCTTTCTGTTTGGTTAATTTTAACTTTCTTCTTTGTATTTTTCTGTCCTTCTCTGAATATTCCATATGTATTAGTTTCATAAAATAATTTATTAAGTATTCAAACTGTGAAGTACTAAAGTCATGCAAATTACTTTAGCTTTTTATTTGTCTTAGAAACTGTTAATTTACTTATTTTTAAAAATCCTTTTGGGCCCCAGTTAAAAACAATTGTATTCTTTTAGCGCGTATTTTGTGACTGGGTAAAAGATTGTAGATATTTTAAGTTTGCTCAGCTTACATACAGTTAAATGCATTTTGTCAACTTTGTAGCATAATATTTTTAAGCTTATGTTAAAATCCTAAAAACAAACCATTAAAGCAGGAATCAAAAGATAATAAACTATGTAGCAGGGCAGGGGATATAATGAGACAAAGTGAGAGTATGAGACTCAGAAATAATTTTAAGGAGAAATCACTGACACAAAATGTCAAAATATGTATCTCTGATATAAGCAGCTGTTGAAAACCATGGGATATGAATATTTCTAATCCATTTTCATTTTCAAATAAATTACTGCAACATTTATCTATCAAATTATATCAATCTATTTAGATCTCTCTCAAGAAGTCTGCCTGGGGCTTGAGTTACAAACTCAGAGAACTCTTCAGTCAATAAAGGTCAGTTCCACTGCCAAACCTCAGGTGAAGAGGTAACTGGAGGGTCAGTTTCACTGTCATTGCTTCTGCCAAAGTTTCATTGGGGCACTGATGAAAAGTCTCCCTGCAAGGTCAGTTTTCACAGATTTTAGTGTATTTCACACATTTCAGCCCCTAAAGTTACAGCTTTTTAATCAAGACTGACCTGCTTAGCTATTGTTTCCAATGCCCACACACTAGGACAAAATAGATCCATAAAAGACACAAATTTTCATCTTTCTCTCTATCTACTCCCCTTTGCTGCATGACTTTACAGCTTATCCCATCAAGAAATGAGTTTGTTTTTCTACCCCTTGAATCTTCCCTGGTCTTGTCTCTTGCTTGATTAATAGAATATGGTACATGTAATACTGGTACCAGTTTCAAACTTTGGCCTCAGAAAGCCTTTCATTCCTCTTTTCAGTCTCTTAGAACCCTGAGATTGCCATTTAAACACACCCTACTAGCCACCAGAATGAACAGAGACATGTCACCCTCATCATTATACCTTATAGTAAGTGAGGACTTTAAGATGAGCCAGTTTCCAGCCAACCCATCAGAGAAACATGAGCAGGCCCAAGCCGTGATCAGTCAAGCCTGGCCCAGATCATCAGAATCACCCAGCTAAGCCATAGATTTATGAGCAATAACAAATGATTGTTACTTTAAGCCATTAGGTTTTTGGATGAGTTGTTATGCAGAAAGTCAATCAACTCCCAAACCCCACAAACCTTTAGAAGGCTTTTATGGAGTACAGAAAACCAGTCTAGACTAACACTGCCTTTCTTCCTGGTAAGTTTTCTTTAGCTGCCCTTGGTTTTCTTTCCTGCCGACGGACAGTAATTCATCAAATAATTTTTGTCAATACTGAACTAAAAAATTGAAGAATTAAAGTCTAGAACTTATTGCTTCCAACAAGCTCTTTTCTTCCTGTACAAATTTACTGAAATCCTTAATAGTGACCAGCATTGCATGCCAACAAGTACCAATAAATACAGCATTTAAAATTTTTTAAAGCTACCATAACTTTCCCCAAGGGAAACAAAATTCACAAAAGTTCTGTGCAATCAAATATGCTACAAAATACCTTTCTGCATTTACTTTGACATGTAAGATACAGGCATATTCTTCAGCAAATTGCTAAGCCTAAGTTGGTCTACTGGAAGTGAGAGAGAATGGATTCTGGTAGATTGCAGGGAGTACAACAGGTTTATTCCTGGGTTTCGTATGTCTTAGCTTAACTCGGCCAAGTTGCTTAACCTCACTGAGCCCTATGAAGCTTATCTATAAAATGATAGAGAAAATATGATCTGCTTCATCAGTGGCCCAGGTAGGTAAATAATTCCTAGCATCAGGGAACTATACTGTGCCTGTAACCTCTCTGCCTGCAGTCTATTCCCACTAGATTAGAACCCACAAAGAATGTGTATTTCTGATGTCCCCTACAGTGTCAGAGAGGGCCTACGTCCTCTCTATTCCTCTTTCTACACTCCTGTGCTTTATTGTTTTGTGTAGAGAACTGAATAAAATGCCTGTCCGCTATGCACATATGGCACATCCCATATAGAATAATTAAATAAATACTTGTTATGATCATGAGAAAAAGAAGACAGTAAAGATAGATACTTGTAGGAATTTGGGAATCACTTAAGGAAAACCTCTGATAACAAAGGACAAAAGGACTTAAATGAGATCTAAGATGCTAAAGTCTTAAAACTTTGAGGCTAAATAAAATGTATGCCGCAGATCAGTGATTTGCTGTGATTTTCCAGAGAGAAAGTACCCATCTCTGCAGAAAGCCTGGTAATTTTGAGGCATTCATAGGTAAAGGTGGTGTAGTGGTTAAGAACATCAGACAGAGTAGCCTGCCCATCTTTTTATTCTGACATTATCACTTTCTAGCAATAGGGCACAGTTGAGGAACTGCTTGTTGTAGTGCTTGTAGTGCTTAAGAGTGAAGCCTCTGGGGCCAGTTGTTCTGTCACTTAGCAGGTGTGTTATATCAAGGAAGTTATAATTTTCTGGGCCATTTCTGTAAAATGGAAGTACTAATAGTACCTATCTCACAGTGTTGTGGTGAGAATGAACTGAATTAATACCTGTGAAATATTCAATTCGTACATGTAAAGTCTGAGCCTCATTTTGCATTTGTGAAATGAGGAGACTAGTTTACACACTCTAAATTTGCAGATATGAGTAGCATGTTTACATGATATGAATAGCATTTTCTATATAATTTAGGGAGTATGCATCTTACCATCATGATCGCCATTACAATCTTGGTTATTATCTTCAAAGACTAGATCTCTCACTTTTATTGCCATTAAAAAAAAAGAACTGAATTTTTATTTAAATTAAATTATTTTCTTTTTTGAGTTCAAAAAATATTTCAAGTTAATGCTAAGAAACATTTTTATAAATATATAACCCCAATACTTTTGAGTACCTAACATGTATCACGCATGTCAAGAGCTTCATTATTACAGTGTCATTCAGGAGTAGTGTTACTGCAAAGTAATGTAGTCCCTGCTGCAATCTTTGTTATTTTTTTACATAACAAAACTTCAGCTGAAGTTTTTAAACCTAGTAAAAGATAGATCCAGAACTCAAATTCATGGCTGATTGACTCTTTCATCGTTATCTGACTATATTTTATATTTATGCATCTATGAGGTAGTATCTACATGAAGTAAAAACATAGGCAAAATGTAAGATATATAATAAAGGATTTAATAATTTGACTTGATAATTTTTGAGCATATAAAAACAATAATTAAAATTATTACACTGAAGTTTATTTTTACTAAGAAAATATAGGCTTATAGAAATATAAATAGAAAACTGTTTATAGAAACAATAGTTACCCACAGAAAGAAAGAATAATGCTATCTTAATATTTACAAAATCAAAGAAAAAATACTGGGCCACAATACCATAAGAACCAAAGACTTTAGGAAAGAGTTTTTAAATATTTCAAGAACAGGAAACCATGGTCTTATGGCGGAGGTAGGAAGGACTATGACCAGGCAAATTCCACACACACACGCAAAAACCCACCATAAACCAAATCTGACTGTTTATTTTTATTTTTTAATTTTTATTTATCTTTTTGGGATGGAGTCTTGCTCTGTCACCCAAGCTAGAGTGGAGTAGCATGATACCGGCTCACTGCAACTCCCACCTCCCAGGTTCAAGAGATTCTCCTGACTCAGTCTCCCGAATAGCTGGGATTATATATGTGTGTCACCATGCCTGGCTAATTTTGTGTTTTTAGTAGAGATTAGGTTTCTCCATGTTGGCCAGGCTGGTCTCGAACTCCTGACCTCAGGTGATCTGCCTGCCTTGATCTCCCAAAGTGCTGGGATTATAGGCGTGAGCCATTGTGCCCACCCCTGACTGTTTAATTCTGGATAATTTCAGTGAAAAAGAAAAATAGGAAATGGAATATACCCAAAGAAATAACGAACAATTAGCTCCATGAAGTAATTGTATTGTGGAAAAAAAAAAAAAGCAACAAAATATAAATTTAAAGTGAAGTGGGTATTGAATAACAAAGACAATGCTTACCAAGAAGTGGCATGAAAATATACTGAAAATTTCAGGCATGTGGTGGCTCACACCTGTAATCCCAGCATTTTAGGAGGACTAGATGGGCAGATTTCTTGGGCCCAGAAGTTCAAGACAAGCCGGGCAACATGGCAAAACCCTGTCTCTACCAAAAATTAAAAACAAAAACAAAACAAAACAACAACAACAACAAACTAGCTCAGTATAGTGGTGCATACCTGTAGTCACAGCTACTCAGGAGGCTAAGGTGGGATGATCAGGCCACTGTACTCCAGCTTGGGTGACAGTGTGAGACCTGTCAAAAAAAAAAAAGGAAATTTCAGTGACATGAAAACCTTAAATTGTTATAGGATTTTGTTTTTAGAAGCCAGAGATAACTTCTAAAGGATTTTTTACTTGTTGTTTTTCACTTTAAGAATGTTCAAACTAGAAAGGGAAGAAAATGAAAGCCTTTCATGAGTATGCTCTATGGAGTCTGGCAAGTCCTTTCAAATATTTAAACTGGAGAAATCATTGCCCAGACCTTTACAAACGTAAAATATCATTCTTATGACTCATCCTTAGTATGGATCATAAATGTTTTTGTATATGCTAAGGAAAGACAGAGATGAGACTTTTTATGTGACATGTTTGCAACTTAATTGTGTGATATCAAAGGATTTATTTAACCTCTTTGTCCCTTAGTTTTTTCACTTATTTTTATCCTGTTAAATGAGGATAAAAATAGTTCTTAGCTCATACTATCATTGTGAGATTTATATGAGTTAATATATTTAACAAATAAAGACCAAATGGTGGCATGTTTTGCTTTCTATGTTTATTGCTCTGCTTGGTGTGCTGATAAATTATTAATAACCGGGTGTGTGGAGGAAGGCTTGAATTGTAGTGTTTGCGAATGTCTGTGGTGTAAATATTCCCAACATGGCTGATGTCATTTATCGTGACGTAACTGAATGAGAGTTCAGAGGACATGCACAAAAGCACGCAACCATATAATATTTCCATCATATAATACAAATACCAGTAACCTCAAGAGCATAGATGATGGTATAATAATTAGGATGTGATGGATTTTGAGTATTTATTACTTAGTTTTTAGAAGGGAAGAAAGGAATGAAGAGATTACTTGTGTAATGAATTACAAACATATGTATTCTATCTTTGCAAAGCATGTCTGGAATCTTAGATTCTAGAAGAGGAGAACTATAATACTGACATTGTATGCTACATCTGACATACATTTGACTCTCCATAGAGTGGAGTTAATGAATAAAAAGTAATTGTTCATATACAGGCTATATCTATAATATAGTATTAGATATCTTCACATAGGTAAAATTTGCTTTGCTATACTTTGTAATTTTCCTACAATAAAAAATATAGCACTGTTATTATTATGAATTAACAAGAGTGAAAAGTGAGGTTATATAACATTCAACTCAAAGTAGTTTATACAAAAACATAATTAGTTAGCTAATATTATCAGGAGGCATAATATTAAGGCATGATAGTGACTTTAGTTATGCTTGGATTCAGAGGTTAATACAATTTGTTACAATTCTGGTCTTCCCTTCAACTGCCTATGACTGTGAGTTGGTTTTATTCTATCCTAATCTCAACAGTTTTCCGTCATTGTTTTCTTAATAGGATAATCACTTTCTCCCGGTATTGTGACTAAAATGTGTTTTTATGTTTAATTTAGTGTATAAGTCTTGCAGAGGATACTGATTGACCCAGTGCAGATAATATTCCAATTCATGAACAAATCACAGCAGCCTTGGAAACAGAGGATTCAAATTGACCAGTACAGATCACATTTTCTTTAGTGAAGGAAGAGTGGTGTGCTGAAATTGCCAGTTCCACAAAAGAGAATAAATGATTTCTTAAGGAAATGTACCTTGGGCAATAAATAACATAGGTCTACTGTAATTGTGAAGTGAAGGTGAAAGGTAAATTGGTAGCTAGAGGGGAATATAAGGCTGAAGGAAAGCACATAAAATAAAATGTTGTGTATGAGATTTGTGAATTACCCAAAGCTAAGATGAACTATAAATATAGTTGATGAAAAGATTGGATTTAAAATGACCTCAATAGGCAGAAACAAGAAGAATAAAACAAGATGTGATTTCACAGGAGCAAATACAAATTCTTATACTTTGGTTCAAACAGTTGATTTTATATAAATAAAAAAGTAGAAAACAGAATTTATAGCTGTGCTACTGAAATAAGAAAAGCTTGAAGTTTTACTTAACTTCAAGTTCAATAGGAGCTGACAGCATGACACTGTTGCTAAAAAAGGTAATCCAATCTTTGGCTGTTGTATGGTTCAGAACAAAGGAGATTATAGTCTCTGTGCGCTCTCTGTTGATCATATTAAATCCAGATCATTGCTTCCAGTTTGGGGTTCCATATTTTAAGAGTGACACTAATAAACTCAAGGGAATCCTGAATCAGATGAAGAGGGTAGAATAATATGTCTCAAAAATGACAGAATAAACTGGGTATAATTTTATTATAAAAGGAATGGTATCAGGGATATTTAATAGCCTCCTTCAACTACTTTCAGATGTACCTAGACAAAAGGAAGAACATTAGTTCTGGTGTCCAGAAGAACAGGAATATGTTAATTGATACAAGTAAAAATAAAAGGAATCTGGCTTATTAGGAGGAAGACTTTCTTTTTAATGTAGGTCTATCAGAGACTGACATTAAATCAGTCTCTGATAGATTTCATTGTTAATTATTAGCAGAGGACACAATCTCAAACATATGGATTTTGTGGTTATTCTGTATTCACAAATCACTCTTTTAAAATCATATTTATTTTTATTTTTAATTTTTTTCTAAATGTAAAGTTCCAGAGTACGTGTGCAGGATGTGCAAGTTTGTTACATAGGTAAACGTGTGCCATGAAGATTTACTGCACCTATCAACCCATCACCTTGGTATTAAGCCCAACATGCGTTAGCTATTAATCCTGATGTTCTCCTTCCCCCTACCCCCTGCCTATACACCACAGTGTGTTGTTCCGCTACCTGTGTCTATGTGTTCACATTGTTCAGCTCCCCACTTATAAGTGAGAACATATAGTGTTTGGTTTTCTGTTCCTGCGCTAGTTTGCTGAGGATAATGGCTTCCATCTTCATCCATGAGGAGTATGATATCTTTAACTGTGAAATTACTGCATTTCAAAATTGTGTGTGTCTTTATTAAAGATGTTAATTTAAATAATAAATTAGTATGGTTGGGTAAGAGAGGAAAAATATTAATAAAGGTATGAATGAGTATAAAGTACTAAACAATGGTCCCTATTGAAACTCTGATTAAAATAGTTAAGATATTTATTGTGAATAGTGCTGCAATAAACATACATGTGAATGTGTCTGTATAGCTGCATGATTTATAATCCTTTGGGTCTATACCCAGTAATGGGATGGCTGGGTCAAACGGTTTTCCTAGTTCTAGATCCTTGAGGAATCACCACACAAATGATGAGTTAATGGGTGCAGCACACCAACATGGCACATGTATACATATGTAACAAACCTGCATATTGTGCACATGTACCCTAGAACTTAAAGTATAATAAAAAATTTAAAAAATCGTTAAAATATTTAAAATAAATTTTTCAAATATATTCTAAATTTTAATTTCCTTCTGCAATTTTACTGCATGCTGCCTTTATATCTACTTTTTCAATTTGATTTTAAACAATTTTAGTGAGGTATAATTGACATATGATAAACCACACAAAGTGTATAATTTGACATTTTGATTTATGTATCTGTGAAGCCACCATTATAATCAATAAAGTGAATATATCAATAACCCCTATAAGTTTTTGTATGTTTTTCTCGATTTCCTCCTTTCCAAAACTTTCCCTATTTCCACTATCTGCATCCCTAGGCAAATGCTGATCTGTTTTCTACTAACATTGATTTATTTGCATGTTTTAGAATTTTATATGAATGTAATATTGCAACACGTTTTCTTTTATCTGGCTCCTTTTATCCAGTGTAATTACATTGTGGTTTCTCCATGTTGATATATGTATCAGTAATTCAGTCATTTCATATCTGAATACTGTGTAGGTATCTCATAATTTGTTCATCCATTCACCTACTGATGAACATTTGGGTTAGTTGCAGTTAGAGGCTGTTACAAGTTTTGGTATAGACATGTGCTTTCATGTTTTCTGTGTAAATATCTAAGATAATATTAGCTGAACTATATGATAGATGAATGTTTAACACTTTAAGAAATTGCCAACAATTTCTCCAATGGGTTGTACCATTTTACATTTCCACCAGAAGTGCAGAAGTGTTCTCATATCTTCACATTCTGATCAGTCTATTCAATCTTAATTCTAATGGATATGTAATGGTATCACACTGGGGTTTTAATTGTATTGCCCCAGTTCTTAATGATGTTAAACATTTTTCCATGGGCTTATTGTCCAATCATTTGCCTTTTTTGAAGTAGCCATCTAAATCTTTGACTATTTTTAAAAATTAGTTTGATTTTCTATCATTTTACATTGTTGAAATAAGTCCTCTTTCAGATTTACTATTTGCAAATATCTTTTCCCCATCTCTTGCTTGTGTTTGCCTTCTCTTAATACTGTTTTTCAAAAAGCAGAGTTTTTCATTTAAATAACATCAATTTGTCAATTCCTTTTTAGGAATTATAATGTTTTATAGTTTGTGCTAAGAAATATTTATCTAACTAAATATTCATAAATATTTTATCTTATTTCAAAAACTTTATAGTTTTAGATTTTACATATAGGACTGTGATCCATATTAGGTAATTTTTTCATGTGGTACACAGTATAGGTTCAAAATTCATGTATTTTTATGTAGGGATAAGTAATGGTTCTAACGCTGTTTATTGAAAGACTATTCCTTCCCTACTTAAATGACTTTACACCCTCGTCATTATATGACGTAGTTTTTTTCCCTTTTTCATTTTTAAAGACAGGGTCTCACTCTGTTTCCCAGGCTGGAGTGCAGTGGCATGATTATAGCTCATATAAAAGGCTTTATAGTAAGTTTTCAAACCATGTGTTGTTAGTCTTCCAATATTGTTTCTCTTGTTCAAAGTAGTTGTGATTATTCTAAGTCCTTTGCATTTTCATATGAATTATAGAATCATTTTGTGAATTTTTATTAAATATCCTACTGGAATTTTGGGTGAGATTGCAGTTGAGTGAAACCAATTTGGGAAAAATTGTCATCTTAACAATACTGAAGCTTTTGACCTAGAAGACTTTGTAACTCTCCATGTTTTGCATCATTTTTTTTTTTTCAGGAATGTTTTATAAATTAATTATTTTATATTTTTTGTGCCATAAATAGTACTTTTTGTTCATTTCAATTCTACGTTTTGTTAGGATAATGATATATAGGATAAAGAATAGGATAAGGAAATATAACTCATGGCTGTATATTGATTTTATACCCTGTACTCTTTCTGGTAGATTTCATCAAATCTCCTGTGTATCTGGACATATTATCTAAGAACAAAGTCAAGAGAGTAACCCATGGAAATATCATGACTTTAATGCATAACACCTCTCATCTCTACTCAGTATAGAGAAACTCTTTATTGCTTCAAAACAATATTAAAATATTTTTCTCTGTGAAATCATGTAATTATAAAAATATAAAAATAAGAATTAAATACAAGTAAAAGAAAATTAAAAATATATGTATTTAGCCCAATTATTTTTACAGTATTGTGGCTTTTGTTATGATGCTGTTTAATAATTTGATGTCAACTTTTTCTAGATTGGACTTAGTCTATTTGTCTTTTCTAAAGGTAGAGAACTAAGAGAAAATAGAAAATAAGCCTGCCTACAAAATTAGAAAATGAAGATTTAAAAACTAAATGGATAGAAAAGTATTGCTATAACATAGAATGCATATATATTAATTATGTAGAAAAACTAGTTATATATATATAGCTATATATGTGTGTTTATACATATATATAAAATTTTGCTTATTTACAAAATGATCTGCAACAAAATGTTCCCCCTTTACAGATGAGGAACCAAGTTTAGGAAGGTTAAGTAATTTGCAAAAGGTCACATTCTGTCTTAAGTAGCCTATTCACAAATCCAATGCTATTTGTCATTTTTGACTTATTGCAAACTAAATATCCTCACATAAAAAAATTGAGAGATTGAACCAAATAATCCTTCAACTCATGTCACTTTGCAGATTCTACCAAGAGAATAACAAAAGTTTAGTTTAAAATTATGTGTATGTGACATTGATTAAATAAGTAAAAATAAAATAGACTGTCCATCTGTCTCTGGTAGCTGCTCACTTCCTAGAATTTGTAACATCAAAGTATTTTATCTGCCTCAGGCCCTACTTGAGTAAAAATATTTTCTTTAAATATGACTATTATAGCTTAAAGAAAATTATAGCATTCATTTCTAATTCTAAAATATGGTGCTAGTATATTCTTTCATTAAACCAGAAAATATACCTTCCTCTCTCACTAGCCTGACTCATATTTCTTTTATTAATTCAATATGGGGTTCATAGAACAATGCATTTTATGACTATTAATTCACAACCTGTCTTCACAGTTTTCAAGTGGAACTCCTCTAACTGTGAAAAGAGTTTCATATTAAAATCTATAGGATATGACCCATGGTTTTGTGCCTCAAGAATTCATCAGTGAAATTATAACTCTATAATTCTGGTTAACTGTTTCTAACTCCCATGCTTGATAGCATATATTTAAAATATGTTTACAAAGCATGGAGATACAAATATTTCTAAATTCATTTTTATTTTAACATTATAGACTATTTCCTTTGATGTGATTTTTTATCCCAATTTGATAAATTAAATGTGAATCACTTATGAACAAACAAAATATCACTAAAAATGGAAGCAAATTGGAAAATGAAACTGATGGAAAACGCAAGTGCAATTTCCTTGGATATTTTTATCATGAACCTTAGAAGGAATTACTTATGAATATTACTTGAGGACCTGGTATGGCTTATGGCATACCCCTCAAATCCTGCCGCCATCTGATGAAGGGCACCCCAAAATCTTTGTAGTAAATTTTTAAAAATAATCTCTATTTTTAATGTTAAAAATTTAATAACAAATTTAAAATGTTTCTTCAATCAGTGTGAATACATTCTGAATACTTTCTGAAAGTTTTCATTTAACATCTTTATTGAATCAACCACTGTATATTAAGTAAAAGTTAGATGCCCAACACAATCCTAAGCAACAATCTATACAGACAGGGCTCATTCTTCCATGGCAGATATATTGTGAGGCTCTGGCTAACATAGGAAGGAAAGGCAGAGAAAGACTCTCGGGGGAGGTGAAATCAGGACTGAAAATTGAATGTGGAGAGTCTGAATAAAAGAATTTCAGGTGGAAGGAACAATGAGTGCAAGGATACTGAGACAGAAACCTTTTTAGCACATTTAATGAAGAGGAAGAAAGTCAGTGTGACTGGAAGGTGAAGAGAATGGGGAGAGGTTTGGAAGATAATATTAAATTGATATCCAAACAAAGTATGTAGATTTTGTGAACCAAGGGAAAGAGTCTGGATTTGATTCTAAATATGAGGAAGTTTTTAAGCAAGGGAGTGATTTGGTTCAACTTCTTTTTAGAGACTATTCTGTTTATTCTTTGAAGAATAGATTGTAGGTGGCAAGTGTGGAGATGTATAAGTATAAAGTGGGAACTTTAGCATTTCACAATGAGTTTAAACAGGAGATTGACAGTAGAGAGATGAAGAGAAACACATATATTTAAGATATATTTTGGAAATCAAGTCAATAGTATTTATAGATTAGTTAGATTTAGGAAAGACAGAAGAGATTAATTAAAGACCCCTCTCAGATGTTTTACCACATCTTCCATTTAGTTTCATTTACT
This sequence comes from Piliocolobus tephrosceles, assembly GCF_002776525.5. Taxonomy (NCBI): domain Eukaryota; kingdom Metazoa; phylum Chordata; class Mammalia; order Primates; family Cercopithecidae; genus Piliocolobus; species Piliocolobus tephrosceles. The sequence goes on from NC_045438.1 coordinate 109,540,339, forward strand.
ATACAAGGAAGCCAGAACAGAGTATACCTATAGGTTTGAGATATTAAATGAGATGTATGAAATGCCCTATATTCAATATGTTGAATCTGAGGTGACTAATTTTCAGCTAAATGAAATGTGTAGTAAGAATTGATAAAAATAGTCAAACTCTGCAAAATACTTGAAGAGATTTATTCCGAGCCAGATGTAAGGACCATGGCCCATGACACGGCCTCAGGAGGTCCTGAGAACATATACCCAAGGTGGTTGGTTTACAGTTTGATTTTATACATTCTAGGGGGACAAAAGTTACAAGCAGACATCAATCAATACATGTAAGAGGTGTACTTTGGTTCAGTCCTGGAAGGTGAGACAACTTGAAGCAGAGGCTTCCATTTAATAGACAAATCCGAAGCTTTTCTGATTGGCAATTGATTAAAAGACTTAAGTTGTTATCTAAAGACAAGGGATCAATAGAAGGGAGTGTCTGGGTTAAGATAAGGGGTTCTTTATGCAGATAAAGCCTCCAGGTAGTAGACTTCAGAGCCCTTATCAGACCTAATGATGTGCAAGTCATTTAGTTAACTCTCTCCTGGATCAGAGAAAAGGCAAGGGGATTCTTTACAGAATGCAGATTTTCCCCACAAGTGATAGCTCTTCAGGACCATTTCAAAATATGTTAAATAAATACATTTCAGGGTAAAATAAAGATAAGTCATTTTTATGACTATCTGTCATGTGATACTATACTAGAGTCAGATTGGAATTTGGTGTCTTATTGCTACAAGTATCTGATTTGTCAGTCTCGAGGTCTCTGTTTTAACATTAATGTTGGTCACTTGTGCCTGAATTCCAAAGGGGGAGGATATAATGAGTGTGCCCCACCCCTCCCTTCCCATCATGGCCTGAAGTAACTTTTCAGGTTTACTTTGGAATACCCTTGCTCAAGAGGGGGGTTTGTCAGTCAGTTGAGGGGGCTCAGAATTTTATTTTTGTTTTCCATAGAAAACTGAATAGTTAAGTCTCAGCCTCAAGGGAAACATAAATATGGAGGTAGATAATTGTGAATCAGCTAAATATAAATAATATTTAAATCTATGTTCACAGAGAAATGATATAGATGATAAAGAAATTAAAAGTGAAACTATGGCTTAACCTAACATTTAAAGGTCAGTCATAGCAGAAAGATTTCAGAAAGGGAATTGCTGCAGAAGCGCCTGTGGCATTTAAGAACAATTAGAGACATGTTGTGCTGTGGAATCTAAGACTGGAAGGTGTTTTGGGGAAAAGCAGTGGTCATCCGTGTTGACAAGAGATTGAATGATATGAAAAGTAGCTGTATGGCAGATTCCTTGGTGGGAAGGCCCTGAACACAGCTGGAAAGTGAGATTGATGCTGGTGGCCCTGGGGGCTACAAATAGATCTTGACAGGAATAGCCACTAACTCTGGAGTGGGCGTTGCTTCTCTGGTGGAAGATGAAAATGCCCAGTGTGTCATAAAAGAAAAATAAAAACAAACAAACAAAAAATCAAAAGATATTGCATGGGTTTGGATTGCCTGTGTCATTTCTTCAGTCTAAGAAAGATGCTGTATGACCACAACAGTGGGCAGAGAGATATCCTTCTCATAGTAACAGTTTTACAGAAAAGTGGAACTGGTAATTAAAACATGGTTGTTTGAAACAGAGGGAGAGGGAGACAAAGGCGTGAAAGGCTAGCTTACACGCTTTCGCAAGTGTATGTTCATTCAACATGAGTAGGACTAAGGGAGTGTCTCCACTAGGTTTTTCTATTTTTCTGGTTTATCTGGGGAAGAGGGCATGGGGAGTATGGTGGTATGACTATGCAATTTTTGCTAAGGAAAGAGTACACTGATTTAAATATTATAATTTTTTCTTTTTTCCCCAGATCACCTCAAAGAGATTTTTTTTTTTCTCTCTCTCTCCTTTTTGATGCAATGGTCCTAGGACAAGTACTGGAGGCAGGGATGATTTCTAAGCATGAAACTGTAACTATGTTTTCATTTATTTATTTTTGAATTGAGGTCTTGCTCTGTCACCCAGGTTGAAGTGCAATGTCACAATCATGGCTCACTGTAGCCTTGACCTACCAGGCTCAATTGATCCTTCCACCTCAGCCTCTTGAGTAGCTGGAACTATAGCACACACCACCTTGGCCAGCACATTTTTGTACTTTTCATAGAGACGGGGTTTTGACACATTGCCCAGACAGATGTCTCACTCCTGCACTCAAGCAATCTGCCCACCTCTGCCTCCCAATGTGCTGAGATTACAGGTATAAACAGTTAATATTTTATAATTAAAAACCTGTACCTCCAAAACAGCCTGCTGTGCTTACTTTCCTCATGGATGCTATTAGTAATGAAAATTTAAATCATTATAAAAGGCGTCTTAGAATATTTTACCCATTTTCAACACAAATGACTATTATTCTATAGCTTCCTGGAAAAAAATAAGAAATAATAAATCATTTAAGCATTATTAACATGTATAGTCAATATAGTAAATAAAATTTTGTAATGATAAAAAAGTCTGGATTAAAATAATTAGCACAAATATACCATCACGAGTTAATGTATAGAATTAAAAATGAGTGTCCCAAATTTCACTCAATTCAAAATGTAAAAAAAAAGTCCCAGAAAATTGCTAGCAGGGTAATCGTCTTAAACAAAATTGGAGCTTTTAAAAATACATATTTTCTAAGAGATTTCAGTAGCAAAGCAGTTATTTTTAGCAAAGTAGTTATGAAATGATGTTTAATTATATTAAATACATGTATTTAATATGTATCTTCCGTTCAAGCTTGAATTAAGAGGAGGAAAAACTAAAAATGTTTGTAAGTTAATTTATGTCATATTTTGAAAAGATTATCTAGTAAATTATTTGCTTCTTGTCTTCTTATTCAGGACCTTACTGAATATCATATGTTTACATACAACATACAGCCTAGGTTCTTAGATTCTTGGAAATGTTGGGGGGCACATATTTGTGCTGAAAATGGCACTGCCAGTAGTTCTTATCTATTTTATCTAGAAATCAGCGCATAGTCAGTTAGTGATATTATTAGCTATTATTAACCATTTACAAGTATATTTTCCTGAGGCCACTTTCTTGAGACACTTTCAAAATCATGTTCATTTACAGAAGCTTTTGTTTGAAGTTGACAATAATTTTTTTCAAACTTTAGTCATCTATATTTTCGGTGCCTCAAACTATTGGTTCCCATGTTAAATATGCAAAGTGTTACCAACTGAAGAGACCTAATTTTGAGGACCCCAGATTAGAATGCCAACCTGGTAATTATTCTTGACTCCAAAAAAAAGAAAATGTTCTAGTAAAGTAGATGAGATTGGCCTCCTAACTTGAGTCAGAAATGTCAAAAAACTATTCAGGCAGAGGCTTTCTAGAAAGTCATGATTTTATCTTAGAGAAAATATTTTCCTTATTATTTTTGGAAAATAATCTATCAGTGTATTTACTTTCATCGATATAAGTTAGAACACCATTATTAGCAGAATTATTCCTTTTTAAATGTGAATCTCTCCCTGAAGAAATTGTTATTTCCAAGTTCAGCTTCAATCAGAAACAATGTTTGCAGACTACTTAACCAGACCCTGTCATGCTATGCCATACAATTCTTCCTGAAATGCCTCCTTTTATGTAATCACAACAACGAAAACAGATCTTGTAAACGTACTTGTCTTTAGGTCAGGAATATCTGCAATTATAATTCATATCTACAGTGGGCCTGAGATTTATGAGATTCATTGGGAAAGGGGTTGCACTTCAGAATATTGCAATACTCTGTCTGCACTAAAAAATTAATGATACAAAAAACTGTCTGAAAGACAAAAAGTATTGGAAACACTCCATCGCTCAATAATCACTCTGGTATTTAGTATTTCAAGTTGGGAAAGATTGTTTCCAATGCATCATTCTGCTCAAATGAAAGAGTGCTTTTGAGAAAAGAAGAGCTTGAGTTATTTCTTAACAAGAAATTGAAAAAGATCTTAATATTGTCTAAGCAGATGAAGCACCAATGGCCAGTTTTTCCTTAAAATAATATGCTGTGAGACATATGAAAAGCAGCAGCTTTCTATAACCATGATATTCAAAAAGCTAATTATTTAATATAAGTGTAGCTCTTTTAAGAGACTTGGAAAAGTACAATTGAAATTAGTTCCTGAAATTTTCTTAAATCATAAGATTCCCTAGTAACATTAAAAATAATGTTGCAGAGATTTTGAAAAATGGTACCATACTATTAAATGTCTCATTCCTTTCATACACAGTTCTTAGAAATAGAAACTGATTTACTACTGAGTGTTTCTGAGTTAAGGAACTAAAGATTGAGAAAATTAAATGAACCTCAAAAGCTTAAGAAATTGCAAAATATTTTTTTCCAGTATCAGAGAGAAATAAATATTTTCTGTGGCCAAGAGATCTAAAAGATAAGACAGAAAGTAAGCATCTACCATAGACACTGAGATCCAACTAATTACAAGATATCTATTCACCATGAAAAATAAAATGTGGACAGTGTATTTTCCATCAGGACCAATAAACAGGCCCACAAATGACTCTCATAAAATGAGTTAAAAATGGTCCATGTATAAGAGTTTTATATTTGTGTAATTAATAAAAAAGCATTCAACTTCAATAATTTGAAAAAAGGTATGATTTTATTAGAAGTTTTAGCCTAAACATTATTTCATCTCACTTCATTTATTCTGCAAATGTCTCATTCATTACCTACTATATCCTAGCTACTCTTTCAGGAACTAGAAATTCAGATGAAAAAGACAAACAAGGTCCTTCCTGGAGTACGCATTTAGTTGGGAATGCTAAAAAGAGACAGTACCCAAGTAGACACATATTATCATTTTATGGAATTGTAAATTCAGTGATATAAATAAAATAAAGCCAATTCGACTCTGATTTGGGTAACAAATGACGAAGAGTGAAAAGCGTTTTACACAGGTAGATCAACGTAGACCTCGCTAAAAGGTGATGTTGGAGCTGAGTTCTGAAGGCTGAATAAGAATCAAATATGTAAGGTTATGGAAGAAGAGTGTTTCTGGTTTAATATCAAGTGTAAAGGTCCTGGGATAAAAAACAGTTCAAGTTCCAAAGTGTTATTTAATATTTTGGCTGCAAACTTTGGCTATTGTTCATGTTCATATTGAAGAAAAAGCATAAAGGTAATGTTATAGATGTGTAAATTTATAGATTTTCTCATCTACTGGACTCTAGGGCCATTTATTTCTCTATTCTTATTTCAGTACAGTTCCACTAAAGAAACTACAAGCAATATGATTCAGATTTGTTTAAGTCTGCAAATATTTTATTTCAATGACAAAAATTAAATGATGTTATTGTCTTCAGAAATCACGAAGACAGAAGATTTAATAACAAAATGTGGTGTATACATACAATGAAATATTATTCAACCTTAAAAATCACGGAAATTCTGACAAAAGTTACAACATGGAAGACATTAAGCTAAGTGCAATAACCTAGTAACTAAAGGAAAAATACTGTATAATTCTACTTACATGAGATCACTCTAATAGTCAAATTCACAGAGTTGGAAAATAGAATGGTAGTTGTCTGGAGCTGAGAAAAAATTAGAGTGGGGAGTTATTGCTTAACAGGTAGAGTTTCAGTTTTTGAAGATGAAAATGTTCTGGAGATTGATGGTGATTATTATCGAACAAGAATGTGAATGTATTTAATGCCACTGAATAGTACACTTGAAAAATCATGAAAATAGTAAATTTCATTATATGTATATATTTTACCAGAATTTAAGAAAAGAATGTATTTAATTATTGTGGTGATGTGTGCTCCCTAGATTACATTATAGAAAGACTATACTTAATACAAAATTTCCAGTAAAGAGATTTAAAATCTACTTTTTGTTGCTTTGATCATATTCATTATTTCAAAATCTCTAGGACTATATCTTATTAAAGCAAAAACCTTTCTTTCTGAAATATGTTAACGAGAGCTAAAAAAATGTCAACAGGCGAATTTATAAATGATAAATGATGAACAGTAGCAGAATAAATTATTTTTAGGTTATGTTCTGGTTAGATATTATTTAGTGTGTGTATATATTTACATACCTACTATCTTATAGAAACAGCCAAAAATATAAACTACTGTGAACATATACCTCAAATAAATCAAATTTATTGGTTGTAACATTGTGTATTTCATCACAGCTTAAGATGGATGCAAAATTCTAATAACTGTAGTAAACCCTTATCCTACTGTTTATGACAAAAAATGGTTTCCTCCTGGAGTTAAGCAATTAATAAAAAAGACTATTTGTCATTCATGATACCATTTTATATTGAAAAAATTTGTTTCTACTAATTCCATGGTGAATTCTCAAACACTGTGTTATGTAAATAATTAATTAATATAAACCACATACAGTGAGGAGGAAGTAAACTGCCTTATTCCATCTTGATTAGCTACAGGAGCCTAAAGATAAAAGGTTCCTTTACTATAGGACATCTGTAATGAGCAGTGAAAAATCATGGTGGGATTGTCACATTATGAATTTAGGCCTACCAGGCAGGACAGCCTCAAAGACAGTTATCATTAAATCAAATCTGCAAAGATCATGAAATATCTACTAGCATCATGGAAGGCATTCCTGGGCAGAGGAACCTGCCAGACACTTAGAAGCTGTTGTACTAAGAAGTAGCATCTCTCATCATTTCTGCTACACAAAGATTATTATAGTAGAAAGTAAGGGAAATTATCAATAACAATATAATAGAAAGGAAGTGGTTCAACTCTGTAATTGAGTGCTAAAACTTAGATTTTAGCTTATTATTTATTTTATTTGCATAACCAAACCCTACCTGTCATAGTCCATTTTGTGTTGTTCTAAAGAAACACATTGAATAGGTGATTTATAAATTAAAAAGTTTTGTTTTGCTTATAATTCTGATTACTGGAAAGTCTGAGATTGGGCATCTGCATCTGGTGAGGACTTCGAGCTGTTTCCCCTCATGGCAGAAGGAGAAGGAGAGTAGAGTGTGCAGAAGCCATGAAGTGAGAAAGGAAGCAAATTGGGGTGGGGAGGTGCCAGGCTCTTTTTTTTAAACTTTTATTTTAGAATCAGAGGTATATATGCAAGTTTAATACAAAGGTATATTGTATGATGCTGAAGGTCAGTCACTGTGGAAAGCAGTTTGAAGATTTCTCCAAGAACTAAGAGTTGAACTACTATTCAACCCAGCTATTCCAGGCTCTTTTTAACAACCAGCTCTCTCAGGAACTAATAAAGCAAGAATTCACTCACCCCAAGGGAGGGCATTAATCTATTCGTGAGGAATTCACTCCCACGACCCAAGCCCCTTCCAATAGGCCCCACCACCAACGTTGGGGATGCAATTTCAACATGAGATTTGGAGAGAATAAACATCCAACCACAACACTCTTTTTTGGTCTAGATCCACACAGATAGATGACCATGCTGGAAAAATAAACCTATGTGGATTCTAAGGACTGATATTAAATTACAACCAAATTCTTCAAGCTAAGCACTGCTTAGCAATCCTTTCTTAACCTCCTAGATAATTGTCTCTTAGTTTTATAAATTCCACATTTCTTCATCTTTCCTTAAAATTCTGTCTCCATTTCCACTCTCCCGATTTTTGAATGATGTCCTTATTTTCTATTTCATTAAGAAAGTGACCAACATAAGCAATGCTAACTGTATGAATCCATCTGCATCTGTGCTTTGACGGTCTCCCTTCCCTCCTGACCACACACCTGCTGAAGGTTAGCACCGCTTCTTTTGCACTGGATGCTCAATGATTTCCTCAAGGAATTATCTCCTCCCTCTTATGTCATCAGTTTCTTACCTCACCAAGAATCTACCTATGAAAATGCAAATTAATTATTATTTTAATAGTTTAATGATTCCCTTCCTTGAATTCATCTTCTTCTCACTCTAATTGCACTACGTGTCAACTGTTCTTTACAGCAGAAATTCCTCAAAAGCATAGACTACACTCATTTAAAAAAAGAAATCCTCAACTCTCATTTTCTCTTCAGACAATTTTAATTATGCTTTTGTTCCCATGTAATACATTTCTTCCAATGGCTGTCTTGCAAACTTCAGTGATAAGTCCATTCTTATAAAAATCATCAGGAGCATGGCACAACTATTTCTTCTGTTTTACATTTAAATTCTAAATTATTACTTTATTCATTTTTACAACAAATAAATTTGAGAATGAATAGAAAGAAAGTTAATGATTCTCAATTTCATCTCCTGAAGTAATAAATGTTAAAAACCTATTGTCTTTTCTAAAAAAATTAGAAAGACATATCAATGCTTAACAGATACATAAAATGCTCAACATCACTAATTTTTGGGGAGATGCAAATTTAAATCACCACGAGATACCACTTTACACCTGTTAGAATGGCTATTACCAAGAAGACAGAAAACAAGTGTTGGCAAGGATGTGAAGAAATGGGGATCTTTGTATACTGTTGGTGGGAATGTAAATTATTACAACCATTATGGTAAATAGTATGGAGGTTCCTCAAAAAAACTAAAAATAGAATTACCATATGATCCAGCAATTCCACTTCTGTGTCTTTACTCAAAAAAGTTAAAATCAGTATGTCAAGGAGATATCAGCACACCCATAGTCATTGCAGAACTACTCACAATAACCAAGTAATGACATCAAACCAGGTATCTATTCAAGGGTAAATGGATAAAGAAAATGTAGTATGTATGCATAATGAAATACTATTCAGTCTTGAAAAGGAAGATATTCTGTGATTTGCATCAAGATGGATGGAATTGGAAAATATTATGCTAAGTGAAATAAGCCAAACGCAGAAAGACAAATACCACATGTTTCTTACTTACATGTAAAATCTAAAACAACTGAACTTCTAGAAGCAGAGAGGAGAATGGTGGTTACCAGAGGCTGGGAGTGGGAGAAATGGGCACATAATAGTCAAAAATATCAAGTCAAAATAACCTTAGTTAGATAGGAGGAATACATCTGATGTTTATAAATCAATAGCACAATATGCTGATCACAGATAATAATTACTGTACATTTCAATATAATTCAAAGTAAATTTGTAATGTTCTCATCACAAGTAATGTTAAGTATCTGAGAAGATATGTTAATTAAACTAATTTAATTATTCCACACTGTATTAAAAAATAATATTACCACTCTGTATACCATAAATATATACAACTATAATTTGTCAATATATAATTTTAAAATTCTCCAAAAATAATCTGTTGGTTTACTTTCCTAGTGTTTTCCCATTATAAAATTGTGTACAATAACATATGTACATATAAACACTTTGGTTTGGTATTAAAATGACAATTGAACCACACTAACCTGTTTTTCTATGATTTCTATGTGTCTTCTGATTCATGAAGATTAACTTAGTCATTTGGTGTGTTGAATAGCATTTCATAATTAGGGCGCTCTGAATTTCATTCAATTATGCCTCTACTGCTAGTTGTTCCTAACTTTTTCTACTGTTAAGAACACTGATATAATTAACATCCTTGTTCATATATATCTGTGCCTGGGTTCCCAGAAATCAGAGCCTAAAACACATGGTTAAATGCAAGGGTTTTACTAAGACTTATTGCTCAAAGAGCATGAGTGAGACAAGAGAATGAAATAGGAAGAATTGAGAGCCAATACAAAGATAGGTTATTTAGTTGGCCACTGCAAGGGTATCTATTTGCTCAATGACTTGTGGCCATTTGAAGAACTGTATGATCCTCTGTCCTAGAAAAAAAAAAGGAGAAAACATTTAACCATTAGCCCTTTTTCCTTATTAGTCACAGGTTTACTCCACAGGGCATTAAGTCCCCTAAGCTTTTAGGTTGCACATGCTTGAGTTCTTAACTCATTCCCAATGTGTCCTCCCCCTTATGTCAACTATTAATTCTAGGGGAGCAAGAAAGAAGAGTGGAAAAACAAGACTTAAGTGAGACCATAGTCAGGTCAGGTTGTAACTGTGAACCTGGTGAGAATTTGCATGAAACTGATTTCCACAGAAGTGGAAAAAATAATTAGTTATGCCAATAGAATCTTTAATGTGCATAAGAGATGTTAATAATCCACTCTTTGCACCACTCAGAATTTCTCATGTAATTCCAGTCTCTTTCAGGGAGGTAGCTAACTGCAGTCTCTGCAAAGACTTAATATATTATGGTTATTGAAATAAGCTACAATTATTACTTATTCTAAGGAGCACAAATTGTTCTCAAATATTTCACTTCTCCACTTATTCTAGATTTCCTTCATCCTCAGTCGGCACTTCAACTACTTTAGGCCCTTAGTCACCATGCCCTTGTTAGGCTGTGTTAACTGCCCAGTCACCATTATTACTGGGTACAAGAGTGTCCAGTAAATTCTGTGTGTCTCATGCATACTCTTTCCCAAATCCAATGTATAAAAGCAATGCTAGTTTGTCATAATGATCTTAGTAGATTTCCCCCTCTCCACCACATAGAAATTTTAAAATGTTGGTCTATAGTCATGAGTAACCCATAATTACTACATGGAAACTACAGTTTCAAGTTTAGTGGAAAATTTTTGTCTTTATCCTCACAGGAGTCTAATGACCCTGAGAACCAGGACCCCTAACCTGGAAGGCCCTAAGTTTGAGGGTAAGATGAGAGCACTAGTAGTCTCTATGAAAGTAGCCAGTTGTTTGTTTCTGGACCTATGCATTCTATTAGAAACACAACACTATATACTAGTTGTTTACTCCGTGCATCTACTGCATCATAATTGGGCATTTCAACATTCTTTTAGGATTTAGTTAGATGCTTCTGTACAATAAAGTACATGGTAAGACAGTGGATCACGTTTTCTTCTGTCCTCATTTTCACTGTAGAATCCCTCGAAAACATCTCAAAGCATAAAGTTGATCTGAAGTTCTAAAGGCTTACATTTAGCATTAACACCAAAAAAGATTCTGCAACTCCATAAATACCTGTATGCACATACACATATGCATGCACACACTCACATATTGCTTCCCAGGGAATCTCATTGTTTCTATTTTCCCCTACTTATTATTTGTAGTTATTTATTTATTATTTTTTCTCATATCCCAGTCTCAGTACTTCCCTTCTCCACCTAAGCAAAGACTCTAATAGTTTAATAAGTATCTTCTAACTTGTATGTGTTCTCACAAAATATGTGCTGTATTTTGAGCATAAAATTGAACTTACATTAAAAAAAAGAAAATGACCAGTTGATCTGAGACAGTATTGTAGAGAATATCATGCTCATAGATCAGGCATCCTGTAAATTGAATAGACCAAGCATTGTAATTAGGGAAGTTACACCCATATTTGTAATAGCTATATATCCCAGCAAGGAGTGAATTACTACCTTCCCCAAAATAGAAATTATACAGCCCTTTATGCTAAAAACTCTCAATAAAGTCGATATTGATGGAACGTATCTCAAAATAATAAGAGCTATTTATGACCAACCCACAGCCAATATCATACTGAATGGGCAAAAACTGGAAGCATTCCCTTTGAAAACTGGCACAAGACAGGGATGCCCTCTCTCACCACTCCCATTCAACATAGTGTTGGAAGTTCTGGCTATGGCAAGCAGGCAAGAGAAAGAAATAAAAGGTATTCAGTTAGGAAAAGAAGAAGTCAAATTGTCCCTGTTTGCAGATGACATGATTGTATATTTAGAAAACTCCATCGTCTCAGCCCAAAATCTCCTTAAGCTGATAAGGAACTTTAGCAAAGTCTCAGAATACAAAATCAATGTGCAAAAATCACAAGCATTCTTATACACCAGTAACAAACAAACAGAAAGCCAAACCATGAATGAACTTCCATTCACAATTGTTTCAAAGAGAATAAAATACCTAGGAATCCAACTTACAAGGGATGTAAAGGACCTCTTCAAGGAGAACTACAGACCACTGCTCAGTGAAATAAAAGAGAACACAAACAAATGGAAGAACATACCATGCTCATGGATAGGTAGAATCAATATCGTGAAAATGGCCATACTGTCCAAGATAATCTATACATTCAATGCCATCCCCATTAAGCTACCAATGACTTTCTTCACAGAATTGGAAAAAACTGCTTTAAAGTTCATATGGAACCAAAAAAGACCCCACATTGCCAAGGTAATCCTAAGTCAAAAGAACAAAGCTGGAGGCATCATGCTACCTGACTTCAAACAGTACTACAAGGCTACCATAACCAAAACAGTATGGTACTGGTACCAAAACAGAGATATAGACCAATGGAACAGAACAGAGCCCTCAGAAATAATACCACACATCTACAGCCATCTGATCTTTGACAAACCTGACAAAAATAAGAAATGGGGAAAGGTTTCCCTATTTAATAAATGGTGCTGGGAAAATTGGCTAGCCATAAGTAGAAAGCTGAAAGTGGATCCTTCCTTACTCCTTATACAAAACTTAATTGAAGATGGATTAGAGACTTCAATGTTAGACCTAAAACCATAAAAACCCTAGAAGAAAACCTAGGTAATACCATTCAGGACATAGGTATGGGCAAGGACTTCATGTCTAAAACACCAAAAGCAATGGCAACAAAAGCCAACATTGACAAATAGGATCTAATTAAAGTAAAGAGCTTCTGCACAGCAAAAGAAACTACCATCAGAGTGAACAGGCAACCTACAGAATGGGAGAAAATTTTTGCAATCTACTCATCTGACAAAGGGCTAATATCCAGAACCTACAAATAACTCAAACAAATTTATAAGAAAAAAACAAACAACCCCATCAAAAAGTGGGCAAAGGATATGAATAGACATTTCTCAAAAGAAGACATGCATACAGGCAACAAGCACATGAAAAAATGCTCGTCATCACTGGCCATCAGAGAAATGCAAATCAAAACCACAATGAGATACCATCTCACACCAGTTAGAATGGCAATCATTAAAAAGTAAGGAAACAACAGGTGCTGGAGAGGATGTGGAGAAATAGGAACACTTTTACACTGTTGGTGGGATTGTAAACTGGTTCAACCATTGTGGAAAACAGTATGGCGATTCCTCAAGGATTTAAAACTAGAAATACCATATGGCCCACCCATCCCACTACTGGGTATATACCTGAAGGATTATAAATCATGCTGCTATAAAGACACATGCACATGTATGTTTATTGCGGCACTATTCACAATAGCAAAGACTTGGAATCAACCCAAATGTCCATCAATGATAGACTGGATTAAGAAAATGTGGCACATATACACCATGGAATACTATGCAGCCACACAAAAGGATGAGTTCGTGTCCTTTGTAGGGACATGGAGGCAGCTGGAAACCATCATTCTCAGCAAACTATCACAAGAACAGAAAACCAAGCACCGCATGTTCTCACTCATAGGTGGGAGTTGAACAATGAGATCACTTGGACTCTGGAAGGGGAACATCACACACCGGGGCCTATTATGGGGATGGGGGAGGGGGGAGGGATGGCATTGGGAGTTATACCTGATGTAAATGACGAGTTGATAGGTGCTGACGAGTTGATGGGTGCAGCACACCAACATGGCACAAGTGTACATATGTAACAAACCTGCACGTTGTGGACATGTATCCTAGAAATAAAGTATAATAAAAAAAAAAGAAAAAAAGAAAGAAAGTTCATTCTTAAACATTAAAATAAACAGGTGAGCAAAAACCTACAGGCAACTGCAAACAAAATGAAAGTGGAATTTTCTGTTATCAGAAATGTTAGATTTTGGTGAGAAAATATTGAATGAAATAAACATACTCTTATTCATTACAATTCACAATGGTTATAACAGTTTGTGTATGTATTTGCACAAAATAACATGAAACCTTTAAAGACTAAATGATCTCAACAGATGATATCAAGGTTAATTGATATGTTCAGAAATATAAAAACAAAGGAAACTTATAAATGCTTGTATGAAATGAGTATAATAGTTGATAACACAATTTTTAAAATATTGGAAACAAATTACTATTGTAGTTATTACATTACAAATGTTTTTTCTTATAATAGCGTTTTCAATATACTGGTAATGGTAACTAAAATTTTGTGTTGAAAAGGATTCTGAGGGTGCATCTGAACAGATTGAATGTCTTTATTAAATAATATTCTCTCTCATGAGGAAAGACGTAAGGAATCATTGATCAGATAATTATAATTCTTTACTTATGAAAAAATAATTCTGTGGAAGTATAGGAAATTTGAATTTTATTTTACACTTACATATGTGCATATGTAAGTATAAATCTGTACACAAAAATACATATATACATATATGTATGTGTATACACAAACATATCCACATATATACAGGTGTGTGTGTGTGTGTGTGTGTAGAGAAAGAAACAAATTTTACTGAACTCTAGTCCTGAATTAGGAAGTTATATGAATCAGCAAGTTATATGAAGCATATGTAACAAAACTACCATTTTGATATTCAACCTGGATTTATATCCAGACTCATACAAAGATGAGCTCCTTTCCTCACAAAGATAACAATCTCAACTCGCACTTTCTTACATTTACATTTTTATGTATTTGAAAAGAATCACATTCCACTTTCATAGAGAAAAGGAAAAATATTTGCAATTTAAATAGCTTCAGGAAAATATGTTTGTTATTGATTACACATAGAAAGAAATATAGTGTAGGTCAAACTGTTCAATAAATAAAAGTGGCTGTTCAATAACTAAAAGTACAAATATATATATGATTTGTCATTGAGCGTTACTGAATTCCTAGAAGATTTTTATAATGCATTTTAGCTGATGCATAGAATAGCTGTTAAAATTTTAGTCTTGGCATGGAACTATCCCTCAATGTGTACAAATGCCTTTAGTAAGATTGAATAAATTGGGTATAGTAATAATATAATTTTTCCAGATATTTGAAAGTTGCATATCACATATATTGCCTATGGAGTAACATTTTCCATTGTATTTTTCAAGGCTTTTGATATACATAGGATTTTATCTGACACTTAATTTCATTATTTTTAAATTTCTGTTCAATCCTACTATATGACATCGATCAGTATATATGCTGTTACAACGACCAAAGCGTAAAGAAGTGATTCAGAAAATGTATCTCTATTGTTGCTTGAAATTTAAAGAAAACATGATGGTAAAAATGTATGTATAGAACCAACAGAGAAACGTTGAGTCTAACAAAGTTGTCCTTTATGAGTTCAATAACAGGAACTCATATTCCTTTTGTATTTTATTATAAGTCATTAAAAATATGTATACTTAGTCCTGAAAAATAAGCCATGTGAACACCTGGTATTATTTTCCCCCTCTTTCTATGACTACATATGACATTTATTCAAAATTGTTTTAATGTGACCATTCCTTACTTTCTATTTAATTCATTGGACCTAGATTCCTTGGTTTATCTTTCCCTATACAACTATTGCTTAATCTTCTCTTATTGTTATCCAATTGACAACCAGAATCTTACCTTCCATGTTGGATTTTTTTCTGTATAGTTAAGTGATTTAATAGGCCATGCTGAACTGCTTCTCCTTCATTATGTTTTCATTACAGAAACATTTCCTGATTGTCAATTTTACTAAGGAAGGTAGGAAAGGCATTAAAAAGACAAAACAGCCCTACAGTGATGAGAACTATATATCAGTGAAACACTAGAGACCAATTAAAAGGCAACAAGTCAGTACGCCTGTGATTATGTGGTATAATCAATATGCATGAGTACCAGGAGAGTAAAATATTAGGAAAAATAAGTCTGGAATGTAATTAGGTCTAATTACATTCCCTGATAATAAGCCTGATTGTCCAGTGGTAATTTTACATTTATTATTTGAGGTAATAAGGATATGGTTTACCCATTATTCATTCCATGCTGTAAGGAAATCCATGCAAAGGATTATTTTATTTGATAGAGAGTGTTCTCAGTATTAGTTCTCTCCCTGTGGCTAGGAATTGACAGAATTTTGACTTCTGAGTAAATGTCTTGTATGCCCATGTTATGCATTTTTTTAAAAAGGTTAAAATAGACATCATGTAAACATGAGATCATTCTGGGCATTGTAGATGAAAAAACATAGCCTATTTATATCCTGCTACTTTAACTTTGAACTAGAACAACACAGATTAAAATATATTTTTTCTCATTAAATACAGATGGTGAGAGAGGAACAAAAACTTATTTAGGGAAAGTATAGTAACCATTTAAAAATCATCATTACCTTTAGTACCTTTTCATTTTTATCAAATACATCATATATTTAAGGTATAATAAAGATATCTAGCCTTGCCATTTTCTTCAAAAACAAAAGTCTATATGAATCCGACATTCCAGACTGGGCCAAAATAAATATGTAGTGACATTCTATGCATGAAAACATCCACAAATCACAAATTTATATTACATATATTATATGTGCACAAACTTGCTTGATTAATGAGAAAGCATATTTAGGATTTTTTCCTTTGTATTTTTCCAAACATTTCTAAAAAAAAAAGTACATAATTTTATAATTTTATTAACAATGTCTGAGAGACTGCCTTTGTTCATATCGAATTTAAGTATATTTTAAGATTTTGTTTAAGTGAATAATACTTCATTGTTATTTCATTTTGCATTGTTTAATAATAATAAGAGTCACTATTTTTTCAAGTTCTTTTTCCATTTATATTTTGTTTTATTTCGCTGTTTTGTACATTGAGTTGTTAATCCTTACCTTATTGGTGCATGTGTTTTTGTATATCAATAAATTTAGCTAGTTAGCTTTCACATTTTTCTCAGGTTCTCATTTGCCTTTGATTTTTGGTAATTATTTTATTTAGGACCTTTTAATTTTAAACTATCAAATTTGAAAGATAGTAACTCTTTTTTAGAAATACGTTGCTTTCCCTTAAGTATTATAAACATGTTCTCTGCTAATGTACATTGTATTATGTTACGTCAAAAATAACAAAAGTGTATTTCACAAACAAGTAAGTGTTTACATTTACATTTTAAGTGTTAAAAATAGCTACAAAATTCTAGGCTTGTTGGTATACTAAAGCTACAGAAGGCCAGACCAAGTTTACATAAATGACAGAAATCTATTGCCAATTACTGATTTGTATGAATTAGAGAACAAGCCAGCAAAGATGATTGAAAATGAAGACCATATCATAAAGTGTACTGTGTTCATTTATCTTGACAAATGTAGTTTGGTAACAATTTTTTGACAATGCTTCAGGTAGACCAGTAAATTTCTTTTAACACATTTTGTGAAAATAGGTTAGTGTGAATGATAATTAGGTCTCAGTCCAGTTCTCAGCTAATGATCTGCTGCTGAGAAATGGAGGAAGACTGCTAGATATGCAATGAGAATTATGAGGTTTGCAGGCTGTGGAAATGATACTTAACAGGTTTCACTTAATGGGAGAACTATTTTATCTTTTTTGGAGTAGGACGCAATTTCATGACTCTAATTTTAAAAGCCTGTGGTGAAATGAGTGTCACTGTAACTGAATATTAAATATTAATGAATGAAAAATAGTTGCAATAACTAAATATATCTATGACTGCAGAGAAAAAGTAATTCAGTATACAAAATATTTGTATTCACAAGGGCTATTTTATAATATTTTATATTCAATACCTATTTTTAGTTTTCTATGAAGGAAAATTTTGTCTTTTTGCTTCCATCTATCTGATATAGACATTCTTGCATAAGCTTTGACATGCTAAGAGGAGTTCATAAAATTAAAAACAAAAAAACCTAATTTCGAGTCATGTTAGACTTTCAGGAAAAGCATTTTACAAGGTCCCCCATGATAAGCATTACTACATGATTAAACACATGATTTTGAAAAAACATAGTTCATTCATAAACAGTGTTTGATGTAGACAAAATTAGGATGGAAACTATCAACAGATTAATGATACATTATACCAGCAAATCATGTGTTTGGCGAGTTGTGGATTTCATTTTTCTTCTGCCTCTCATTACACACATATATAAAATATCTCAGTTTATTTCCTAATGGAAAACACGGGTTATCTAGGAATAAAGTTTTTTTCAAATTTCCTTTCCTTCTTTTTAAAATACATATATTCTGGGTCTCTTCTTTTTGAGTCAGTGGTACACGGGGTCTTCTATTAAACTTTCCTCTTTCCTTTTCTTTCTCCTCTCCTCTCATTGTCTCTCATCTCTTTTTTCTTTCTTTACAATGTTATGATTTTCTCCACTATTCTATTTCACTTTAAAAAAAAAAAAAAAACACAGAATGCTTGTTTATAGTCCATTTTTATGCTGCCGATAAAGACATAGCCAGGACATTTTATAAAGCAAAAGAGGTTTAACTGACTCACAGTTCCACGTAGTTGGGAGGCCTCACAATCATGGTGGAAAGCAAAAGCCACATCTTATATGGCAGCAGACAAGAGAGAATGAAGGCCAAGCAAAAGGGATTTCGCCTTATAAAGTCATTAGATCTCATGAGACTTATCACTACAATGAGAATAGTAAGGGGGAAACCACCTCCATGATTCAATTATTTCCCACCACATCCCTCCCACAATGCGTGGGAATTATCAGAGCTATATTTCAAGATGAGATTTGGGTAGGGACACAGCCAAACCATATCAGTGTGAAACATAGCAGGATTCAAAAATTTCAAGATGTGCACATCAAAGATAGATTAATTAAATACATTATCTTTGCCCATAATTCGTGTTTGCTGCCCAGAGGAACAACCTTACATTTAGGTTTGTAAGGACAGTACTAATTTGTTCCTGTTTTCCAAATGTAACTATGATAGGACTTCCTTTGATTCTCAAAAGTGTTGCAGTGGGAGGATAAATGGTATGTCCACCCTGGATATCTAAAATATTGTGGTCATGGCCTTGCTTTAACAGATATAATTACAACTAGTGCTTTTACTTCTCATCTTTCCATCACTTCAACCTCAATAAATTTTATCCACAACTTAGTTCAAACAAGAGAATTCAGAGATATCAAAATTTCACCAATAGATGCAAAATTCCCAATTCTTCAAGAATTATTTCAAGACTTTGTCTTTAAAACAATCCTTGAATATAAAAATATTTTGCCATGTGAAATAATGAAATTTAGTCAGGTTTAATTCAGAAGAAGATCAATAAATGAAATAATTTAAAAAGTTTATTCCACTATTCAAGTTTTAGAAGTTGTTTTCTAATTTTCTTTAATATATTAATCGCCTGTGGAATCATAAAATTTTTTGTTTGTGTTAAGGTTTGTTTTGATTTATTTTATTAATTTGAAGGAAAATAGATGGCAGAAAACCAGAAGGGGTGATTGAACCCATTTTCACTAGTTTTGTTGTCTAATAAATAAATACAAAAAGTGAACAAATAATTACAAGGTTTTAAAAAAGATTTTATCTTCTATTCTAAACAAATATTAATTCATGTTATTTGACCAATATTAGATATTTGATTTGAAAAAATATTTTCAACATAATTATGATTAGTTATGCAGAAAGCCACTTCAAATGTGTATGTATGCCTCAAAGAATTTACAATGAATAGGTCACAAATTGATATTATGTAGTACCAAGGGAGTAAGGCTTATTTTCAAAAGTATGTCTGTTTGCTAATTATCCACAAACACTGAAGACAAAGTTTACCTCATTGCTGTGGAATTAATCATACTGTTCCTTATTGTATGTGAAACGTTATTTCCACACACCTTTCTATTGTACCCAAAATGGAGTATAATTCACCTTCTCCATAGAAATAACATTATATTCACCATAGTATTTTGATTTCCTGAATTTATGCTTCATTACTTTTTATTTGTCTGATTTTATTGGATATATATAGTCATCTATAATTTTCAAAGTGAGATGCATAAGGACAATAAAATCTGATATGGGTTTCTTATTTTTAGAGAGGCAAGAAACACATCAGTCACTAGCCCAAAAATATTGTAATGTTAAAAGAAACACATCCAGACCACTATCAACTTATACAATTGATTAGAGAGGAAAAACATAAAAGCTTTACTTGCTTTTATGTTACAGGAAACAAAAATGGGGTTATAGATGCAAACATATTTTCTCAGACCAAAGAGGCATTCATATTCTAGAAAAAAATGCCTAAGAAAGAAAGAATATGAGAAGCATAGCTGCCAACCCCAAATTTATTCATACATCAAACATGACATATAAACATGTCTTCTATTTTTTTATTGGGAACATTCAAAGGGAAAAATAGTTTCACTATATCTGTTACGATCCTCTAACATTATGCACATTTTATAACATTAATGTAATTATGTTCATAATTTTATATAAAAATGAGATATTGTATTTCTTAACTTCATTAAATAAAACATTTTTATCAGATACATTATACATATTGAGAGTAAGTATTTTTTCCTTTAATTAATTAATTCATTCAAACCAGCTACCACACAAGCACAATTAGGTTCTGGTAAGAACTGATAAGTGAGTTACGATTACTGTCCTCCAGCAACTCAAAATTTGTTCATTGCTTAACAAACTATTTGTCACTCTAAGTCTTTCAGTTTGAAAGCAAAATCGAATTATACTTATTTCAAAGATATTATTAGGAAAATCAGCTTCAAAACTTAGTGAAGTTATTTAATTTTAGAGACAGTAAGTATCATGTAAAATATAGATGACCTTCACTTTGCACGATTCAATATATGTGTTTCAGTTAACACCAGTTAA
The DNA here is from genome assembly GCF_002776525.5 of Piliocolobus tephrosceles. Taxonomy (NCBI): domain Eukaryota; kingdom Metazoa; phylum Chordata; class Mammalia; order Primates; family Cercopithecidae; genus Piliocolobus; species Piliocolobus tephrosceles. The sequence goes on from NC_045438.1 coordinate 109,561,103, forward strand.
AAAAAAAATGGATTATATTCAGTGACCAATCACATACGGTCATGTGCTGCATGCGGTTTTGGTCAAAGAAGGTAACATATGCAACAATGGTCTCATAAGATTATAATAGAGCTGAAAATTTTTCATCACCTGGTGACATGGTAGCCCTTACAATGTCATAGTGCAATGCATTACTCACATGTTTGTGGTGATGCTGATGTAAACAAACCTACCGTGTTGCTAGGCGTGTAAAAGTATGGCACATACAATTAGATACAGTACACAATACATTATAATAAATGACTGTTAGTGGCTTATGCATTTACTACACAATATTTTTATCATCATTTTATTTTGTGTACTCCTTCACTTAAAAAAAAAAAAAAAGTTAACTGTAAATTAGCAGCCTCTGGCAGGTCCTTCAGAAGGTATTCCAGAAGAAGACACTGTTGTCATGGGAGATACCTCCGCATGTGCTATTGCCTTTGAAAACCTTCCAGTGGGACAAGATGTCAAGTTGAATGACAGTGATATTGATGCTCCTGACCCTGTGCAGGCCTCAGTTAATGTGTGAGTTTCTGTCTTAGGTTTTAACAAAAAAGTTTAATTTTTTTTTCAAATTTTAAAACAGAAAAAAGCTTATAGGGTAAGGATATAAAGAGAATATTTTTGTACAGCTGCACAATATGTTTGTGTTGTAAGCTGTGTTATAACAAAAGAGTCAAAAAGTTGAAAAAAATTAAGGTTCATAAACAAAAAATGTTACAGTAAGCTAAGGTTAACTTATTAGTAAAAAAAATAAATGTTTTTTTCATTCAGTGTAGCCTAAGAGTATAGTATTTATAAAGTCTACAGTAGTATATAGTAATGTCCTAGGACTTTGCATTCACTCAGCACTCACACACCAACTCAACGAGAGCAGCTTCCAGTCCTCCAAGCTCCATTCACAGTAAGCTCCCTACACAGATATACCATATACCATTTTTAAGTCTTTTATACAGTATTTTTACTGTACCTTTTTATGTTTAAATGTCTAGATGCATAAATACTTAGTATTGTGTTACAACTGCCTACAGTATTCAGTACAGTAACATGCTGTACAGGCTTCTAGCCTAGGAACAATAGGCTATAGCATATAGCCAGATGTGTGACAGCCTATATCATCTAAGTGTTTGTAAGTATCCTCTATGATGATTGTACAAAAATAAAATCACCTAATGACACATTTCTCAGGAAGTATCCCCATCATTAAGTGATAGATGGCTATTATTTCCTTCAAAAACTTTTGGTTATATACTGTACATCTGTTATTCAGCTCACATACAGGCAGCAAAGTGTATAGTTGTGTTTCTTTATCTCTCAGATGTAGAAAGAGACTAAGCAAAATAATTTAACTTTCAAGTACTACTACCATTGGAAAATGTTCCAGGTCACCTTGGTTCTCTTTGTAGCATGAATGAAAATGTGAACATTTAATTTTTACACCAAATGCAACTTCATCAATCCAATCAATGGGTATGGAATTTATTTCAACTTTGCCCATTACTACAAATTGACTTTTGGAAAGGCTATTAATGCTATGATGGAAGATCATGCAGTTTTTTTTTTCCCCCCGAATTTTGGAGAAAATAAACATAAAGCAATGGAAAACATTCAAATATTGGCAGAAGGTAATTAGAAGTAAGATGCATGCAGTATGGCATAATTTTACTGTACTAGGTAAATAACTTTAAAGCATATGAGTCAAATGTAAATGGGGTTATAGCAGAAACAGCTAACTGTCAGAATGTTAACACTGCAGCTATTTGAGAGACACTAGATACACACCCAGAAGAAATTAGTGAAGGCCAACTTATCAACATAAGTGAGGAAAAATATGATTGTGATAAAAAGATCAAGATGTCCCATAATTGAATAGGCACTTCTGGAGGTTTCTCAGAGGTATTTCATGACATTGAAGAAACAAAGGATAAAGTATTGGAAGTGGATCCAGATTAGAAAAGAGTATGATAATTCACAAAGTATAGAATGGATGCTCATTCCATATTGTAAATTATGCAACAAGAAGGAGCTAAAGACTATTCACTGTGTGTGCAAACTACTATTGACATTTATTTTTATAAGACATAAAACACTTTAAATGTTCTCATTATTTTAAATTATGGCATAAATATTACAAATTTACTATTTTTCATTTCTGTGTACATTTATAATTGGCACATTTTAATATTTTGGCAAAAATTGTTAAAGGTAATGGAACAATCATAAATTTCTCACTGGCTATTAAGATCACTTTTAAGATCATTCAGTTTGCACACTTTTATTATGATACAATACTGTGCAAAAAGATGACTTCCTAGATTTACACTGCTTGAAAGAGAAAAGAAAATAGTTATGAATCAATGAAACATTTTAATTTATATTTTCTCTTAAAAATCCTTTTTTCTTTCATTCTTTTCTCAAGGTTCACTTTTCGACAGAGAATAGGCTATACATACAATGCTAGTCACATAAAAATATGCATTTTTAAAACATTCTAACCAATGAAAAACCATAGTTTTTGAGAAACCAAAAGCCAGTGACCTGCCATGTTATCTGAGATCCCAGAAAAATAAGAGTAATGAGCATATATTAGCAGCTATCTTTCTAATATTTTATTACAGAGACATCTGGCAGAAGGTTTTCACATGTTAGAAAGGTAAGTCACATCAAATAATATGGAAACTTGGACTAAATACAATGAAAATGGACCAAAAATAAAGGTATCTATGAATACAATTTTTGTTTAAAATATTTAGCATATATTTTATGGAAGTTAATATGCACATAAAGATGGTTTTTGTTTTTTAGATGTACAATTTAATTAAATTTGTTTATGCCCTGAATTTACACACCTCAATTTATGTTTGTGTCTTTATGTGTGTATGTATATGTATGTATCCATATGTGAAAATTATACTACATTCCTTCATCCAAACTATAAACATTTCATTTCTAAGCTTCTCAGACCAAGTATATCTAGGTTTGACCATGATTACACTTTATTCCTAGAACTCCACAACTGAAATATGGAAATGGAAATGAATTTGAGGGAGAATATTTGATAATCATAAGGGTGATAAAATCTTCTAAACAATGCAAATTCCATTGCTCCCATTTCTTGTAATTACAGGTATCATATAAATATTTAGGCATTTCTGACATTATTCCAACATTTAAACATTTCTTAGACCATTACAGCAGCTATACGTAAAAGAAAGTACAGCTCTGAGGTAAAAAAACTGCTTTCAGTAAAGGTTCGTCACAACTAAAGAATAATTAAGCATGTGGAAATGTTCATTCATGTATTCATTACATTAGGTGCCTAATAATCTGTGCCCTCAATTATTATTTTCCATATTGTTTTTCACACAATTTTTCCATTTATTCCTCTTGACTTTTTTGCATTCCATCCTATTTTTTTCTTTTTTCCTTTGTCTTTGTCCTCCTTTCACTCTTTCGATTTCTCTTTGGTTCCACTTGTGAGTGTATTATTTGAGTAAAGTAATCATTTTAGGTGCCTTGAATATGCAAGTTTGGATTGTGTTCAGTAAATAGTATAAATTCTAAAAAGTAATACAGAGATACTGAAGAGGCAGTAATTTACAGCAGTTTGTAGCTTCTGATATGATAATTATCTCACACACACACACAGTATCCCCTCTTATCCACAGAGAATACATTCCAAGACCCCCAGTTCATGCCTTAAACCGCAGATAGTACCAAACCCAATATACACTTTGTTTTTTCCTATATATACATACCTATGATAATGTTTAGGTTATAAATTAGGAACAGTAAGAGATGAACAATAATAACTAATAATAAAGTAGAGCAATTATAACAACAAACTGTAATAAAAGTTATGTAAAACTGGTTTCTCACAAAAACACCTTATTGTACTGCATTGTATGTATTATTAAACCACATGTGACTGCAGGTGACTGAAACCATGCAAAGTAAAACCAAAGATGAGGGGTCACTATTGTAATATAAAGTGTTCATATAAGTGAGCCACTCAGAGAAGACCAAAGAGACCTGAAATCCAAAGTGACAAGAAGTCAGTACAACAAAAGAGCATTTATTTCAGAAATGGTAATAGGCTTGTATCTTTCTCCCCTTTTTTTTGAGATGGAGTCTTGCTCTGTAGCCCAGGCTGGAGTGCAGTGGCACTATCTCGGCTCACTGCAAGCTCTACCTCCCGGGTTCATGCCATTCTGCCTCAGCCTCCCGAGTAGTTGGGACTCTAGGCGCCTGCCACCAACCCAGCTAAATTTTTGTGTTTTTAGTAGAGACCAGGTTTCACCGTGTTAGTCAGGATGGTCTGACCTCGTGATCTAGCAGCCTCGGCCTCCCAAAGTGCTGGGATTACATGTTCTTACTTTCAATCTCTTTGGTCTTCCTCTTCCCATAAGCACACAAACATGTTATAAGCATTTGATCACATTGTTTTCTGATTGTTGGTTCTCAAAATTGTTTACAGGATCTAGAATCTTAGGGGGTCAAAGGATAAATTCTATAATGGCTTTGGCACTTAAAAGTTGGGCCTCCTAGGCTGAATGTGGTTGTTGTGGGAAGTCAGGGACCCCGAACAGAGGGACTGACTGAAGCCGTGGCAGAAGAATATAAATTGTGAAGATTTCATGGACATTTATCACCTCCTCAATCAATATGCTTGTGATTTCCTATGCCTACCTTTACTTTAATCTCTTAATCCTGTCATCTTCGTAAGCTGAGGATGAATGTTGCCTCAGGACCCTGTGATGATTGTGTTAACTACACAAATTGTAGAGCATGTGTATTGGAACAATATGAAATCTGGGCACCTTAAGAATAGGATAACAGCGATTTTCAGGGAAAAAGGGAGATAACTTCAAAGTCTGACTGTTTGTGGGTTGGGCAGAACAGAGCCATATTTCTCTTATTATTGAAAATTGGTAAGATAAATATCCCTGAATTCTTTCCCTAGTGAGGAATATTAATAAATAACAGCCCTGGGAAAAGAAAGCATTCCCAGGGCGGGACCTCTAAAATGGCCACCCTGGGAGTCTCTGACTTTATGCAAATATAAATAGGGATGAAACACGCCCTAGTCTCCTGCAGTGCCCCCAGGCTTGCTAGGTTTAGGAAATTCCAGCCTGGCAAATTCTAGTCAGACTGGTTCTCTACTCTTGAACCTTGTTTATCAATGACAATGCATGCACAGCTGGACATGGAAGTCCATTAGTGATTCTAGTTTCACCCTGACCTTGTGATCTCACCCTCATCTCCTACCTTGAGATCTTTTGTGGCCCTTGAAGCATGTGATCTCTGTGACCCACACCCTATTCGTACACTCCTCACTTTAGAAAATTGCTAATAAAAACTTGCTGGTTTTACGGCTCAGGGGCATCATGGAACCTGCCAACATGTGATGCCTCCCCTGGACACCCAGTTTTAAAATTTCTCTCTTTTGTACTCTTTCCCTTTATTTCTTTTCTATTTCTTAAGGAAATAGAAAAGAATCAACATTGAATATCAGGTTTGGGGTTTCTCCTGATATATGGTGGCACATACCTGTAATCCCAGAACTTCGGGAGGCCAGGGCGGGTGGATCGCTTGAGGTCAGGAGTTTGAGACCAGCCTGGCCAACATGGTGAAGCCCCGTCTCTACTAAAAATACAAAAATTAGCTGGGTATGGTGGTGCGTGCTTGTAGTCCCTGGTACTCGGGAGGCTGAGACAGGAGAATTACCTGAACCGTGGAGGCAGATGTTGCAGTGAGCTGAGATGGTGCCACTTCACTCCAGCCTGGGCGACAGAGCAAGAGTCCGTCTAAAAAAAAAAAAAAAAGCAAAAAAGTCGGACCTCCTAAAGCCTGGTATTGAAAAAGTGAACATGGCTTTTAGTGCTCACAGAGGCTTGTTAATAAAGTTATTATTCTGTCAAGTGCTTACACCCATGTTTAGCTATAGAGCTCTGTGTAGACATTTTCAGAATATGAAGTTTTTTTGTTTTTTTTTACAATTTATTATTTACTAATTTACTTGTTTTTTGAGATGGAGTCTTGTCCTGTTTTTATTATTATTATTATTATACTTTAAGTTCTAAGGTATGGGTGCATAACGTGCAGGTTTGTTACATATGTACACTTGTGCCATGTTGGTGTGCTGCACCCATCAACTCGTCATTTACATCAGGTATAACTCCCAATGCAATCCCTCCGCCCTCTCGCCTCCCCATGATAGGCCCCAGTGTGTGATGTTCCCCTTCCAGAGTCCAAGTGATCTCACTGCTCAGTTCCCACCTATGAGTGAGAACATGCAGTGTTTGGTTTTCTGTTCTTGCGATAGTTTGCTAAGAATGACGGTTTCCAGCTGCATCCATATCCCTACAAAGGACACAAACTCATCCTTTTTTATGGCTGCATAATATTCCATGGTGTATATGTGCCACATTTTCTTAATCCAGTCTGTCATTGATGGGCATTTGGGTTGATTCCAAGACTTTGCTATTGTGAATAGTCTTGCAATAAACATACACGTGCATGTGTCTTTATAGCATCATGATTTATAATCCTTTGGGTATATACCCAGTAATGGGATGGGTGGGTCATATGGTACTTCTATTTCTAGATCCTTGAGGAATCGCCATACTGTTTTCCATAATGGTTGAACTAGTTTACAATCCCACCAACAGTATAAAAGTGTTCCTATTTCTCCACATCCTCTCCAGCACCTGTTGTTTCCTGACTTTGTAATGATTGCCATTCTAACTGGTGTGAGATGGTATCTCATTGTGGTTTTGATTTGCATTTCTCTGATGGCCAGTGATGATGAGCATTTTTTCATGTGCTTGTTGGCTGTATGAATGTCTTCTTTTGAGAAATGTCTGTTCATATCCTTTGCCCACTTTTTGATGGGGTTATTTGTTTTTTTCTTGTAAATTTGTTTGAATTCTTTGTAGGTTCTGGATATTAGCCCTTTGTCAGATGAGTAGATTGCAAAAGTTTTCTCCCATTCTGTAGGTTGCCTGTTCACTCTGATGGTAGTTTCTTTTGCTGTGCAGAAGCTCTTTACTTTAATTAGATCCTATTTGTCAATTTTGGCTTTTGTTGCCATTGCTTTTGGTGTTTTAGACATGAAGTCCTCACCCATGCCTATGTCCTGAATGATACTACCTAGGTTTTCTTCTAGGGTTTTTATGGTATTATGTCTAATATTTAAGTCTCTAATCCATCTTGAATTAATTTTCGATAAGGAGTAAGGAAAGGATCCAGTTTCAGCTTTCTACTTATGGCTAGCCAATTTTCCCAGCACCATTTATTAAATACGGAATCCTTTCCCCATTTCTTGTTTTTCTCAGGTTTGTCAAAGATCAGATGGCTGTAGATGTGTGGTATTATTTCTGAGGACTCTGTTCTGTTCCACTGGTCTATATCTCTGGTTTGGTACCAGTACCATGCTGTTTTGGTTACTGTAGCCTTGTAGTATAGTTTGAAGTCAGGTAGCATGATGCCTCCAGCTTTGTTCTTTTGACTTAGGATTGTCTTTTCAATGCGGGCTCTTTTTTGGTTCCATATGAACTTTAAAGTAGTTTTTTCCAATTCTGTGAAGAAACTCATTAGTAGCTTGATGGGGGTGGCATTGAATCTATAAATTACCTTGGGCAGTATGGCCATTTTCACGATATTGATTCTTCCTATCCATGAGCATGGTATGTTCTTCCATTTGTTTGTGTCCTCTTTTATTTCACTGAGCAGTGATTTGTAGTTCTCCTTGAAGAGGTCCTTTACATCCTTTGTAAGTTGGATTCCTAGGTATTTTATTCTCTTTGAAGCAATTGTGAATGGAAGTTCATTCATGATTTGGCTCTCTGTTTGACTGTTACTGGTCTATAAGAATGCTTGTGATTTTTGCACATTAATTTTGTATCCTGAGACTTTGCTGAAGTTTCTTATCAGCTTAAGGAGATTTTGGGCTGAGACAATGGGGTTTTCTAAATATACAATCATGTCATCTGCAAACAGGGAAAACTTGACTTCCTCTTTTCCTAACTGAATACCCTTGATTTCTTTCTCTTGCCTGATTGCCCTAGCCAGAACTTCCAACACTATGTTGAATAGGAGTGGTGAGAGAGGGCATCTTTGTTGTATCTTTGTTGTATCTTTGATCTCATTGGTTTCAAAGAACATCTTTATTTCTGCCTTCATTTCGTTATGTGCCCAGTAGTCATTCAGGAGCAGGTTGTTCAGTTTCCATGTAGTTGAGCAGTTTTGATTGAGTTTCTTAGTCCTGAGTTCTAGTTTGATTGTACTGTGGTCTGAGAGACAGTTTGTTATAATTTCTGTTCTAGTACATTTGCTGAGGAGTGCTTTACTTCCAATTATGTGGTCAATTTTGGAATAAGTGTGATGTGGTGCTGAGAAGAATGTATATTCTGTTGATTTGGGGTGGAGAGTTCTATAGATATCTATTAGGTCTGCTTGCTGCAGAGATGGGTTCAATTCCTGGATATCCTTGTTAACTTTCTGTCTCGTTGATCTGTCTAATGTTGACAGTGGAGTGTTGAAGTCTCCCATTATTATTGTATGGGAGTCTAAGTCTCTTTGTAAGTCTCTAAGGACTTGCTTTATGAATCTGGGTGCTCCTGTATTGGGTGCATATATATTTAGGATAGTTAGCTCTTCCTGTTGAATTGATCCCTTTAGCATTATGTAATTGCTTTCTTTGTCTCTTTTGATCTTTGATGGTTTAATGTCTGTTTTATGAGAGACTAGGATTGCAACCCTGCTTTTTTTTGTTCTCCATTTGCTTAGTAGATCTTCCTCCATCCCTTTATTTTGAGCCTGTGTATGTCTCTGCATGTGAGATGGGTCTCCTGAATACAGCACACTGATTGGTCTGGACTCTTTATCCAGTTTGCCAGTCTGTGTCTTTTAATTGGAGCATTTAGTCCATTTACATTTAAGGTTAATATTGTTATGTGTGAACTTGATCCTGCCATTATGATATTAACTGGTTATTTAGCTCGTTAGTTGATGCGCTTTCTTCCTAGCCTCATTGGTCTTTACATTTTGGCATGTTTTTGCAATGGCTGGTACCGGTTCTTCCTTTCCATGTTTAGTGCTTCCTTCAGGGTCTCTTGTAAGGCAGGCCTGGTGGTGACAAAATCTCTAAGCATTTGTTTATCTGTAAAGGATTTTATTTCTCCTTCACTTATGAAACTTAGTTTGGCTGGATATGAAATTCTGGATTGAAAATTCTTTTCTTTAAGAATGTTGAATATTGGCCCCCACTCTCTTCTGGCTTGGAGAGTTTCTGCCGAGAGATCTGCTGTTAGTCTGATGGGCTTCCCTTTGTGGGTAACCCGACCTTTCTCTCTGACTGCCCTTAAGATTTTTTCCTTCATTTCAACTTTGGTGAATCTGGCAATTATGTGTCTTGGAGTTGCTCTTCTCGAGGAGTCTCTGTGGCATTCTCTGTATTTCCTGAATTTGAATGTTGGCCTGCCCTACTAGGTTGGGGAAGTTCTCCTGGATGATATCCTGAAGAGTGTTTTCCAACTTGGTTCCATTTCCCCCCTCACTTTCAGGCACTGCAATCAGATGTAGATTTGGTCTTTTTACATAATCCCATATTTCTTGCAGGCTTTGTTCATTTCTTTTTCTTCTTTTTTCTTTTGGTTTCTCTTCTCGCTTCATTTCATTCATTTGATCCTCAGTCGCTGATACTCTTTCTTCCAGTTGATCGAGTCAGTTACTGAAGCTTGTGCATTTGTCACGTATTTCTCGTGTCATGGTTTTCATCTCTGTCACTTTGTTTATGACCTTCTCTGCATTAATTATTCTAGCTATCAATTCTTCCACTCTTTTCAAGATTTTTAGTTTCTTTGCGCTGGGTACGTAATTCCTCCTTTAGCTCTGAGAAGTTTGATGGACTGAAGCCTTCTTCTCTCATCTCGTCAAAGTCATTCTCCGTCCAGTTTTGATCCATTGCTGGCCATGAGCTGCGCTCCTTTGCAGGGGGAAATGCGCTCTTATTTTTTGAATTTCCAGCTTTTCTGCCCTGCTTTTTCCCCATCTTTGTCGTTTTATCTCTGGTCTTTGATGATGGTGACATACTGATGAGGTTTTGGTGTAGGTGTCCTTCCTGTTTGATAGTTTTCCTTCTACAGGCAGGACCCTCAGCTGTAGGTCTGTTGGAGATTGCTTGAGGTCCACTCCAGACCCTGTTTGCCTGGGTATCAGCAGCAGAGGCTACAGAATACAGAATATTGCTGAACAGCGAATGTACTTGTCTGATTCTTGCTTTGGAAGCTTCCTCTCAGGGGTGTACTCCACCTTGTGAGGTGTGGGGTGTCGATCTGCCCCTAGTGGAGTATGTCTCCCAGTTAGGCTGCTCAAAGATCAGGGACCCACTTGAGCAGGCAGTCTGTCCCTTCTCAAATCTCAACCTCAGTGTTGGGAGATCCCCTGCTCTCTTCAAAGCTGTCCGACAGAGTCGTTTGCGTCTGCAGAGGTTTCTGCTGCTTTTTGTTGTTGTTGTTGTTTAGCTGTGCCCTGTCCCCAGAGGTGGAGTCTACAGAGACAGGCAGGCTTCCTTGAGCTGCTGTGTGCTCCACCCAGTTCGAGCTTCCCAGTGGCTTTGTTTACCTACTTAAGCCTCAGCAATGGTGAGTGCCCCTCCCCCAGCCTCCCTGCTGCCTTGCAGTTAGATTGCAGACTGCTGTGCTAGCAATGAGGGAGGCTCCATGGGCGTGGGACCCTCCTGGCCAGGTGTGGGATATAATCTCCTGGTGTGCCCGTTTGCTACGACCCTTGATAAAGCACAGTATTGGGGTGGGAGTTGCCTGATTTTCCAGATGTTGTGTGTCTCAGTTCCCCTGGCTAGGAAAAGGGATTCCCTCCCGGCCTTGCACTTCCCAGGTGAGGGGATGCCTCGCCGTGCTTCAGCTCTGGCTGGTTGGGCTGCAGCAGCTGACCAGCACCGATTGTCCGGCACTCCCTAGTGAGATGAACCCAGTACCTCAGTTGAAAATGCAGAAATCACCGGTCTTCTGTGTTGCTCACGCTGGGAGTTGGAGACTGGAGCTGTTCCTATTCGGTCCTCTTGCTCTGCCTGCCCTGTTGTTTAGCCAGAATATGAAGTTTTGTCTGACATATTTATATGTTTCAGTTTTATTTTTACATAAATGCTCTAATCCCTTGGAATTTTAAAAAAAGAGTCACAAAATTCAGGTTAACTAAAAAAAAATGTATTTTCTTTGACTGAGAAACACCTAAAAATAGAAAAAAAGGATTGAATGGCCATTACAGGCTGCATTCAAGATGTATTTCCCAGTTACTGGGAAAACAAAAAGAAACATATGCAGCCAAGTTACACCAGAGACTCATTGCAAAGAAATTCTACAGTTCATAGACATGCCACTGAGTAGGTTGTTACCAAAGGAAAGGCTGGACCTGATATTTAAATGTAAGTTGACAGAGATCTTCAGGAATGCCTAACTGATCATGATCAAGTGGAATCCTGACTTTAATTATGAGGGAGAAAAAAACAATAGTGTATTTAAACTATCTGAATATAATTCTAATGAGTGAAGCATAGAAAATACAATCATTAAATATAATTTCATCAGTCTTTACTATATACAGACAGGTTAAAAGTCTCAGTGACAATTCTGATTACTGTATAATGAAATACATAAGGAATACGTGTGTTTCCCCGAGAGAAATTATAATGTGGAACGTTTTTGTTGCCTATTTATATCTGTTTATGGTTCCATTATGCAGGTGGTAATTTTGTGGTATTTAGCACCAAACTCTAGATACAGAAATCCCAAAAGAGTGAAGTTTAGATAGAATGGGTTTACATTCATTCATTCAAAAAATAGACATTGAGTTCTTACTATGTTATATATAATTTTCTTGAATTCATTGAAGTAGCAAAAAAGCAATGTACCATGCATCCTATGCAGAGAAAAAGAGGATATGAAAAGAAAGAAAACAGTATCAGTCTTTCGATTAACCTCTTAGATATCTGCATTTTAACTATGCCAGATTCACGTAGTCTTTGCAGCATCACCTACTACGACAAGAGAGTCATAATATCTGAGCCTGGAAACAGTATACCAGGTAAATAACACTCTTAACCTCTACCTGTCGCCTGGATTCTTCCTACTGGCTTTTAGACATACTCAAATCTTTACCATTGAAAATAAATACACCTTGTTACAGTCACTTTTCCCCTCATTCTCCTCCAGCTACTTCGCTAGCTTTCTATTCTCCTTACCTCAAATTGTAGGAAGTTTTCTAAAGTGCTGTCTCCATGTTTTTCAACGCACTCTCATTATGATATTATCTATATACTGGTAAGAATGTATAAGTCTGGTTACTACAATAGAGATCCAAAATTAACAAAGGTTTAAACAAACGTGAATTATATTTTGCTTATAAAAATCGAAACTGGTGGCTGGGCGCGGTGGCCCACGCCTGTAATCCCAGCACTTTGAGAGGCCAAGGCAGGCAGATCACCTGAGGTTGGGAGTTGGAGACAAGCCTGACTAACATGGAGAAACCCTGTCCCTACTAAAAAATAAAAAAAAATTAGCTGGGCTTGGTGGTGGGCGCCTGTAATCCCAGCTACTCCAGAGGCTGAGGCAGGAGAATCGCTTGAACCCTGGAGGCAGAGATTGCCGTGAGCGGAGGTTGCACCATTGCACTCCAGCCTGGGCACCAAGAGTGAAACTCTGTCTCAAAAAAAAAAAAAGAAGAAGAAGAAAGAAACTGGTGTGACATCATCCTTCTGCTTCTGATAAAATTTCAAAACCCATGTTTATTCTATCTTATTCTGATATTTGTAAAGTTTTGCCTTTATCTGCATGGTCAAAGGAAGCATACAATTATGTTCACATCCCAGTCACTGGGCAAGGGAAAAGGAAAAAGGAAAAGCATTATCAGGAAGTTCTGTTACGTTATCTATAAATTAACAATATAATCACATGCAATTACAATGATGATTGGGAAATGTTTGCTTAATTTTGTAGGTGCACAGAGAAAAATAGGAAGTTTTATTATTCTACTAGACAAAATATCATGTGGAAGACATGTAGCAGAATCTGCCAAATACTCCAGTTTTATGTTTCCATCATTCCTACAAAATAACTCTTACTGGGATCTGTGATTATGTCCATAAATCCAAATCAAATGGGTAGTTTCTTCATCCTCCCCTTGTAGAATCTCTCAACAAAAATTGGCAGTTTATTTCCTTCTTAAAATATTTTTAGTTCAACTTCTATGAGCTAAGTCTCCATATTTCCTCTGATTTATCTGTCATATACTTTGCGGATTCATTTTCTTCTGTCTATGAAGCGTTAGAGTTCATTATGATAATGCTAGACCATTCTTTTTTTAATCACTATATTCTACCGTCATAAAACCTCACTTATATCTCTGGTTTCAAACAAAACCTGTAATCAAAGGTCTTATACATTTCTCCTCTTTACTCCACTGATTTATGCCACCAAAACCTAGGCATCTTCCAGTGCTCTTCATCCCCATTAATGGCAACAATATGCTCCCAGGTTGAATAATTTCAGTGCGTAACATAGTTTCTAGTTCACAGTAGGCACTTAACACATATTTTTAAAATAATAAATAAATTATATAATGGATTAATTAAATGATGACTAATCTATCAAGAAGACTCCTTCCTTTAATACTAGGCTAGCTACACTTCGTACTTATTAAAGTGATAAAACTATAGCTGGAGAGATGAAATTATTTCACAGGATTATATAGCTGAGAGAAGTGAAAAGACTCAAAACAAAACTGGTCTGCAAACCTGTGGTCTTTCCACAATATTGTGTTGTCTGTTCCTGGATGTAATTTGAAAGAAGACAGTGGCAGGAGGAAGAGAGAGGTGGAGAAGAGTGTAGAAATTCGTTCTGTAATGTAAATCTAAAAGAAAAAAAAAAACATAGAATTTTGAATTCAAGTCATTGGGAGAAGATTGGATGAGGTAAAACAAAAGGGGAGATAATTAATTTAGGTTTTGACAGAATGAGTTTAAGACGCTGAAAATCTATAGGTGGCTACAAAAGATATTGTGGTTCTTGCCATTGATGGCAAAACTTTTGCACCAACCTAAACAGATGAGGATTTCAAAAGGTTATTTGGAATAATGATTGTAGAGATACATTTTAAAAGTAACAGTTGGAACCACAATATATGGTAAAAATGCGAAGAAAGGAAATATTGAGAGAGAAAAAGAGAATCTTTTCGAGATTTCTTTCTGATACTTCTAGTCTCTTTGCACGGGCTCAGTAAAAGTCACATTGCCCAGTTTTTCCTAAAGTGTACTACTGATCATTTTATGAATAACTCCTTTTATCACTTCTGACCTCAAAGGCCCTGTGAAGAGGAAATCTCTGTGCTGTCACACTATTCTCCCTTATATGGTCAACTATGATTGTTATTATAGATATATTAATTTCATATAATTTTTCTGAGTTTTTGAAATGAAAGTTTAGTCTAATAAAGCTGGATTATTGAAATGCATGTTGTCCTTACTTTGATATGTATACTGGTCATTCTCACACTTTTTTCTACTTTGATCCATATTCAGATGCAGAAATCATTCTCTGGTGTCATAAGATTTTAACATTCCCTCTGCTGCAGATATAAGTGATTGTTATACATAGAGGGTAGAATAAATGATGAAGTCTGCATTCATTCATGAGCATTGCCATTGAAAGATTAAGAGGACAGTGTGATCATGTTGCGTTCATAACAAGATCCTCTAAAATTGATTTGTTAAAAATTGAGACAGTGTCTTGCTCTGTTGCTCAGGCTGCACTGCAGTGGTGCTATCATAGCTAGCAGCAGCCTTGAAATCCTGGGCTTAAGGGATTCTCCCACCTCAGCCTACGGAGTAGCTGGGACTATAGATTCACACCACCTTGACCGGATAATTTTTTAAATTCACTTTCATTTTTTGTAGAGATAGGGATCTCACTTTGTTGCCCAGGCTGGTTTCGAACTCCTAAGCTCAAGTAATCCTCCTGCCTTCACCTCTCAAAGTGCTGGGATTATAGGCATGAGCCACTGTGTTTGGCCTAAAATTGAAAATTTTTGATGGTTAGGATATTCATTTTAGTTTCTTCTACACGTAGTCCATTATCTGGCATATTGAGGGGACTCAACATTTTTGGTTTTCTTAAATGAACATTTAGTCAAACACATTACATCTCGCTAAGAAATAGATATAATTCAAAGTCCAATTTCTACTAAAATATGAAAATACATTATCTTTTGCCTTAACTGAACCATCATTTGGAATGAAAAAGGTTTTCACAAAAACTTTAAAGGTCATGGAACAAAATGTTTATGTTATTGGCATTTACAGTGAAATCCTGGTACCAGTATTTTCTTTGGAAAACATAATTGAATAACCAAAATATATATATATATATATATACCAAACACAGTCAAACTGCCTCAAACTATTGCAAAACTGGGGGGAGTCTCTTGCTGTTCAGCAAAGTGCCACACAATTTATCATAATTATTGTAGTGATTGTGTCTGCCTTTAGGGAAAATCCAAAGCAGGATTGGGTATTATACTACCTCAGTGTGATCTCTGCAGGCAAATATATCACCATGTGGCAGAGTGCCATGCCGAAACAAACTGCCCTGCGCAAGTCTGAAAAATGATAACTTTTAATCCCTGTAAGATGTATGGCAGTATAACACTTTAACTGTTTTCCATTCCCTGGTTTTTAAAGCAATTATACTGTAGGCTGCAAGGCATATTGCTAGTTGCATTATTCTGTCCTCAAAACTTTTCTTTCCCTGTTAAGTATTTTTCCAACATAAACATTTCCTAAATTGCTATGGAAACTTAGTATTAAGTACAGAAGTTGTAAAAGCAAGTAGAATTTTCAGGTTTTTAAACAAAGAAAGAAATAATCTGGGATTCATTTGTGATAAAAGAACCCTCTCATATGCGCTTATATGCTCTCCTAATGAAACTTACTTGAATGTAACTTCAGTGAATCTTGATTAACTTGAACTGTGAAATTGCTCAGTAGATCACTGACATTATGAAGGACATGTATTAATTGCTTTGTAATTCTCAAATTCCTTAATAACATTATAGTAGATACTTTTTTTCCCACAAGGTAAATCATACTTGAAAGGTATTTGTGGGTTCCCATTAAATCTTTAATGATTCTAAGCAGAGAGTAACTTAAAAAGCATATTTAAATACACTCTACTTGAGTTCTGTTTTTATAGAGTTCTCCTTCTTTGTGTTTATTTTCATAAAATTAGCAAAAAAATTATGAAATCTAGAGTTTTTGTACCAATGAGTACAGAAAAGCAAACCTTCATTGCAGTGTAAAAAGTACAAATTGTCACTGCCCAGTCTAATTCATGAAAGATTAAAAAAATTATTGCTCCTTCTCTCCAGCCCCTCTCCATGCCTCAAATTTGTGACTCAGCAGAAGTGAAAGTTAATCACATGCCATGAAACGTCAAGTCTATTGTAATAAGTTGACATGAAAAAATTCCCGCTCCAGAGGAAAGTTTGAATTAAATGAGGTCATCAGTTTGAAATTGGGAAAGTAGGTAAATACATTAACCTTTGATCTCTATGGGTAGGTCCATTTGACTACCTATTCATTTCCCTTCAATCTCCTTCACAGTTTATACAGATTTATAGCTCTTCATAGGAACTCTTGTTATTATTCATTCATTTATTCATTAACTCAACAAATTATTGAGCACTCCCAAATGTTGGATACTGGGTGAAGAAAAGAGTGAGGTAATAAGGTATTAAATTCAGGAATTTTTTGAAAATGCATAAGAAAAATTGTGATATGTTCTTTGAATGAAAACCTGTAGTAATAGGAGACAAAATAATAATAGAGTGATGCTATAGAGTGTATGATTTTGACAAGCTTCTATCTGATGTAAGCCTAAAAATAATCCCTGTTAATAGCTTAGAAGCAGTTATTTTCATTGAATACAATCATGTTTCCTCTAAGTGCTAAATGAGGACATTGCACTTTCAAAGACTGCGCAACTTGTTACTATATTGCTATGCCAGCTGTTTCTCTTTTTAGAGGAAAGAGTATCCACATCAGGGCAAAAGAGGGATTCCTGAAGGAAAAAAATATATAGACTACCATCAGAGTGAACTTTATTATCTTACAGAATAATGCATTTTTTCCCAACCTTGAATTTGCAGAATCATTGCCTCTGTACTTAAATAGAATGACCTTTGCCCCAACCCAGACAAAAATTTTTTAATACTTCTAAAAACCAAAGTAAAGACTATTTTTCCAAATGAATACTCCTTAAATTTTTGGTATTTCCAATAATATCAATTGCTACTCTGCTCAACAAAATAAAACATTAACTATATTGTGTATACTCAAACCATATATTTCACCTCTTCCCTGCCACCCTCAACACCTGCCTAAAATCCAAGATGACCATTGTTAGTACAATGCCCATAAGATTCAGAAGTAAAAACTATTTTGAATGCCATCTGCCCAGTTCAGTGATTTTTCACACTATGTAGGATTTAGTCAGGCAGGACTGTGGGCTCAATCTTCCTTTTTCAAAAAGGATTCATACCTGATTAATATCTGGCTGGTGATCTGTATAAGCTTTCATTGGAAATAAATGTGCTGGGATCCATAAAAAATATAAAATTATTAATTTACTTTATTATTATTTGTTTAAACAAATGAAAGAACTGAAACTAAGATTAAGATATTTTTCCAAATTCAGAAAAGAAGCACTTTGTTACCTATAGCATCAGTAGTTGCTCTTTCTGCTCACTCATTAATTTTTCACTTGGCCCAAGATGAGTTGTTACTGGTAGTCAGTGCATTCAAAATGTCATACAGACAAAAATGTTACAAGCATGGAAATATAAAAGTTATGTCAAAAAATCAGATTTCTCTTTCCTTAGAGGCTAACATTTTTAACCTTGTGCTGACTTTCAGGATTATCCCAGAATAAAAATGCTTCCATTAAGGCACAATCTCATTGGATATGGAAGAAAAAAATTACAAAAATTCAGCGTGAAGTCAAATATACCTCTGTTACAAGCCGCAAATCAGAACCCAGGCAAGCAAAAAAGACAGCTAAATGCAGGCATCAAGTTGTTTCACTGTGCTTTTATTCTTTCCAGTGACTCAAACTAATTAAGAGGGTTTAGCACCTGTCAGAGACTTAAAAAAAATAAAAATGAATAAATAAATAAATAAATAAATGTAAAAGGCCTAGTTAGAATGTTGGAGTCTAGAAATCTTAAGAGAATGACCCAAACTGACACCAGAAATACTGCTGGGCAAGTCAAGAGAAGACAGCTTATTGATCAAAATCACTAAAATTGCCAAGCTTGCGACAGTTTAGTAAAGGTAAAAAATTTACCCTTGATAACCTCTAGCAGCTATTTGTTCTGTTACAATCAAGAAATGATGATAGGTGAAGTCATGGTCACTGCTGTTCAGACCTCAGAGCACAGGAGACTGAATCTGTTTCTAGTCAGTGGTTTGTCATGAGATGGGCGTAGTCACCTACAAGGAAATGAAATAGATTTTTGACAGCTTATCAGACATTTTACATTCAATTGAACACAGTTATTTAAAACCAGTTTGAATGAACACATACTTTTTAATGAAGCTTTTATTTCTTAATTAGTTTCCATACATTTTCAATTCTATTTCTAAAATGTTTTTAATACTTTTAAAACTGTATTTCTAAAATATTTTTAATATATGTTCATTTCTATTTGCTCATATGTTATAAAAGTTGATTTCTGCTATCTTGAAAGCAAAACAAATCTTAAAAAAATTTTTTTTTTTGGCGTGGCATGGTGGCTCACACCTGTAATCCCAGCACTTTGGGAGGCTGAGGTGGGCAGATCACGAGATCAGGAGTTCCAGGCCAGCTGGCCAATATGGTGAAACGCAGTCTCTACTAAAATTACAAAAATTAGCTAGGCACGGTGGTGCGTGCCTGTACTCTCAGCTGCTCAGGAGGCTCAGGCAAGAGAATCGCTTGAATTCAGGATGCAGAGCTTGCAGTGAGCTGAGATCGCACCACTGTACTCCAGCCTAGGTGACAGGGTGAGACTCCATCTCAAAAAACAAAAAACAATAAACCAAAGAAACCCAAAAATAAATAAATATATTAAATTCTTGCTGTATCTCATTCTTTTGGGATACAATCCTATTGCTTTCCTTGTTACCATTCTTAAGCCACACAAATGTCAATATCCAAGATGCCAAGCTTTCCTCAACATAATCTTATTACAGTGTACCTTCCCTCTTTCACATGTATATTTAAAATCTGTTGGTTTTTTCTCAGTGTTATTCTTTAACCATTATGTAGTTTCTGCCATCTTTCTATGTCTTAAAATTGTCCTTGTTTCTTCTGTTCCATGACTCTAGAATGTTCTTCTTATCTGTCTGGTCTATTTCACTAGTTCCTTATCATCTTCCAGGTTCTCATATATAGGATTTTAAAATGATCAATTCTGCTCACTGACGGAATTTGAAAATCTCAGACAAATTCCCATATCCATCATCTTCTTGAGTCTCAGTTTATTCCCCAAGTGAAATATGTATGATAATCATAGCCAGCTTTACTCACAAAATTGTTGGAATAAAATGGGATAAAAATATGCAAAATTAAATCACAAATTTTAGCAATTTATGAAGATGTGTTGAACTATTCCTAAACAGTTAGAATTGCCTCAGTAAAGGTGTGCCTGTGATGCAAACTGGCCGATCAGATAACTCTGTGAGTGCTCTATTCCTACTTGTCAGAGATGATGGATTCTTTCTTTTATGGCGGACAGGCTAGAGAATATGGTCTAATTATGTCTATGACACAGAGGAAGACTGAGGGATTGAGAGGGAAAGAATTCAGTGATATTTATTGAGCTCTTGAATCTAGCTATATACTTGGATGCTTCAGTAATATAAAACAATTATTTTTTAAAAACCTATTTAATCCTTATTTTAGGTTACCAAATAACTGATTTATTTTTATTCTTGTTCAATCCATAGTGGGTATGTAACTTCACTCCTATCAGGATGAGAGTAATAATTTATTTGCATAAAATTTTTATTACTCATTTAAAAGTGCTAGATTACTATAAAGATACACACAATCATAAAATTTTCTTTAATTAAATTGAACCTGAGAGGTCAAATATCTCGAGTTCCTATCATCTTGTTTGCTTACACTTATATATCTATTTTGAATGCCATCTCTCTTCTAATACTTTTATGTTCTTTTGAAATATCACTAAATTCACCATGTACACATCAAATATCATTTCATTAAAAAAATCATATCTTGCTTGTAAAACCAGACACCCTCTCTTTCTTCCGGTAATCCATCTGTACCCCTTTTATGTCCATCCTTTCTTTTGGTTATAGATGCCTTTCAAATCTAATCTCTCTTATTAAAGAATAATTTCTTTGAAGGGAGGGATTTTGTACTTACTTTTGTAGCTGTTGAAATGCCTAAAAAATGACTTGAAGATTGTTGATACTCTGTCATTCATTATTAGCTTGGTTGATTTAAATCATTTTCTTAGGAAAATGGAAATATTTTTTATTGTTTACACGCTTTAAATTCTCTATCCACATGGAAACAGGACAGCCAGAGGATCAGTATATCAAGTAGAAGGAAAGTATCAGAGCCCTTTCTCCCTTCCAGCGTTTTATTGAATTGAGTATTCAAAGAATTAAGATAATATATTGAAATAAAAACTCCCCACTCTTCCAAAATAATGTGTTCACTTTTAACATAATTATATAACCATGATATGCCTTCTGAATAGCCTTTAATTATTCCCAAATTTGGTATTAACATTAGGACTACATTAGCACCCCAGACCCACTTCTATATATTTATGGCTCTGAAATGACCAAGTGGATGTAAGAATTCTCCTTAAAGTTAACACACTAAATTATCTTTTTACTGATTTATTCATAGCTTGACATAGTTTAATATAAAAACTTTAGTTAAGCCAGGCTAGAGGCATTCGTCAGCTTCCTATCTAATGCATGGAGGCTTCTAGAGAGCTTCTTCTCTACCCAAAATAACTTTATGCTACAGCAGAGTAAAGAATAGAATGATGCTTTGAGCCCCTTTCTCACAAAATGAATTTTTTGCTTTTTGTTGCTCACAAGATTACAATAGAGAAACATCATTTCTTTGTTTTTTCCTTTACATTTTTCACAACTTTTATCATTTGTTCTATTACTAATGTATTATAGTCATTAAAATGGCTAACTTTAGACTCACAAACTTGGCATTAAATGGAGATTCGTACCCACTAATTATCTGATATACTGCCTACTTGTTTAGTAACGTCAAGCTTGATTTCTTACCATAAAATAGGTTAATCTGAGGATTCCAAGCAAAAAGAATATACTTTTTATGACACCTTTAATTTGTGCTGCAAATAACAAGATTTTAAAAATCTGGCAAGGAGTTTGCAATGAATCTGTGTATAAATACTTAATTTTAAAGTTTTGTGTAAATATCGAAAATGTAAACAACCATATTGAAAAATGCTGCCTTGTCCTTTATAATAGAGGAAGAAGGACCCTATTTAGAAAACATTTCTGTGGCTGGGGTTTTACGTGCTGTTCAATTTTAATCAGAGTAAATACAATTATGTTTCCTGATTAGGGTATATGCTGCCTGAAGACAGCAGTCATGACTATCCTAGTCATGGACATTTCTCCAATATCCAGCGTAAGTTCTTGACACATTGTGAGAACTCAGTTTGTTGAATTAATTAATCTGTAATCCAGTGAGACACTGATGAAAGCGTGAAAAAAAAAATGTTTTTACGTGGGTATTTTCCAAATGCCCTGAAAACAACCAGATGTATTTCCTATCACTCATCACTAAACTCCAATTTTTATATAAAATATGGATACTCAGAATAAAGATTACTTTGCGCAGCCTCCTCTAATGTAGTGTGTAGCACTCTGAATAAGTTCTTGACAATGTGCTATTTGTTACTGTAAGTGGCAAATAAAATATTCAGGAAGTGTCTCTAAGTAAAGACAATGGACCTTTTCCTACTCTCTCCTGTTCCCTGCTGGTTATTTTGTTAGTATATTCACTGAGGTAGATAAATCATTTGGGACCATGAAATGACTTTGGGAGTGGAAGATAGAAAGAGCCAGTATTTCTGGGTTCTTCAGAGAGCAAAGCTACCACACCGCTCGGGGCAGTTCACATGTGTAGACTTTAATTTAAGGAGTTGTCTTAGTCCCATTTGTTCTGCTGTAACAAAATATCTGAAATTGGGTAATTTACAACAAGCAGAAATGTATTTGCTCATAGCTCTGGAGTCCAGAAAGTCAAATACCAGTGTGCCAGCATTTGGTGAAGGCCTTCTTGCTACCTCAACATATGGGAGAAGCAAGGGTGGAGGTGGGGGAAAGTGTATGAGAGGGCCAGATTTCTTCTTTCATAAGGGTACTTATCCCATCCATAAGGGTGGAACTGTCATAGCCTGATGGCTTTTTAAATGTTCCACCTCTTAATGCTGTTGCAATGGCAATTACATTTCAACATGAATTTTCAAGGGTACAAACATTCAAACCATAACAGGGTATACTGATTTTGAAGCCAAACTTAACCGTGAAGATACTTTTAGTTTTAATGCTGGGACAGTCAATTTAATCTGCAGTCAGATCTTAGTTAAACTTACATTTATGTAACATAAAATAATTTGTGGATAATCAGCTATTTCTATACTTGCGAAAGAATATATTGGAAATCAACTTGTGAGAGGCAGATAGAGTTCCAGCAATTCATTTACTAGCTGGGTGTCTATGGAAAAGTTATTTTAACCCCTCTTGGGCTCAGATGACTCAATTTCAAAATGAGAGGATTGGATTGACTAAATATAGAAAATGTAGGTTTGTCTAAACCTTCGTGATGTAGGAGAAACATAAAGTAAGAGCCAGGGAGCCAGTGTATCTCTGAAGATCAAATAGTAAGCTGGCATGGGGAGGTACTAACTTTACATGAACCTGGAATAGAGAACAATGAAGCACTCTTCTTCTAATTTACTTGCATCCTTTTTTTTTGTTTGTTTTGTTTGCAGCTATATCATTTTGGCTCACAACCGTGAACACTGAAATACCAGGGTCCAGAGATAGAAAATGCTGCCACTTTAAGTGTAATTTTACTTGCGCCCCCGAAAGAAGCCATGATTCTACCGCAATGTTCTATTTTGACGCGTCTCAGTCCGAGAAACATGGTACACAACTTAAATAGCCGGAGTTAAAAGAGGTGTGAATTTAGTTAGGGTCTGGTCAAGAGACTTGAAAGTACCCATTTATTCTAACAACAGAGAATAATTTTTTAATATATTGAACTTCTCTAATATAAAGTATTTCTCAGACTTGAAAACATTGAAAGAGAAAAAGGAAATAAAGTATCACAAAAACAACAGTGGAGAAAGCAGCTGCAAACCCTAGGACCAAGGAGAAAAAAGGGAAGACGTTGGAATTATTACAATTTAAAAACTTGAAGGATTATTCATGTGGGGCTGGACTCAGGTTTTTGAGGAAGAAACGCTGGCCAGCTGGTGTCAGAGGTCCCAAAGGAGTATACAACAAGGCTGAATCTGTAAGTGCCAAAAAAAAACTGCAAACAGAAATCAACTACTAAAGCTTAGTGAAGAAGTAATGCTCAAGAGGAACGGGAAGCAAAGAGATAGCAAATAATATGGTCCCTTCTTTCTTCCTCAGTATTCCAGTTTCATCTAGCACTCCCTTTAGGTAGAATCTAATAGAAAAGCCAAAATATGATTTGTAGACTACTAACAGCCATATTACAAACCTGAGTGTAGAAGTGGGAAGGGAGATTTAAAGCTAAGAGACAATGGCTTAGCAATTGGCAAAGAGGAGGTGTGAAATTATAGAGGAGGATGTAACACAGGAGGAAGATTCATATTTTATGAAGGTGTGAGACTTAATTTAGAGCAGGTTTTCCAAGAAACAAGAGAAATATTCTTGCCTCTTTTTAATCAAAAAGAATATGTGAGTTATTTCAAAATGCTTCATTCTCTCCCCCAGGGGGAAATAATGAAGAATATTAAATGTTATTGAGTGAAAGTTGGTATTTTAGTTCAGAAGAAAACTTTATACAAAGCGGTGAGTTAATAATACATTTTCCTTTTAAAAGGTGCCACTGATTAAAAGGAGAGAGTCATAAATCAGTTATTTAAGCTAATTATTGTCAACTCCTTCATGCAGAAGTCTATTCAGAGGATCTTGCATATTTAACATCGCAGGGGAGATGCCCTTTTTCTTAATTGTATATTAACCGGCCTAACTAGATAAATCCTCCCAATTCTAAAATTCTAATTTCTCCATAAGGGAGTATGAGATATGATATAAGCAAAATTGAGGTTGGAGGTCATTGCAAGTATTCTACATTTTAGCTCTTTCTAATTCTCTACAACCCATCCATAATATTTAATATATTGAGCACTCAATTCCATAATCTTCAGAAAGAAAATGGAAACATGTATTTAGTTAAATTGCAAAGAAAAAAACAGCACCATTTACCACCTCCTATTTTCCTATTTCAGTTTTCCTGAGGAGAGTATTTTCAAGGAATTTTCCCTCAGAGATGCGTTTTGTTGATAATTTCTGCTTTTTTCACTTTATTTTAAGCTCAGGAATACACATGCAGATTTGTTACATAGGTAACCTTGTCTCATAGGAGTTTGTTGTAGAGATTATTTCATCACTCAGGTATTAAGGCTAGTACCCATTGGTTATTTTTCCTGATCCTCTCACTCCTCCCACCCTCCACCCTCCAAAAGGCCTCAGTGTGTTGTTCCCCCCTATGTATCCGTGGGTCCTCATCATTTAGCTCCCACTTATAATAAGTGAGAACATGCAGTGTTTGGTTTTCTGTTCCTGTGTTAGTTTGCTAAGGATAATGGCCTCCAGCTCCATTCATGTTCCTGCAAAGGACATGGTCTCATTCTTTTTATGGCTCCATGGTATATATGTACCATATTTTCTTTATCTAGTCTATCATTGATGGGCATTCAGGTTGATTCTTTGTTTTTGCTATTGTGAATAGTGCAATGAACATATGTGTATGTGTGTCTTTATAGCAGAATGATTTATATGCCTTAAAATTTATAAATTACCCAATAATTTATATGCCTTTGGTATATTCCCAGTAATCAAATTACTGGGTCAAATGGTGTTTCTGTTTTTAGGTCTTTGAGGAATCACCACACTGTCTTTGGCAATGGTTGAACTAATTTATACTGCCACCAACTGAGTGTGAGTATTTTCTTTTTCTCTGCAACCTCGCCAGGATCTGTCATTTTTTGACTTTTTAATATTAGCCATTCTGACTGGTGTGAGATAGTATCTCATTGTGATTTTGATTTGCATTTCTTTAAAGATCAGTGATGTGAAGCGTGTTTTTTTTGTTGTTGTTTTTGTTGTTTTGTTTTGTTTTGTTTTTGTTTTGTTTTCTATATACTTCTTGGCCACATGTATGTCTTTTGAAGAGTGATCATGTTTTATACCCACTTTTT
Source organism: Piliocolobus tephrosceles (assembly GCF_002776525.5). Lineage (NCBI taxonomy): Eukaryota > Metazoa > Chordata > Mammalia > Primates > Cercopithecidae > Piliocolobus > Piliocolobus tephrosceles. The sequence continues at coordinate 109,586,726 of NC_045438.1, forward strand.
AATAGGGTTGTTGTTTGTTTTCTAGTAAGTTTGTTTAAGTTTCTTACAGATGCTGGATATTAGAGCTTTGTTGGATGCATAGTTTGAAAACCATTTTTTTTCCCATTCTGTAGGTTGTTTGTTCACTCTGTTGATGGTTTCTTTTGCTTTGCAGAAGTTCTTTAGTTTAATTAGATCCTATTTGTCAATTTTTGCTTTTGTTGCAATTGCTTTTGGCATTTTCATCATGAAATCTTTGCCCATTCGTATGTCCAGAATGGTATTGTTTTTCAGGTTTTTTTATAGCTTTGGGTTTCACATATAACTCTTTATTGCATCTTGAGTTAACTTTTCCAGTTTTTTTACAGGTTTTTTTTTATAGCTTTGGATTTTATATGTAACTCTTTATTCCATCGTGAGTTAACTTTTGTACATGGTGTAAGGAAGGGGTCCAGTTTCAATCTTCTGCATTTGGCTAGCCAGTTATCCCAGCATCATTTATTGAATAGGATGTCCTTTCCCCACTGCTTGTTTTTGTCAGGTTTATCAAAGATCAGATAGTTGTAGATGTGTGGCTTTATTTCTGGGTTCTCTATTCTGGTCCATTGGTCTATGTGTTTGTGTTTGTATGGGTACCACTGTACAAGTTGTACAAGTTGTTTGGGTTATTGTAGCTCTATAGTATAGTTTGAAATTGGGTAGCATTATGCCCCCTGCTTTGTTCTTTTTGCTTAGGATCGCCTTGGCTATTCAGGCTCTTGGTTCGATATGAATTTTAAAATAGTGTTTTTCTAGTTCTCTGAAGAATCTCAATGGTAGTTTAAAAGGAATAGCACTGAAGCCTGTAAATTGCTTTGGGCACTATGGCCATTTTCACAATATTGATTTATGGCTTCATTCTACTCAATTCTTTCAAAGGTTGTTTTTATCCAGAAAAAAAAAACACACAGATGGGAGAGATAGGGTTTTAGGGTATCATCCAAATGAGAATGATGTGCCATCAGAGCTGACTCTCCCTGAGACTAGTATAGATAGTTATACAATTGTTATAGTTATACAGTTATAGTTATATTTGTTATACAGTTATAATTAGGTTAGATTATATTCCATTGTCTTCATTGTGTCACCATTGACAGGAGCCTGTCATAATAGGCACAGGAGTTTATCTGTGGGATTAATGTATCTATGATTGTATTTTACTATGCTGGATAGGTCAGTACTTTTAGAAGTCATATTTGGGAACATGGTTATTTACATGTATGTAAGTTGTTTATATTGTGAACTAGTTTTATATGCAGTTCGTCACTACTTTTGTTTCAGTTTGCTTTTATCTGGGTTATAACATAATTTAGCATGATTAGAGCTCATCTTAACCCTGCATGTAAATTATCGGGTTCCTGTGTAGTCTTACCGCATCTTTCTTGGTCCTATTCTAGCTTGCCTTTCATCAGTTTCTGTTACTTTCCTTAGGCTAATCAATCATCTAGCAGGGTAATAGTTACCATTCTTGTGCTCCCTTAGTGTAGACATGAGTTTCATTTGGTATCCTTTTCCCTCAGTCTAAAGAATGTAACATTTCTGTAAGTGCAGTTTAGCCTAAAATCAAGTCTTGGCTTTTGCTTGTTTGAAATTGTCTTTATTTCACTTTTTACATTTTTTTCAACTTTTTTTATTTTAATAAATAAGTGAATATTTAAGGTATACAACACAGTGTTATGAGATACATATATATGTGTATCTCATGTATATGTATTATATATATAGTAAAATGGTTACTATAGTGAGACAAATAAATATGTCTATTATCTCATATTCACTATTATTTTTGATTTTTTTTGTTTTGTTATAAAACTCTAGGTTAGCCGCTTTAAATTTTTAAAGAATTATAAAAGTACTCTTCTAGTTTCTTATGGCTTGCCTGTTTTCTGATGCAAAGTCAATGATAATTTTTATTTTGAGGTTCATTCTATGCAATGTGTTTTCTTCCTCCTATTGTTATTTTTATATTATCTGTTTGTCAGTGGTCCCAGAAGTTTGATTGTAATGAGCCTTGGTATAGTATTCTTTGTGTGTTATAGCTTGGAGTTCTTTGGGATTTTTGATGATTGGCATACAATTTGGAACATTTTCAGTCAGTATTTCTTTAAATATTTTGTCTTCCCTTCTCCCACCTCCTTTTTCCTTTCCAGGACTTCAGTCACATGCATGTTATACTGCCAATCTTTTCCCACAGATCATGGGGGTCTGTTTATATTATTTATTTTCTCAGCAGTTTTTCCTCTGTTGTTCCATTTGGATAGTTTTATTGCTGTCTTCAAGTTTACCAAGGCTTTCATCGAGAGAATTGAATCTGCTATTAAGTCCATCTAGTATATTTTTTAATATAGATATTACATTTTGGGGGTTTAAAATTTCTATGCAGTTTCTTTTTAACATCTTTCATTCATCTCCCCATTATGTGTGTTTTTTTATTTGTTTCTCATGCACATTTATGATGACGTTTAAAGTCCTTGCTGGCTACTTACATCACTTCTCAGTTCTGTGTCTGTTTCCGTCTATTCATATTTCTCATACATTTTGGTCACATTTTACTTCTTCTCATGTCTAGGGCTTTATTATTGGAGGTTGAAGTGAATATTATGATATTGAGGGTCTAGATTTTTTTGTTTTCCTTGTAGATAGCTGAATTTTGTTTTGGCAGGTATTTAATTTAATTTACTTGCAGCTTACTAAAATTTCCACACTCTTCCATTATCCCTTGCTGTGCCAAAGTCGAAAGTGCCTCAAGGCACAGAGTTAGGGGGATCATAGGGATCATTTGCTTACTTCTCATCTCTCAAGAATCATGTTTCTAAAATATCTGTTATCTTGTACTTGCAAAAAGTTGTTTTAAAATATTTTTTCCATTTTATAGTGTTTATAGCATAAAGTCTAATCTGGTATGAATTACTGTCACAGACAGAGTAGAGAAGATCATTTTTAAAATAACATTAATTTTTCCCAGGATATGAGTGACACAAGAAAATACAAAATATTAACTAGCTGGAAACTAAATGTCTCAGAGAATTTGAATGAGAATTAAGACTATCTAGCTATTGTCTCTTTTATTATTCAATAGTTAAAACTACTTTTATTGATTATAGGGCATTTCATAAAAATTCTTTCTAAGTTTATATTGGAGAATGTCATGTGGCCATCCTCAGACATGGTGCTAACAATTTTGTTTTTAATTGCAGAAAAAAAGATGAATAATGACTGAGCTGAACCCAGTATGAAAAAGAAGAAATAAAGAATCCCCATATTGAAGCCATTAAAATTACACTTGACATTTAGATGACACTCAGACATTTAGAAAAGAACAAGTTGAGATGGCTCTGAAAGCTTAACTGGAAAATGAGGACACAAATAAAGCTGCCTAACTGGTGCATGGGATAAAAGGGAGAAGGATCTCTGGGTGGGCTTTCACTGGACTTACCATAATAAGCAGAACTTGTGTAATTGTGTCAAGAGGGCTTATGTAAGCATTTATTAGTAATAGAAGGAAGCTGGGAAAAGCAAGTATATTTAGTTTACAGCAAACTAGAAAGAAAGTACTACTATATTCAGATGATATGGAATAAGGATATCCTAGAGGAATAAAATATCATTACCTGTAGTTAATGTCCTGGGGTCTCTGCCCTACATTACACACATTAAGGGAAGATACAGTTTTAGAGGCCCAGCAATACATTATGTGCTAAATGCTTGCATTAACTTACACATCTATACACCAAAAAATCACATGCTGATAAGATTTAGCTTTATGTGCAGTTTTTAGTTATTTGAATACAGAAAAACAAAATATTCTAGCTTCTTAGCACACAGAGGCCTGAGTGAATTAGTTCACTGGGGATGGAAATAGAAGGCAAGAAAAAGAGAGAAGAGAGAGAGAGAGAGCTGAGAGTAAGGCATCTATTTACAGCAGAATTAGGTCTTAATCATGCCAAACCATTAGCATCACTGAGTGTGCCATGTACAAACTATTGGCCTCCTAATGCATGCTGAGAGCTCCTTCATGTATTTATCATATATAATATTTTTGAAAAATTTATTTACGTTGATGTATCTTGGTGTAACTCATGCTTTTATTTTTATTTAGTTAGTTATTTATTTTGCTGTTGTCCCAGGTTTATTGAAAATGTTACAGCATTACAGAAAGATTCAGCCAGCTCCACGAGGCATTTTGAAATTCATCCTAACGTAGACTGAGTGACCTGCAGTTTGGACAGACTGTTTAACTCTAAAAGCTTCAGCATTTCCTTAGTGTCAGGATCCACTTCAGTGATCTCCTTATCCAGGGCTGAGACTTCAGGATGGTAGTTATCTCTCCTTTCTCTCTCCTCCTCCTGCAGCTTGATGCAGATACATCTCACCGGGCCCCTCTGAATCGGCCTCATTAGATGTGTGACATAAACTGCTTTCTTGTTGCGGAGCTGCTTGCTGGGGATAATGGCGATCTCCTCACGCAGGCGCTTGTTGCTGTGGAAGTTGCTTCCCATAGGATGACCCAGGTCGCCTTCCTCACGGTTTGGGTGCGATCGCGGCCTGTGTTGGCAGGTCCTTCATCTAACTCATGCTTTTTGTTAATGATTTCAAGGAATATTTAATAGAAAAGCCATAATTAATGCTTGAGCAAACTAAATATTTCTCACAGCTGCAGTGCTCCTATAAAGGAAGTGGCTCAATTTCGTTGTTTTCATGAGTTTATCAGAGGTTCAATGTTTAAATCAAATAAGGCTCACATTTTAAAAACTATTATTGGTGTCACTTGTGGATGAACCTACTAGATTTGGATATGAGTTCTACACAACCTGAAAAACACAAATGTTAACACTGATGATTGGTTATACTATGAAATGTTAATTTGATTGCTCATATTTTGCCTCACATTTAAGGATTAAAAGGAAGTTATTCCTAAACTGTCTTGCTTTAAAATATCTTGTCATGCCAGCACTGAGAAAGTCCAATTAAGAGCAGAGTAATCCAGATCAGAAATCTCAAATTTATTCCAACACAGTTCTAGATATGTGAGGAATATGAGATTCTTGGGATAAGTTTAGATTAACCATTATTAGCTCATTTAATTATTTTCTGTCTAAAGGTATATTATCTAAAATCCTTCTAGCCATGATCAGCAAAGCTTTATGTTAGAATATATATGAATATGGCAAGACCTCTCTCCTGCTTTTTTGTAGCCCTTGTAAAAGACACAGGGGCCCTTCTTGCAGGTCTAGCTATATGTTCCTGTGCTTCATTTTTCTCTGCGCTTTTAAAAATCATATTCTCATGGCCTGCCACATACTTAGCCTCTCTTCTGTTTAAATCATGTTTATTTTCTAATCTGACTCAAAAACTCTTTTTTCTTTAATCTTTGGTCACACTCTTGTCCTGTAATTACAAGATAAAAATTGAACATATGTTATATGAAATATGTACACTTATATATTATTTTATATATACTTATTGTATATAGAATATATATTAATATATATCCAAAATTTGGGTATATATAATTTTAGACAGAAAATAATTAAATAAGCTAATAATGGCTAATCTAAACTTACCTCAAGAACCTAAGAATCCTCAGATATCTAGAATTTATTAGAATAAATTTGGGATTTCATATCCTGTTAAAAAGAAAAGATAAGATTTATTACCTTTCTACTCTGCTCTTAATAGAACTTTATCACTGCTAACATGACAAGGTATTTTAAAACAAGTCAGTTTAAGTGTAGCTTCCTTTCAATCCTTAAATATGAGCAATAAAATTAACATTTCAGTACATAAACAACCATCGTTAGTTAGCATTTGTGTTTTTCAGGTTGTGTGGGACTCATACTCAAATATAGTCGATTAAACCATAACTGACACCATTAACAGTTTAAAAAATGTGAACCTGGTTTGATTTAAACATTGAACATTAATAAAGTCCATGAAAACAATGAAATTAAGCCACTTCCTTTATAGGAGCACTGCAGCTGTAAAACATTTATGTATACACACACATATAATACAAATACGTAATGCATCATAATATAACATTATTTTATATAATAATATAACATATTCTTTATATTATATGAATAGATTTATATAATAATGTATATTTTATGTATTTTATAAATGTAATTATATACTAGTCAATTTTGTAATTATATTTCTATATATTCATACTTATATAATTATACAAGTATATATACTTATAAGCATAATATATATTTTTATATGCATATATAATTATATAATTAATAAATATATGATTATATAAATATATAATTATATATACTTGTAAGTATACTTATAAGAATTGTATATTATTCTTATAATATTTATAGGAATATATTTACTTAAAAGTCTTATAAGTATATATATTCTTATATACATTATTATAATACTTCTAATAGTATATATAATTCTTATATTCTTATATATTCTTATATAATATGAGAGTATTATAAAAAAGTGTATATTTAATAACATTCTTATAAGTATATAATTTATATACTTAAAGTATATAATGTATATATTCTTGTATACATTATATACATTATATACATATATACATTATATACTTATATACATTACATACTTATAAGTATATAATGTATAGTCTTAATATAATATATACTATATAAAATTATTTATAATTATTACAAGTATATCGTGAGTATATAAGTATATAAATATATATAAGTATATGTAATTATAAGATATATAGTATATAATAATATATAAGTATATCCAAGATATTACAAAATATATACTTTTAAGAATAGAAAATATGGCCGGGCGCGGTGGCTCAAGCCTGTAATCCCAGCACTTTGGGAGGCCGAGACGGGCGGATCACGACGTCAGGAGATGGAGACCATCCTGGCTAACACGGTGAAACCTTGTCTCTACCAAAAATACAAAAAAAAAAAACTAGCCGGGCGAGGTGGCGGGCGCCTGTAGTCCCAGCTACTCGGGAGGCTGAGGCAGGAGAATGGCGTAAATCCGGGAGGCGGAGCTTGCAGTGAGCTGAGATCCGGCCACCGCACTCCAGCCTGGGCGAGGAGACTCCGCCTCAAAAAAAAAAAAAAAAAAAAGAATAGAAAATATATAATTATAAGAATATAAATATAAGCATAAAAACATGTACATTATATATTAAACACTTATAACAATGTATATTATATATTATAAGGAATAGATACTTATGAGAATATATTATATTATGTATAATATACATATACGTGTATAACATACATACACATGAAATATATAATTTTATATACTTGTAAGTATATAGTATATATTTTATTATGTACTTATAAGATATATGTTATATACTTATGAGAACATATAATATACATAATATTATATATAATTATATAGAATACTTTATATAATACATAATATATAATATATTCTCATAAATATATAATATATATCTTATAAGTATATAACATAATGTATACTTATAAGTATTTAAAATTATATATTAAATTATATATAATATATTCTTGTAAGTATATTATATATCTTCTAAGTATATGATATATATTATATACTTATAAGTATATATAATTATATGATATAGAATATAATATATCATATAATTATATATTTGTAAGTGTATATATTTACATATTATACTTACATATATACTTATATATTATACTTATATATTATACTTATAAGTATATATAATGAGTTCCCCACAACCTGCAAAACACGAAAGCTAACATTGATTATTTGCTATACTATGAAAGGTTAATTTGATTGCTCATATTTTGTCTCATATTTAAGGATTAAAATATATATATTATATGTATTTATATATAATTCTAAAATTAGCAGGGTGTGGTGGCCCACCAGCTTTAACTCATAGTTTTTGTTAATGATTTCATGGAATATTTAATAGAAAATTCATAATTAATGCTTGAACAAACTAAATATTTCCGCAGCTGCAGTGCTTTTATAAAGGGAGTGGCTCAATTTCATTGTTTTCATGAGTTTATCAGAGGTGCAACGTTTAAATCAAACAAGGTTCACATTTTTAAAACTATTATTGGTGTCAGTCATGATTGAGCCTACTAGATTTGGATATGAGTTCCACACAACCTGAAAAACACAAATGTCAATTCATAATACTGTGAAAGGCTAATTTGATTGCTCATATTTTGCCTCATATTTAAAGATTAAAAGGAAGTTATTCCTAAACTGACGTGCTTTAAAGTATCTTGTCATGAGTTACATATAATATATGTCATATATTATATATAAATAAAATGTATAATATATAATATAACATTTTTTATATTATAATGATATATCTTTATAATGATATAACATAATTATAATGATATATGATTTATATTGTACATAATATATTCATAAACTAATTATTTATATGTTATATAATATATAACTCTAATATAATTATATATAATTATAAAGCATGAGTTGTTATATATAATGTATTATATATATTTTGTTAATATAAAATATATATAATATATAAATACTTACAAATATTAAAAAACATCATTAACATAAGATATATGTGTTTTATATATAAAATATATATCATATATTATATTATATATCTTTATATATTGTATATTATAATCATATAGTTTACTTTCTTATAAGTTTATACTTATAAGAATATATGTTATATATTATATATTATGATGTTTATAATAAATGATGTATATATGTATCTTATTTTTTGAGGCAGAGTCTCACTCTGTTGCCCAGTTGAGAGTGCAGTGGCATAGTCTCAGCTCACTGAAACCTCCGGCTGCAAGGTCCAAGCAATTATCCTGTCTCAGCATCTTGAGTAGCTGGGATTACAGGCACATGCTACCATGCCCAGCTAATTTTTGTATTTTCAGTAGAGACAGGGTTTTGTCATGTTGTCCAGGCTGGTCTTCAACTCATGATCTCAAGTCATCCACCTGTCTTGGCCTCCCAAAATGCTGGGGTTACAGACATGAGTCAGTATGCCCGACCTATATATTTTAAAATTATATTATATACATTATAATATATATTACATAATATATAATTATATTATTATGTATATTATGTGATATATAATATATGTATTGTATGTATTGATAAAGAAGTTGAGGAAAAATTCATATTTTAAAATATAAGAAAACTGTAATGGGGAGGCCAAGGTGGGAGAATTACTTGAGCCCAGGATTTTGAGACCAGCCTGGGCAACCTCATTTCTACCATCAAACAATTTTTAAAATATTAGCCAGAAGTGGTGACACACAATTGTTTACCTAGCTACTTGGAAAGCTGAGGTAGAAAGATTGCTTGGGGTGGGGAGGCCAAGGCTGCAATGAGCAGTGATTGCACCACTGCACTCCAGCCTGGGTAACAGAGCAAGGCCCCATCTAAAAAAAAAAAAGGAGAGGGGGGAAGAAGAAAGAAAGGTAAACAAAGAAAAAAATCTACGAATATTATTGTATGAGCCCTTTTTTGGACACATATTTTTATTTATTCTGAGTGAATGAAATTTATTCAAGTACATCGGAATTCCAAGCAAGTGGAACTGTTATGAAATAATTTTAAAGAAAAGCCAAAGGGTTATTGAAAATGCAAAAATGTCTCCCTTATTCTTCTCTCAGCCATGTAAAATAACTTTAGTGGTTCTACATCCTTGCCAGCATTTTGTGCTCTCAGTCTTTTGGATTTTACCCATTCTAGAGGGTCTTTGAGTCTCTCTCCCTCTCTTTCTTTTCTCTTGTTGCGACTATTGTCTAAGTAACTTATTTCTGTATATTCTACCTCTAAACATTTAGAAACATTCTAGAATGTTTCTCTGACAGTCCATAATTATTCCAAGTATGTCTTTGCTAAATTAAGTTTCTTGAAGGGATCAGAGTCTGCTAAATATACATTAACATTTTAAATTATAGAATATTAGAAATAGAAGCTACATTATCTTGGCAAATGCCTGGTTTTATAGCTACTGTACAGTATTCAGATTATAGTTGATATACAATGCCATGCCAAAATTACACAATGGCAGAATTCAAACAAGAAGTTGGATCTTTTGTTGTTGTTGTTTTCAGATGGAGTTTCACTCTGCCAACCAGGTTGGAGTGCAGTGGCACGATCTCAGCTCACTGCAACCTCCACCTCCTGGGTTCAAGCAATTCTCCTGCCTCAGTCTCATGAGTAGCTGGGATTACAGGCATGGGCCACCACACTACAGCTAATTTTTGTATTTTTAGTAAAGACAGGGTTTCTCCGTGTTGGCCAGGCTGGTCTCCAACCCCTGACTTCAAGCAATCCACCCTCCTCGGCTTCCCAAAGTGCTGAGATTACAGGCTTGAGCCACTGCACCCAGTCTGAAGATAGATCTTCTAACCCTTGATCTAGAACATTGTGCATCTTGTCAGGGTGCTTCTCTTCATAAATTGACACTTTAAGTCTGATGTCTTTAAGAGTTCCAAAGGTGAGAGCATGCAGATCAGAGATCCCCTAAATAAGAATATATCCTCAGGAATGTTCACCCCCATGGCATCACCTAACCTGGGTGTGTGTTCTTAACCTGGGTGCTTATGACAACTTTCCATTCTGGGAAACAATCTCAAAGCTTGTTATTTTTTCTGGTGATCACCCTCAGAGTTTTATTTAGAGTGTCATAATGAAAATAAGGGATAACTGTCTGTTTGTCAAAAGCTATAGTAGTTCGTTTGCATTTGAAAGTTTTTGGCTATATGTTTTATTATATATTTTATTGGAATATGCCCTGACAAAAAAAGGAAAATACAACTCACTGATTGGAAAGTGTAGCAACCACTAGATAAGCTTATAGTGTGAGGTGTATCTTGTAAAATAAAGTTCTTAGCTGGCTTTACAAACTTCAGAGGTACCAAAAATATGGATAGATCTGAAATGTGCCAACTCTATGTAAATGTCAGAGTTTTAAATTACTGTATCAGCATATATCGCTATTTTTTTCTAACACGTTTTTTAAACTGCTATTCCTATCTTCTCACATATAATAAACAGTACATGGATTATTGGCAAAAGAAAATTTCAAATGTCTACATTTAAAAATCAGGATTAGGACATTTCCTTATAATCATAAGAATTCTCTTTTTTTTAATGTAATTATTATAAGAAATTTAGAGCATGCCAGAAATTATGACAATGATTATCACAAAGCCGATATATGGGTAAAAATTATTTACTGCAGTACTTTTCTCCCTGAAAATCTATTAACTATTGCTTTGATTTATCTGTCCCATAAATCTTAGAGAGGATGCTTTTGTAAATATATTTTTCATAATAAGCGTATAAAGACATGTCTTGAAATTTGGCAGTATATCTCATAGCATCTAAGCTCAGACACATAACTCACTTTTTCTGAAATGATGAACTATGATCTGGCTATTCTCAAACGCTTAAAGCAATTTTATTGTTTTGCATTTTGATGACTCTGATGCAGTCAACACAGAATCTTTCTTTATTGTGACTGATCTGATTCTGACCAGTGCTGATCCTCTCCAAACACGAAGGTTTTACAGATCATTGTGTTGATAATGTATTTTTACATTTATAGTCCTCTAAACTTCATTGAAGTTCTTTCTGGTAGATTTTTGGAAACTATAACATCACACTATGCTGAAACTTCATGACTAACAAATGTAAAATATCCTGTTAAAAAGTACATAGGTAGATACTACCTGGCTTCCATTTAATCACTTGCTAAAGCATCAGGCTCCTTGTCTGGGACTTGCATTATTATCCTGCAGGCATAAAGGTGAGGTGTGTTATGTGGTTGGGAACAAAAGAGCAAATGCTATAATATCCTTTATGTACAGTTCTGGAATAATACCATACCCTCAAGGTGAATTTTTTTTACTGATGTTGAAGATAAGAAATTTGGGAAAGCAAAATAAATACTGAATAAGAAACTGTAAATTCATTTCATTGGCAGTGGCCTGACAGTTAAGGTTACGACAAGACATTTGTGTGGCTATAGCATTGTAATTACATACCTTAGATCCTCTTTTGGTTCCTACTTTGTTTTTCACAATATCTGATAGCAAGAAATAACACTATGGGATTTAATATCCAGTTAGTATTTATATCATGGTATCTTAGAGGAATCATAGGTAATCTTGCCCTTTTAACCACTAGGCTGCATTATCTCTGTGTATTAATGAACACGATAAGTACTGTTAATAGGAATTTATGATTTTAAATTCTACAAACTATCATTATATTTTCCTATAACATATTAAAATTATTACATGGTGAGATTTTCAGAAAGCAGCAATCAGTCTAAAGTATAGTTGTTTTGCCTTTTGTATTCAGTTTCAAGGGATGTGGGAGGAATGGGTTAGTTTATTTCTGGTGTGCTGCAGCTACTGATGTGAATTGTCTTAATCTGTAAGCAGGAAATAGTTACACTAGTAACCAGTAAGAATTATTTTTAGAACAGCTTCCTGGGTTCTAGCAATGGAAGTGGTGAGCCAACAAGGTGAGTGGGTTCTTGGGACCCTAGGTGGTGGATGTGGCATGGTGATGGCAATAGTGGTGGTGGAACAACCTTCTGGATCTCAGGCAGTTTCTGCTGGTGTTGGTGTTGATTGCAACAGTCTGAGAAGGCCAGTCCCCAGGCCCAGATGTGATGCATGTGGGTGGATATACGCTGTAATTGTAGCTGCAGGTTGGGGGGACCCAATCTCAGGCCCCCAGGAGGAGTGCTCAGGTGCCAATAGTGCCGAATCGGGCTGAGAGCGCTCCCAACCCATGGACAGCATGTTTGTACACTGGGGATTACAGAGCTGGGTCATGCAGGCATGTCCTTAGGTCCACTAGTGGGTGCTGGCCATGGTAGGCAGAAGTTGGTTATCCCTGGACCTCCATTGGACTGTTCAGGGAAAAAGGAGGTAAGTTTTGGCTCTAGTGATGGGAGGGCAGGGTTACTTTCAGTGGCTTTAGCTCTAGGCAGGTGGCTGGGAGCATGTGCTTTGGTCCTAGGTGATAGTTTCAGGTATGGTAGCTACGCTGTCTCAAGGGTGCTTGTAATGCATGGCAGCCCACTGCTGGGAATGGCAGGATCAAAGCCAGTGGCTCATATTCTGGGCTTGACCACAGCAACCAGCAGTGGTGGTTACTGCAGGTGGGGAATGTCAATAGTGCTCTAGAGATGTGGAGGTATATGGGCTGTAGGGCCCCTGGGCAAGACACAGTCTAATTGGGGCTGGGCTCTCAATGTGGCACCTTGCTTAGGACTTGGAGTATGTATGGGACCCATCATGATCTTCTTCTTTGGGGCAAGTCCTTCATGTGGGCTCCAGGTAGCTCTCTCTGTTAATGTCAGGGCCCAAAAGGGTCAAGGGGTTCTCCTTTGGCTAAAACTGCAGGAGTCTGCAATAGGATTGTGGACAACTGGGGATGTCTCACTTCTTTTCCCCACACTGGGGAGCATCTCCAGTTTCCCAGCAAATTCAGGCCAAGCAGGCTGCCTCACTTCCCTCTTCTTTGCATTAGGTGTTTCCTGTCACTCCTCTGTTGAATTCCAGTGTTATATCTATCTAATCTATTTGAAGTATGATTATCTCCTCACTATTTTGTTTCTCCTTTTTAAATAAAAGGAGCACCACATGCCTCTAGTCAGTCATTTTGAAGCCCCTCCTCAATCAGTTGACTTTAAATAAAGATTGCCCTTAATATATTGGGTGGGTCTATTCCAACCAGCTGAAAGCACTCTGAGGAAGAAATTTAGCTTGTAGACTGCAGCACCAAGGAATGAAATCAAGGATTGTATAGAAGATATATGTTTTTATCAACTTGTAAAAGAGGATGCCTGAGGTGCACAATAACTTTAGTTTCAGATGTCTTTATGTAGTGGTGGGGTCTTCTTTGACCCTCTGGTCTCCGGATTTCCCCCGTTTTTTCCTGTTACTCTTTCTCAGTCCAGACTCCACTGCATGTCCTCTGCTCTATTTTCCCTTAAATTGTGGGTCTGACAAGAATGAATATTGATCAGTTTTCGCTTCTCTCTTCTATTCTGTGCATACTCTTCTTTATAGGCAACTTATATGTAATTGTGGTTGTAATTGTAACCATATGGTAATGATTTCCAAGTTCGGCTCATCAATCCAAATCTTTTTTTTTTTTTTTCTGAGATGCAGATCCACATACATAACTGACATCTGACATCTTGACTTTAATAACTGTCTATCTGACATCTTGACTTTAATATCTTCAAGTTGCGTGAGAACTAACAGGCTAAAAACCCAAATCTCAACCTCTTCTTCCAATGCTGCCCCAGGCACAGCTGCAGTTCCTTCATTGCCCAGTAACCTTGGGAAATCAGAAAAAAATGCATATGTGCCGTTAAAGAAAAGTGTTGAGGAAATAAATTTAGTCAGTAGAGTTAACCATAATGATATTTAGAACTTCTTCCTCAGCAAATCTGTTTCAAGATGAAAACTTAAGCAAATCTTGTTTTCACTCCAAAAACAAGCTTCTTGATAGATAAACATTCCAATACTTTTATTTTTGAGTCCTTATATATTCTCTCAAAAACACAACTATTTTTTTCTAATGTATCATTATTCACAATACAGGAAGTAATGGGAGATATAAATAATTAACCTTTTCAAACATTATTTTACCTAATTCTTAAAACAAGTTTTGAAAGAGGTACTATTAGTACTTTGTAGATAAAGCAATGCAGGCATAGGAAAATACAGTATTTTCTCCATGATCACACAACTAGGCTGCAGTGGAGCTAGGATTTAAATATGAATGTATCTGACTGAAGTCCCTGTGCTTTTAACTTCATGAATTCAATAATTGACATTCATTTTGCTAACCTATGATATGAGGCTAGATATTCAGAAATAGCTTAGTTAATAGCAGTTAAAAATTGAGTCAGGCACTCACTTTATATATTCCTAGAGATTGTAACATTATATATATTCTCATGTAACAAAAAATGGCATTGAGATATTGATTTATTTTATCAAAAATATTGCATTCTTACATAACAGCTTTCTCAGGCTGTCTTTTTAACTCAGAGTAATGTGCATGTCCACATATTCACACGTGTGTGTTTCTCATGTCACAATTTCTTTGTGTTTGACTATTTTTATGTTACTCTGTGTTATTAGATTCTATAACCAATTTCTACTTTTACCAATGTTATTTTAAATAAGAAAGATTCCAAATTAGCTCACGTAAAACTGTTATTAGCTTCCTATTAACTTGTTCTTCCAGATCATGACTCAATAAAATATCCTGTAGCGAAGAAATGAGAAGAATATTTTCGTATTTTTTTCTTACACACAATTGAAACTTATTCAGTAAGGTTTTCTAATATAAAACAACCTTTTTCTCTCATAGATTTCAAATTACAAACACCTCCCTTCTCATTATAATATAAAAACTGTCATCTTGTTCATTATAGTGCCACTTACAAGGAGCAAGATTCAAATGCTTTGATTCTGAAAACATAGTTTTTTCCCCCCCAATTTATATGGTTTGGCTGTTTACATATTTTTTTCCCATCTTGTGTATAGAATTAGATCATTACCAAGCTCCTTATAGATTCTACTTTTAGTTACCAATTGTCCCTGTCCTCTTTTTTCAGTCCTGGAAAGGTTTATGCAGCAACCTCTTGCAGAGCTGTGAATCAGGCAAAGTAACTCAAACCTTATTGCCTAGTGCCTGCTGTTAGTTCCATGTTTTTTGTTTTGTTTTGTTTAGTATCCTATGTTACATTATATGTGATTTTTTTTTTTTTTTTCTTTTTGACGGTGTCTTGCTCTGTCACCCAGGCTGGAGTGCGAGTGCGGTGGTGCGATCTTGGCTCCCTGCAAGCTTCGCCTCCCGGGTTCACACCATTCTCCTGCCTCAGCCTCCCGAGTAGCTGGGACTACAGGCGCCTGCCACCATGCCTGGGTATTTTTTTGTTTGTTTGTTTGTTTTAATAGAGATGGGGTTTCACCGAGTTAGCCAGGATGGTCTCGATCTCCTGACCTCATGATCCACCCGCCTTGGCCTCCCAAAGTCCTGGGATTACAGGCGTGAGCCACTGGGTCCGGCCTATATGTAATTCTTCAAAGTGATTTTTAGTAAGAAAACACAAGTAAATGGACCAGTATAGATCAGAAAAATTAAGCAGATTCCAGGTATATGTATAAAAAGATGAAAACATCCTCCTCTCTGGTCAAAATGTTTATGTCTGTGCAACAAAGTTTCTACTAGGTTTTCATGTTACAATGGCTAAAAGATACTTTTGGGGGGGGTAACTGCTAAAATTTCAACAAGAAATAAAATGTAGTAGAATTATACTCATTGTGAAGACTGGAATTAGATTATGGCCATTAAACTAGGACATGGAAAAAATGTTTTTATATTGCTTTCACTTAGATAATAATACAAGAATGGCCACTATCAGGAAGAGTACACACAATTTTTTAAACCAAAATTAAGTTATATGTACTTAAACCTTATTTGCACTTCCCTTACTCAGTGTTAAAAGTAAATATAATGTGTAATTCTTAGAATATTTCACATATTGAATACCTTCTCGTCTCCTGACTTAACTTCAGAAAGAATTGATTTACATTATTCCAATTTGATATCTCTTTGGCAAGGATAATTTGGAATGTTTTACCTTTTTAATAATTGAATGTATTTTAATTCAATTAGCCATGTGAGACTCTGGATCAACCATGTAGACTACACTCTGATGTCACATGCTAAAATCCATTCAATCCTTGAAGCTCTCTGGGTCTTGTCTTTGGACTGTGCTTTACAGCCTAAATAACAGTAACATTGCGTTCCTTCCTTCAGGAAAGAGGTGTTTTAATGGCTGTGAAATGCTGCCTTGTTTTTAAATGCATAATTATAGGTTTTGCATTTGCCTGAAGATTTTAATAATTTAAAAGATGCTTTTCTAGTAATCAAAATGAAGTAATTTTTCCTGATAATTACTTCAGTCACTTTTAAAGAGTTAGTGATGAATATATTCATGCTGTGAAATATAGAAAGGTAATTAAATACAATTTAGCAGTGAATATACTTTTCTCTCTCCCAGATATTGAAATCACTATTTATATTTAGCACTTGGGAGAAATTGATATTTTCTTAATGGAAAACAATAAATGGCATATTTTTCATCTTAGAAAAAATAAATTGTATGAGGTTTCTTATTTTCATCATTTATCATTATAAAGTAGGAACAAACTGAACAGATGTGGAGTGTCTATGACAGAATTATTTGAGGCCAGACTTGCACCTCATGATGGGAGAGAGACAGGGAATGAATGCCCTTCAAAAACTGCTTTCAGAGAAGCTTCATAGGCTGAACACCATATATAAAGAGGCAGAACTATCTCAGTGTTAATTCCAGACTTGTTCAAGAGAAGACAATTAAATATTATGAAGGAGGGGAGTACTAGAGAATCCCTGCAGTAGTTAATGCATAGGAATTCATCAAGTAGAACTAGATATTACTGCTAGCCTTCAACCCTGAGTTAGGGCATAGGGCTAGGTTAATGCATAGGAATTCATCAAGTAGAACTAGATATTACTGCTAGCCTTCAACCCTGAGTTAGGGCATAGGGCTAGGTTGCATTCCCTGAAAGAAGACTGGAAAAATCAGGGCTTAGAAAAGGCTACTTAAACTGCAGATTGGTATTTAGATATATCTAGGTAAGAACTGGGTGAAAATAAAAAAGAGGAAGTAAGAAGGTACCTAATACTTTGGTTCTTTAAACTCATCTATTAAGAAGGTGTTTATGTGGAGGTTGGACTTGGTAGAGGAAGACTTAGGGAATTGGTAGTGGTGATGCGTAAATGTGAATATAATAAAATAAACCCTAAAGTGTGTTCCTTGGGCAATTAGGTACATGATCTTACTGGTAATAAGTTTATACAAGTATCAATCCAGAGTTTAGTGGTCATGACTAAACAACCATCAAACGTTTAAATCTGGATTATTTAATTCTGAGTTTTCTTGGAAAACAGAGCAGGCTGGGGCATCAATGGATGTTGTTATAGGTAAGCAATATGGAGGAAAATAATATTTGGGGATCAAGGTGAAACATGAAGGACTTCTCTACATTCCTATAACACTATCTAACGGTGCCCAGGTCTGTTCTGTATCTCAAGTAAATTTAGAATTAAATTGCCTCATATGATTTTTTTTTCATATAGTGAAGTCTCTCAAATATTTCCTTTTTTCTGGGAATAATTCCACCTTGCCTGCACAGCTACTTAGCTCTAAACAATAGAATGTTAATGAATGCTATTTGTTTCTTTAGTGTAGAAGTTTCTAGAAATCCAATATTTAAACTCTGACATCAGAGAATTGGCATTAGTTAGGAAAAATTGAGTAATCAAGAAAAATCACAATTTTGGAAAAATATAAATAGACTTTTATTTCAGAGAAGACAGTGGCACTATCTTATGAGTCATGGAATTTGGAAGTGAGGGTGTTTTGTAAGACAGTCTTATGCTCTCATAAGTGAGGAAATTTAGGTTATGATTTTTCCATATTCTCATCTAGCCAATACTGATTTAAAAATATTTGTGTGGTGCCAATTATGTGTAAGGCACTGTACCAGAAATTAATGATGTACAGTGATAATTTTAAAAGTCATGCATTTTATTTAAGTTAATAATATTGTACCAATATTAATTTCCTGTTTTTGACAATGTATTGTGGTTATCTAAGCTTTTAGAATTGAAAGATGCTGCATGAAAGGTACAGGGAAACTGTAGTTATGTTAACAGCTGCTTGTGAGTCAAACTGTGAAAAAGTAACATGAACAAGCAAACAAAAACAGACATGGCGGCTATTCTCACAAATGTTACAATATGCAAACTTGGACAGGACTTAAGCAAGCAATCACCAATTATATGAAAAATCTTAACTGTAACAAGTCCCGTGAAGCAAAACACTGAAACACAAGAGTTTTATGGAGACTTACACTAGTTAGAAAATCAGGAAAGCCTTCCCTGTAGAAGTCAAAATGCTGATTGATAATTAACCAAGATGAAGGAGGAAGAGCATCGCAGATAGGTGGAGCAGCAGATGTCAATATATTGTAGTGTGCAAGGAGCATAAAGAGTTCAAATTTATCCAGAGTACAAAGCAAAATGGGAAAGAATGTCAGATTGACTGGGGCACTAGATAATGTAGGACTTGTAGGATATGATGGAGTTTTAACTTTGTCCCAGTAGTGATGTAAGGCCTCTGAAAGCATCTAAGATGATCTTCGTATTATATGGCAATTAGTTAACCTTAGGGAAATACATGTATCCACTTTACTAGGGAACTGAAGACGTTTGCATGACA
The DNA here is from genome assembly GCF_002776525.5 of Piliocolobus tephrosceles. Lineage (NCBI taxonomy): Eukaryota > Metazoa > Chordata > Mammalia > Primates > Cercopithecidae > Piliocolobus > Piliocolobus tephrosceles. The sequence goes on from NC_045438.1 coordinate 109,606,080, forward strand.
CACCAATCCTGTCAGTTCACGTGCATAAGGACTCGCAGTGTATAACTCACAATCTCAATGCTAACCTTTATTTTTAAACATTTTCATCCAAATATAGCAAATACATAGAAAAGTATACAAATCACGAAATAATAGTCCCAATAGTTACATGCCTATGCAGCATCACGAGTGAAGAAGTAGAACATGAATCATACCCCAGGAGCCCCTCTCAGGCCCCTTCCTGATCACTTCACCTTCCCATCTCCCAACATAGGGCCACTAGCTTCACTTCTGTTGTGAAGCCTAATATTTGCCTCTTTGAATTTGAATTTTTGTCCTCTTTCTTCTTTTTCTTTCTTTCTTTCTTTTTTTGTTTTTGTTTTTGAGACCCAGTCTTGCTCTGTCACCCAGGATGGAGTGCGTGGCGCGATCTTGGCTCACTGCAAGCTCTGCCTCCCAGGTTCACACCATTCTCCTACGTCAGCCTCCCTAGTAGCTGGGACTACAGGCGCCTGCCACCACGCCCTGCTAATTTTTTGTATTTTCAGTAGAGAGGGGGTTTCACTGCGTTAGCCAGGATGGTCTTGATCTCCTGACCTCATGATCCGCCTGTCTCGGCCTCCCAAAGTGCTGGGATTACAGGCCTGAGGCACTGCGCCCAGCCACTTCTTTTGAATTCTTATGTATTCTTTTGCATATACCTTATTTCAATCAATATTATGTTTGTGATTTATCCATGTTATTGCATATTAGCAGCTATTTATTCATTATCTTTATTGTTTTCTCACTGTGTGGATATTTACCGATTTATCAGTTTTACTCTTGATGGACATTAGTGTTGTTTCTATTCACTTTTAAGCATGCAATGTGAGCATTTACGCCACAGTCTTTGTGTAGCAAGTTCATGTGTGCAATCTTTTTTTAAAAAAAAAATAATTTAAGCCATAAACGTAAGGAAATTGAATTATTAACCACAGTATTGAACAGATTTATAATATTTTAAGACACTGGAGAAGAAGAGAAAATTAAGGCATTTCTTATTAATGAAAGAATTGAAATATGAAAAGAAACAAAATTTATAATTTTGGAAATGAGGCACTTAATTAACAATGTTTAAATCAAATGTTCAATTTTATATTTTGGTGATTCATATATATTATGATAGAGATCTCTTAATTATATTTCTTGCAGAAAATGGATAAATAAAAACTTTAATCACAGTATATATGGTTGACAAATAATGTTAGGTTTCAAAAATTCTGAAATTTTTTCAACTTTTTTCTAAAAACTGTGAGGTTTACCTATTTGATCCATTTACTGCCCCTCTAGTTTGTGATCCATACAGTAGAAAAACAATATTTTAGTTTGAGCCTTTGAGAAGCAGTTGTCAATAAAAGATTAGACATGCAGGAGATTTACTGGGGAAGATACCTGTGAAGGAGAAAGGAGAAGGAGCCAGAGAAGGTAAGGAGAGCCTTCAGACCAAGCTACACATCTGACCTCTGAGAATAAAAAGGAGCAAGAAGGAGAATTGACTAGGAAGGGCTGTACAATGCAAGACACCTTTGGCCAGGATAATGGGGAGTCCCTGAGCCTAGGTTGTTCAAGGCATTCTAAGTTTGCAAGAGTGGGTCTGCTTTAGTATCCCTGTGAAAGCAGCTACTCGAAATGTAGTATAAATGGTGACCCCGTAGGTAAGAAATGGCAGCAACTAGGACTGCCAGTCAATTATACTTCCACAGCAGGAGATCTAAATGAAGCATTTTAATGTCTGCCACAGTCCAATTCTAGAGCTCCACACATCTACTTCCACAAATAGTTCTTCAAGAAGAGCTCCTCCATATTTTAAGTGGGCTTTTCTTCCTGAGGAGAGACCTAGAAGAAGAAAGTTGATTGAATGATCACTCTCATCACTGGGGTTGGCCACAGAGAACATGTGGTACTCATCCTCTCCCTCCTTCACTATGGATGCTAAATTCCTCTCAAACCCTGCTATTACTTTAGCAGGTCTTGAAGAGTTACCTGGTGATGTGACTAAAACTGTCATATCTGCAAAATCTGAGACCTTAGCAGTAACAAACTTTGAGGGCTAGGGTTTCTGCTTTTATTGATCACAGTTACACTTTGGCAAGGATGGACCAGAAGGTTCGCTCTCCAGTGGACTACCTGGGATCCACACACACTCTTCCCTAGCTTCATTGTGCAACAGCAGCCCTAGCTCCTCTGCTGAGCAGAGTCAATCACCCCTTCCAAGAGAGTGATTTCTTTTCTCACCTACTATTTCCTAAACATCAGAAAATCCACATTTCTTTGGGGCATCAATAAACTGTAGTTCTATTAAACATTCATGAGTAGAGTTCTGAAAGCATCAGGACCTCCAAATATACAGAACCCAGAGTTAGGAGGATAGGATGCAGTATTGCCTTTCCATTCTCTCTCGGCTAAGGGGATGAAGTTCATTTCAGAAGTTTCCACTTGGCTTTCCCTACCACGATAAATCTTAAGCTGTTGGAAAGGAACCAAAGTGGAGGTTATTCTAACTGCCGTGTATGGCAACCACAATTATAAATGACAACCAGTAAGTCCACAAATGTGATTTGGATTTGGGAATTGGCTCAAGTCTGGGAAATGAAAGAGAGAAAATGATCATGACACTTCACTGGGGAGACATTCTTGGGCTTGCTGCCTCTCTATTGTTACCTTCTTCTGCATACAAATATTAAACAACAATCTTTTGTGATGCTTGTCTACTCCACCCCTAGGCATGCCATGCTCTCTTAACCATCTGCACAACTCCATGCAGTTTGAACCCCTTGGTTGTCTTCTTGATCTGGCCAGTTCTTATTGTAGCTCTTCTAGCCCTCTTACATCCAGTAATTAGGTTGATTGTCTTCTATTACTGTGTATGGAGAGAGGGGAATGGGGATCCTTGGATATTAATGAGCTCATCTCTATGATCATCTATCCTGCCATCATCCTGGCTTGCAGAGGAGTCTTACCACTGAACTACTTTATGATACTCAGGCTATTCTTACTAACCCATTTCTGATGGCTTTGGTCAAAAGCATGCATTATGGGTCTTCCTGTGTTGTATCATTGTCTATTGAGTCTTCTTAATTCTCACATGTCCTACTTCTGTTGGCTCCTTTATTTCTTCATCTGCTATCTCCTAGAGCAACCCAGGTTTTTCCATTTCAGCAATGGATCTCAGTTTCTTCAGGTTTACAAGGGTCACCTATCAGCCAATTTGTCCCATCCCCTAGGCTACTTTCCAGGGCATTAAGTCCTATATCCTTGGAAAAGTGTTACCAAGAAAATGAATTCTCATTCATACAGTTTTATGTTCCCAGGGCCCTTCATCAAGCATCTTCAAGTACTCTCCTGGTTTCTGTCAGTATATGCTAGGTAGTTCTTTGAGCTCCTTTTGTATATATTATCTTTCCTTCCTTATTAAGAAAACAATTCCCCACCAAGGTTGCGTTGGAATTTTACAATAGTTATAAGATTTTCAGGTTGGGAAAGGAGTAGGGGCCAATGCTAAATAAAAATACCTATTACTTTATAGGGAAGGGGCCTCTTCCCTATAGTCATCTAGTATGGAGAAAATGCAAGCTCTTAGTAGGGAGGGGTGAGCCAATCATTCAGGTTCATAGGATCAGGGAGATCTGTAGCATTAACATGCTCAGAGTCTTCCATCTCAATGTGCCTAGCTCATGATTTACAGTTTCGAGATTTCTTAATCAGAACCCTAACCACAGCACCAGACACCTGCCTTGGATAAGGTTTTAATTGTCATTGGAGTTCTGTGACTAATTACCAGAACCTCAGTTCTGCTATGTCACATTAGCTATTCCACCACAGGAGATAAAAAACGTTTTTGTAAGCTACTAAAGTTACAAGTAAGAGATTTATTGGGGGAGTCACTATGAAGGGAAAAAAGGATGGAGCAAGAGAAAATGAGAAGTGCCTTTAGATGGTAGTGCCTGCATGACTCCCTATAAGCAGATGAGGAAGGAAGAAAGATGGGGTAGAAAAAAATGTCAAACCACAGTACAGTATGAAGAAAGTTTTGCTTAGACCAATAGGGAGGACTTCAAACTGTGTTCATCAGTTAGAAAGTACCACATCTTGCAGAATAGGTCTGTATTAGTAACTCTGCTGTGCTAATTTGTGGAGTGCAGCTATCTAGAAATGTAGTGTTTACATGGGATACATCCAGAAGGGAAGCAGCTGAAGCCATCATTCTTACACTTTTTTCCATCAGGAGATCCAGTCACACATTTCCAAGGCCATGATAATGCATTTCCCAGGCCCCCTTTCCAAATGGCTTCCTGTGAAGTCCATAGAAAGCACTGGCAGGATTTTGATAGGAAACAAAGGGGAAGCCAGGGAATTACTCTCCCTCTCTTTTTCTTTTGGCTGACTACCTAACAGCATTGCAGCTTTTTGTGGGTTAATACCCCATGAGAGCCTCTGACTGTGGTCCCAGTAATTTCTGGGCAGCCCTTGCTGTGGTTCCAGGCTGCATTAGGAGGTATGGTTTCTATGCTCTCAATGCACTTTCTCCCACTGTTCCTTTTGCTCTAGAGATGATTGCAGTTTCCTGCTGTGTTAATCTCTGGATTCAATCATTGCACCCTCTTTTGCTTCTCAGTTTTTCCATCATCTGAATAATAAATTTCTTTTATCTGATTTATTATATTTTGAAGAGTTAAGTGGTTTTTATTTGCCTGCCTGAACCCTAACTGATAAGATTACTATAAAATAAAAACCCAGTCACTTTAATAAAATAATGTTTTTTCTTAATATTTAGTTTTTAGAAAATATTATACAAATTGTATAATTTTCTTATAACATTTTCTAAATTAACATCAAAATTATTATTGACTTTAGGAACATGCTTTTCTCTGTAGCTTATAGTTCTAATTAACATGTTTTAAAAATCATAGCAAAAGTGAGTTAAGACGGAACAAGAAATTACATTCTATAAAAAATGTTTAATTGTTAAAGATATACAATATTTATACTTGGAGGCATATACTTTTAATTCTATACTGCTCATCCTGACATTTAAAACTTTTATTAATTGGTAGAAAAGTAAATCAATACACATGCATTGCAAAATAGTAATGTATATTAATTTGGATATTTTTCTTCCCTACTTACTGAGTTTTCAAGCCAATAGGTAAGGTTAATAAAATACTCAATGATGCATTTAAAATTGTTAATGCCTTTTTTAATGGACTGTCCAAATACAGATTTATCTACCACATAGATTCATGTTCACCATTTAGACTGAACTGGAATGAATACATTTATCTGTATCTTGATCTCCACTGATACGTTTGACTAGACAAGTAACCTTTCTCAGTGTTTCTGATTAGTCTGCATTTTGAGCATTATCAGTTACCAAGACTTGCAAATTCTAAAATCATCTATGATGAAGAGTTATTCTTTCAATGAAAGAAAAAAAAAGGCAGGGAGAAGAAAGTAAAGTTCAGTGGAAAAAGATATTTTATTTGCAGATATATTTTGTCAACCTACTTATTTAATACCAAAAAAAACTTTATAAGTTGCGGATTTTTGCTGATTACCATAATTCTGAAATCTTGGCTCCTGTACATTGGCATCCACCTTACGGACTACTCCACTAGTCATTTTTGGCCAAGCCTGAACCTATGCCATGGCCTAGTCTTTCAAGTTTCCCAGTGGATTATAAAGAGTACTGTATATGCCCCACTGGCAATCTAATTGGGGTGTTTTTTCCATTTATGTCCTTAATGCATTTTCTATTATAATAATCCAATTCAAAATTGCTTTATACAATCAATGAACTGACTGGTCATCAACTGATACTGGAATAAGATAGTAAGCATGAGGCATCCCAAGACAAAAGAAGAGGTCTTCAGAGATTTCAGAGAAAAATTTCTTCCTATAAAGTCGTATTAACAAAGTCTTCCTGATTTATGATGAGTTCCAAAACCCTTGAATTTTTCTCAAATCAGAAAAGTTTAAAGAGAATACCAACTTCTTTTTTATTGGGGTAAGTAATATGAAATGGTTTATTTAAACCATTTTTGACCAAAAAATAGCAAATTCATAAAGTTCAACATAATAATGAGGGAAACACTGAAGCAAAATCACCTAAGAGCAGCTATTGAGCATAGGAAACGTCACATACGTGTGAAGTTATCTAATGCCATTTATAAAATAAAGAATTAGCAAATGTCTATAATTTGCCTTAATTCACAGGGACTCTTAAAAAAATGCCAAAAACATGGATTTCCCAAGGAATCAACCTTTTCTCTTTACTGCAAGATTTCAAGGTAAGTGTGCTATTGGAAGAATTTTTTTAAAAAAACAATGTAAGAGCAGAATCCTTTCATTCTGAACACTCTGCTCACAGAAACATACACAGAAAGAAATCTGAGTGTATGTCTCAGGTTTTTCACCAATTATTCTTGTACATTTTAACAAATTACTATCAGAAATTGTCATTTTGTTTATTTAGAAAGCAATAGTATCGGGCTAGCCATTTCTAAGGCTCTTTTGATTCTAAAAAAAAAAAAAAAAATCATCATGTAATTCCGTTCTGCTGTGGAGTGGCTTACCTGGCAAACCACAAGCTGTGTCTGTCTCTTGAAGCATTCTACTGAACTCAATTTTCAACTTAATTAGTGTACAATAGTGCTTCATTTTTCAAGATTCCCACAATTATAAGATTTGTTAATCTGACTCTGTATTACTATATCATTCATGTGAGGTTTCTTTTATAATGATTTAAACACATTAAAAACTAGCAAAATAATTTTATCAAATATTGCAGGATTACAATTTTATGTGTAAGCTGGCTGTTCTTGGTTTGTTTTTCCATCCTTTTTCTTTTCACAGTTCTCTGAAGAACATGTTTCTACCTACAGCCTACATAAAAGTCATTAGTGTGCCCATACATTTATATAAAAACCCAGAGCATTTGACATTGTTCACAATTGTTACTGCCTTGGCCAGAAACAGAGCCCATGAGCACTGCACTGCTGCAGTTGCTGCTCTTTCTCTCCTGCCGCAGCTGTGAAGAGAACTCCACTGCTTGAAATTGTCCCAGATGCTCAGATTTGCCCATTACTGCTGAAAGAACTACAGAAGCAAGAAAAAATATTCTTCCCTTCATATCTTTTATACTCATATCAGGACTTTCCATTAGCAGAGACCAGCTAAAAGTCAATGTCAAAGGACTTTGGTATATATAGTTTGCTGGCTTCCAGCCCCCTGTCTTTCAGCAAAACGCGAAGAGGGATGAAGATGAATCTGAGAGCCAACAAACAAGCACCTGATGGTTGATCTGAATGGCTCTTGAGAATCTACTTTTACCAGGGTATCCATATAAATCTTTCACACACAATGTACAAAACTACTTCATGTTTTCGCCTAATAAGGCAACTATTCTTTGTATGAATTAAATTTCTCTCAGAAAATAGGGAAAAATAAGGACTCGTGAATTTCCGTATGCATATTCATATAATATTAATTTCTCTTTTAGTTCAATATTCAAACTATCAGCAGCTGTTGATAGACTTGAATTGAACATCCAGTAGTTTGTAATCAGTGAACTACAAACTAATTACAATGTTAACTATTACCAACATTTCTCGCAGAAAAGAATAGGTGAAAGGAAAAATTAAAATTAGAAATAAAATGGTTAATGAATATACTCAAACGTATACATATAATGTACATTAAAATTACAAATACATAAATGAGAAAATATGTGTAGCTACTACTATCCTTTTTCTACAAATGGCTAACTAGCTATATTTGAAATTAATAACTATACATATATATGTAGATAAGTGGGGGAACAGGGCAAAAGATTGACAGAGAGAGAATGCGTGTGTGAAAGAGAGAAACAAAATGGAGATAGATGCAAAGATGAAGACCAGAAAGCATAAATACTTAAATAATAGACATTTACTAATAAGTGGCTTAAAAGGCACTGAATCTGTTTTCACTCCACAAATTAGTTTGAGAATCTGTAAGAACATGCACCAAAACCAGAAAAATACACATGGGCAGATACCTGCAGTATTTCTTACATGGTTCAGCAGGTTCACTTAGAATGAAGGTCCATCAACTCACTCTATATTCCCTACCATGATCATTTATTATTTTTCTACAAGACAAAATGAAGTAAGAGTCTCTAAGAAAAAAAGGAAAAGCAGCCTATCCGGTAATTGGGAAATTTTCAAAAACACATGTTTTTAAAATGAGTAGATAATCAGTTGTGTTCAACAATTTCAAAGGACATGGGATTGTGTTCATGAATGTTATACAATCTTTGTAATATTATAAATTTTTATAAAAATAACATTATATTATTTATCCATAATATTTTATAGCTATAAACTAAAATATCTTCCACAAAGATGTTATGTTTTCAATTAATTTTCCAGCTAAATCATTTGGGAAAGACTTTTGCATTACAAACCAGCAAATACATAGAGACTCTGGTGTAGAAAAAATAAAAAAAAAATTCTTGTGTATAATAAAATTTTAGATATTAACATCTGATATTTGTATATAGCTTTTATTTTCTTTAAAAATGCAGATTGAGCATTTTTGTCAGTTTTTGTGTCCAACACTTGTACCTTTTGCAGATTATGTGGATAAGTTTAGCGCCATGTATCTTCCTAGTATTTCTTCAACTATGCTCCCTAAATTATCAGATATTACATTTTTTCAAACTCACAAATATTGTATATAATTCAGTGATTGATAATTTTATTGATGTTACTTAAGAATAATCTCTAATACCAAATTAAGAGGAAAGTAGCTGCATCAAAGCAAGTACCCAGAGAAAAAAATAATTTCATGTTACTTATTTAATTTAATATGCAGTTTTAATAAATTGATTGCATTGGTTGTTCCTCAATATGGTTTATAAGTTATTTCAGGAATTAAGAAGGAAGATGAAGTGAAGAATAATCACACTAAAATTTAGTCTGTGCAATTTATAACCTTAACTTGAATCAAGCACCTAAAATTCAAGTTAAAAATATTTAATTCAGGCCGGGTGTGGTGGCTCACACCTGTAATCCAGCACTTTCAGAGGCCAAGGTGGGGAGATTACCTCAGGTCAGGAGTTCAAGACCAACCTGATCAATGTGACGAAACCCCATCTCTACTAAAAATACAAAAATTAGTGGGGTATGGTGGCGGGTGCCTGTAATCCCAGCTACTCTGGAGACTGAGACATGAGAATAGCTTGAACCTGGGAGGCAGAGGTTGCAGTGAGCTGAGATCAAGCCATTGAGCTCCAGCCTGGGTGACAGAGCGAGACTCCATCTCAAAAAAAAAGAAAAAGAAAAAAATATTTAATTCATATAATGAAATTAATTTCTTATGACCCAGTTTGGTAATTTTGACATTATTTATTTCCAACCCTTTTTCCACTCTGTGTCCTGCCTCATGTTTTGTAGCCTGTTATTTGCTTTTCAGGTATCTGCTTTTAACCCAGAACTAATGCTTTTTTCTCTTAGGGGTCAGGATAGGTGTTGTTTGTGTTGGTAATAACCTTAGTATTCTTCTGGATATTATTCATGCACAATACATAATTCATGAGGCAATGCTTTACTAAAAACAAACAAAGCAACAGTATTTCAGGAATATCTACATTTCCATTTCCTTTCCTATTTTTATCCCTGTGAATTCTAGAAGGTTACTGCCTGTAAGTTGAGAACCATGGTTTTTATCTCATATTTTGGCACTGATTATGGAACCAAAAGTGTTGTCTTCCCCAGTGAGTGCCTAAAATATTTACCAAGTGGGTGCCTAACAAATATTCACTAATGTAAAAATTTGAGAAATATCCAGTCAGATGGTAACTTTAGTTGGATCTCTTTATTCAGGAAAGATTTTATAATTTATCTGCAAACATATCTGATACTTCCTCTCCTTTCTCTGGATTATTAAGTGTTAGACTGAATCCCGAAATCCATCAAATAGATTTGATTGTACACCACTGTTAATATCTTATATAAATTTCTTATTGGTATGTCAGCCTTTTGTCTCCAACACAATTATAGGCAGAAATGTTGGCTGTGTTCCTCAGTAACCTACCGTAATACCTAAAACAAATTCTTATTAAAGGAAACATAAGGGGATGAATTGACATAAGAGATTGTAGATATTTATTCAACCCACATTTGTTGAGCACATACTCGCTGTCAGACACTATGGTTTTGATGTTAGGGATACAAAGGAGAATTTTTAAAAAGACATTGATTTCATGGAGCACGCTTTTGATGTAGACAGGAAATCACACCAAAAATTAAAATTCAAGGCACTTCATACTGCAATAGAGGAATGCATAAGATGTGATGGAAACTAGGGGGAGATTATGTGAAGGGTAGTGTTAGTAAGAACTTGACAGAAGTTATGAGGCTAGAATCTGAACGTTAGTTTTATATAATTACCTTTATTTTTGTAAAAACAAGTCGTAGTTCACTGATAATAATCCTCATTTATGTACACTATTTTACCAATGTTAATAATTTATTCATTTTAAAGGCTGTATTCATACTAAATAGAATGACACAGTTGAGGATAATTACAGTCCTTTTAAGCAAGAGTTTTCTCCTGGAGAGAATGACTAATAACATAGCTAGAGTCAGAGTGCATTCTTATTTCAATAACGTATTTATTTATCAATTTGTTTTTAATCCTAACACAAAGCAGCACAATTTGTAGGCTCATATGTTTGGTTGTAGATGTGATTCATTCAGCTGATACCAATGAGATCAATCCCAGTGCAGCTTCATCGTCTGTTTTCATTTACACCAAATGCTACCCTTAAAAGGTAATCCGGTGTTGCCCAGTTTAGCAATTAGGTGTTGCGTGTTCTCATAAGTCAGAAAAAGTGTACCATTTTATTTCAATATTGGCTTGACATACAATTTGTTTTTATAAACATCAAAAAGAAAGTTTATTATCCTTTCAATAAAGATACATAATGTCCTTAATATTTGGAAATAAGTTTTAAAATACTTCTGAGCATACATTTTATGGCCTTGTTTTGGCTGTGGCTTTAGATAGAATAGAATAGGTTCTATTACTGTTTTGCTTAGGAGTTGTGGAAGTTTGAGTTCAAAATTTGCTTTTGAATATTTTCGTAAGCATAGGAGCTGTAGTCATCCCTGGCCTCACCAATGTATGACAACAAAATCAAATTGTATTTCCCTTACATAAACAAGCTATCAGAGAGAAAGATTTACAGTAGCCTAATTAAAGAAAATTTTCCCAGGTGTGTTTTCCAACGATCCCCAGAAAGAATTTCCTCAGTCCTTCCATTCTCCAGTATTTGCATCCTTACTATGGGGTTTCCGTTTCTACAGCTGCCTGGCCCAGAGAGTTGGCTTCTGGTGTGATAATTGCTGGTGACCACAATACAGTCTTGGGCAGAGGACAGTGCCTTTCTTCCACACAAAGTGTGACTCCAGGATGCTCACTCATAGGTGCTCAGGAACACCTTGTAGTGGTTGAATTGAAGCGGCAACCATCCGCCGTTACAGCCTCCTCTAATTGCCTATCTGAACTGGAAAAGCCTGGAAAAACTGAATACTTTTCACAGTCTATCTGATAGCCAGAGGCATGGATGCAAATTAGTCTGCCGATTAAATACATTCCCAAGAGAGGGAAGAAGTAGGTTGCTTCTGCTGCTGATGCTGGCAAACTGGCCAGCATGCGTGTGTGGGATGTTCCCAGGGCCACGCTCCAGTCACTAGCCGTGGGGTTGTTAAGAGGTAAGTACACTGGTGACAGTTCCTTGGTCCTTGGATCACTGCTGCAGTGGTATGTACCTAAGCCTGACTGTGTAGGGAGCAGTCTCCCAACGCCTCCTCCATTCCCATTGTGACAGAGGTAGATGTTCTTCTGGCAGGCCAGCTAAACAATGTATTTTGAGGTCTTCATTCCTGAATGTTCGGTCTACAGTCCTCACAACGACTTCCTTTTTAAAATCCTTTTCTCCTAACATAGCTATAGTGACCTACAGTGATTGCTGTTTCCTGCAACTGAACTATGATAGATATTTATTTTGAGTATTACTCATAGCTGCACAAACCTAGCTTGCTTCATACACTTTTTCTATATCATTTCACTACATTTGCAGCTGTTGCTATCACTGATGAACACTACACCTATTTTAGTAATCTTATTCTCAAACTGCTTTCACATGGTTTAAAAAAAATACTTAAATATCATTCCTGAAATAGTTCTGGAACACATACTGTTTTATAATCAGAGACCTGTTAGTATGAAAGTATAGAAAAAGAAGGAAGTCCTCTACTTCACTGCTCCAGAAACCTAATTCAATTATTATTCTAGAAGTGACCCCATGCTGATAGTTGACAGTGACATCATTAGTTCTTTTCAGTTGATATCTTCCTACATAGTCAAGTTTTTTGTGTCTCCAAAATAGTCGTAATATAAACTGACATGTACATCAATCCTAAATAAAAATTATCCCTTTTATGTTGTCTTTGTTTTCTTTATAATACTAGTAATTATTATATCAGAGCAAGCTGTAATTATATCATTATACCCGTCTGCAAAATACTAAGTGAGAAAAATTTTAGTTTTTACCAATACAACAAAAATGGACATTTCTTATATATACATTTATTCTTCTGTGGTTTCCATCTTTTTATTTTATTTATTTTATTATTTTTATTCATAGTGTGGCCAACTTCTTTTTCAACTTTTGTCTTAAGTTTAGGGGTGTCAATCCAGCTTTGTTACTTAGGTAATATTGTGTCATGTGGGTTTGTTGTACAGATTATCTCATTACCCAGGTACTAAGCCTAGTACCCATTAGTTATTTTTCCTGATCTTCTCCCTTCTCCCACCCTCCACTCCAAAAAGCCCCACTGTGTTTTTCCCTTTATGTGTCCGTATGTTTTCATTATGTAGCTCCCACTTATTAGTGCGAACATGCTGTATTTGGTTTTCTGTTCCAGTGTTAGTTTGCTAGGGATAATGGCCTCCAGCTCCATCCATATCCCTGCAAAGGACATGATCTCATTTTTTTATGGCTGCATAGTATTCCATGGTATATATGTACCACATTTTCATTATCTAGTCTATCACTGATGAGCATTTACATTGATTCCATGTCTTTGCTATTGTAAATAGTGCTGCAATGAACAACATGTATGCATGTGTCTTTATAGTAGAATGATTTATATTCCTTTGGGTATATACCCAGTGATGGGATTGCTGGGTTGAATGGTGTGTCTGTATTTTCCATGCTTTAAAAAGCTATCTATTTTCTTAAAGACCTAGACTTACTAGCTAATATTAAATTCAATTTTTTGTCCTGTGAATATTTTCACTTTAGTCTTTTAATGAATTCATTTCAGATAAAATTATGTGCTTCTTTGTACATTGAATGTAACTATGATTCACTTACATGTTGATATGGTTTGGCTGTGTCCCCACCCAAATCTCATCTTGACTTGTAGCTCCCACAATTTCCAAGTGTCATGGGAGAAACCCAGTGGGAGGTAATTGAATCACTGGAGCAGGTCTTTCTGGTGCTGTTCTCGTGATAGTAAATAAGTCTCATGAGATTTGATGGTTTTATAAAGAGGAGTTCCCCTGCACAACATCTCTCTTTTTGCCTGCTGCCATCCATGTAAGATGTATGTTGCTCCCCCTTGACTTCCACCATGATTGTGATGACTCCTCAGCCATGTCATTAAACCTCTTTTTCTTCCCAGTCTCGAGTATGTCTTTATCAGCAGCATGAAAGTGGACTAATACACATATATATATCCACTTCCAGATTTTGATTCCAAAAACCCACAGATTATTTAGTTTGCCTGACTGGTGTTATACCTTGGCCACTCGAGTGTTTAATTTTTTAATTTTATAGTGAAAATTTTTTTAGATTTTATTTTTAGTTATGGATATATTCATTTCTCAGATCATGATGACTTAGTTAGAATATACCTTACTTTAGTCTCTTCAGGCTTCTGTAACAAAATACCTTAGATTTGGTGGTTTAGAAACAACTGATATTTATTTCTCACAGTTCTGGAGGCTGAGAAGTCCAGGATGAAGAACCAGCAGATTCAGGATCTGATGAGAGCCCCGTTTCCTGGTTTATAGATGATTGTCTTTTTACTGTTTCCTCATATGGTGGAAGGGGCAAGCTAGCTCCCTGGGGCCTCTTTCACAGTGGCAGTAATCTCAATCATGAGGGCTCTGCCTTCATGACCTAATCACCTCCCAAAGGCCTCACTTTCTCATACTGTCAGCTTGGGAATGAGAATTTCAACATATAAATTTTGGAGGGACACAGACATTCAGACCCATAGCATACCTAGCATACCCAGTTTTTATTGTGGCTACAAATTCTTTGCTACTCCTTTACTGAGAGATAGAGTCTAATTTCCTTTCCTTTGAAACTATGCTTGTCTTATAACTTGCTTGTCTAATAAGATACATAAAAAGTGACGTCTTGGGAATTTGAGGCTTCATCATATCAAGCTTTGCAAATTTTATTCAGACTTTTTGGAACACCTGCTTTTGGGTACTTCATGAATCCAGCAGCCATGAAGAAGTGCCTGAGACTACCACGATGTGAGAAGTAGCTCTGTGGACCTTCCCTGGAGGATGAGATACCACATAAAGAGAGAAAAAGAAAAAGAGACAGGTAGACAGACATGGACCAAGGAGTTCTGAGGCTCAGAAATGCAAATGAAGCAGCCATTCTGGAAGAGGATCCAGCAGAACCTGTTGCCCCAGAAGGTTTCTTCAAGGATCAAAGATAAACTGTGTCAATCTCTTCACAAACCTCTGACCCTTGAAATTGTAAGCAAAATAAAATCATTTTAAAAGATCAAGAGTTCGGGGACATTTTAGATACAGGGAAAAACCTATAAAAGGAAATGACACGTGCTCCGTCACGTCAGTGAAATGATTTGGTATAGATATATAATACACTGTGCACAGAGGGGTGATGGGAGTTGAGTTTAAAGGAACAGGAAAATTAGCAATAATGAAGGTCCTTGTTGGCCATATATAGTATCCTGTATGTAGCAGAGAACTTTTAAAAGACTTTAAAAATAGTCACACCAATGTAATAGTCCTCTAAGTATTTGAACAGTTCCAAACACAATGCAAGTATAATTCTTGCTCAATTAAAAAATCCAAAAGATCTCAGGCAGGTCTAAATTAACTGGAGTTGAAAAGATGGAAGTGTGACAGTGCTCTACTCTATACCATCAGTAACAGCCCTGGAGTGAAGAATACTCTGCTGTCTTCACCAATTATGTCCAAGGTCACCCTGGGAGTCCAAACCCCACAGACAGAAGGAAAAGAGCATGGCAGACAGCAAGAAAAGTGTCCATATATCGCTTCAACCCATATTGCCCTGGTTAGAAATCAGTCTTAGGACCACACCTCACTGTAACAGAGTCTGGAAAATGGAATCTAGCCATGTGTCCAGAAATAAAAGGAAACAATTCTCCTGAACAACCTGCAGTATCTATCACAAGGGTAAAATTAATAGATTTTGACAATGAATTAGATGTGGAGAAGTGTGACAGGGAAGGTGTTCAGGATGACAAGCAGATTTCTCATGTGGTCAATTTAGTGGGTACTCATCATTTAATTAGAATAAGAAATACAGAAAGGAAATATCATCTAGAGGTTTTATTATGATTGGATAATGTTGACAGCAACAGGTTCCCATCATTTCTCCATTTTTATTTCAGATGAGGAACCCAAGGCTGTGAGAGATTATGTAAATGCCTTAAGGTCACACACTATTAAGTGACAGGTGAGGGATCCAAGATATGTCTATTTAATTTCAGCATTCACAGCTTTAACCACAGGTACAACATCCTACTTAGATCAAGAAACAGATGTAGTCATATAAGGGAAACTCTAAAATGAATTTTCATGCCATGAGAGCACACAGAATGTTTGACAGTAGGCCTGTTTTTGAGCTTGCTAAGGGAGGGCAATACAAAGACCAAAGATACTAAGGTGAGTGAATTGGTCCTGGGTCCTAGACCACAGCTCCCTTGTGTGCACAAGTGAAGAAAAGGCTGATGAAACAGGTAGGAACCACTTGCCTTTCAAAGCTGAGAAAGGAGTCAGAGGACCACTCTAGATTTGGGAAATCTCACACTATAATTTCTAAACCAAGGAGACCATGTGAGGTGGTAGGCTAACATTCTCCATGAATGTAGCTCTCAAATCCCAAATTCAGAGTGGAGGTTATATGTACTGCTTGATGATCTGTTGGGTAGCACTAAAAATAAAATTAAAAAACCCAACAACTTCTATCCAGGTCATTCATATCCTATCAAGCAGTTTCACTGAGCACTAAAGCATGCTCGTAAAATTTATATTTTATTGCTTCCTCATATATCAGGTTAACTACCAACTAGTGTCATGTTTGCCCTGAAGGCTTCCACCATCTTTCCAAATAGAGTACAGCAGAGACTACTATCTGTTCATGAAGCTGTGTCTTCTTCCTGCTGAGCCCCTCCTGAGCCCATAGCTACACTAAATTTCCCAGACTCTTTGCTGTTGAGTTTGACAATGTGACCAAGTGCTAGTCAATGTCATATGAGAAGACATGATGTGACATTTACAGGCCTAGCCTATAAATGTCTCCCCAGTGTGTTTCTCCATCTACGGTGTACATAAATGATTTCAAAATCCTAAAGGATGTTAGAGCCCCAACATGAAAAAAACAGCATGTACATGTTGACAGCAGCATGAACAAGAAAAACACACTCTTACACAGCTAAGCTAATGAAATATTGGGGATTGCTTGTTACAACAGCTACTGTTACTGTAATACATGAAGGCAGATATTTTCAGTAAGGTTGAACATGTCATGTTATAAGATGTGTGAATTTTTGCCATGTATCATATTTCCACTTTGAGACATTGTTCCTTTCCTTATGATCTGTGTTCTAGCCCAGCAGAATTTTGCAGAAATTATTTAAGTGGAAGGCAGGAGAAGGCAAACCTATGAAGAAAAGAAAGGGTATGAGAGGTAAGAAGGGAAGTAGAAACAATGTCACAAAAGCTAAGGAGGAGTGGAATTTAAAGAAGCTCAGCTTGACCACAGAGTCAAATGCCACAATATAATCAACTAGTAAGAAGAAAAACAAACTTGAATTTACCAGTTGAGGTCACAAATGCAATACATGTCAGAAAATATTTAAATATTTATTTAGTACTTAGAATATGCCAGGTAGTGTACTAGCCAGAGAGATAACAAGGAACAAGGGAGACGAGATTCTGCTTTCATAGAGTCTGCATTCTAGAAGAGTGGTTCCTAATGAGAGCTTATTTGAGACAGATTCAATTTGATTGTGGGGTTATCGAGTATGAAAGAAGTAAACATAGCAGGGTAAAGGAATAGATAAACTGCGCTAACCAGTATCAAGCCAGATAGCTGCAGCACACTGAAGAAAGGGAAGGGTGCTATGAAATGAGTTCAGAGATAAGAAACAGAGGCAAGATCATATAGGGCTCTATAAGAATTTAGGGTGATAATTTGATATTATCACACTTAATGTCATAAGTGTGATAATAGATCACTAGCAGGCTTAAAATACTATTTTTCATTTAAATATTTGCCTTTCACCTTTGAGAAATATTGGCTAATTATTTTTTAATAGTGTCTTGATTTGGGCCTATTTGATGTTTCCTCCTGCTTGAATTCAGGCTATTTTTGTCAAGAATACTAGAATGTGGTATGATGCTCTGAAGAGGGAGAGGCCACATATCAGGAGGCACATGAGGTCAGTATGTCTTATTGCTGATGATATGAAGTTTGATTACTTGTTTATTGTAGTGTATGAGCCAGGGTCCAACCAGGAAACAGAAAATACATTAAAAATCTGATCGGGGAAAGTTTATTATAAAGAATATTAAGTATAACTGTGGTTTGAAGTAATTGGAGATTGCTAGTAAGAGATAAAGAGAATGTTAAAGGATACAGGAATAGTAGATGTATAACAAAAATCATGCACTACACTGAAGGTTGATACAGAGCCTTCAGAGGAGGAACAAGTCTGGAAGAGAGCCTTCTACAGGGCTGAGATCCAGATTTCTTTGGAGAGGTGGAGTCATAGCTTCCCACATGTTGGGGAAGTTCACTGAGGTCTGCACTGTTGGGACTAGACATATACCTTTTGGGTTTTCAAGGGAAGCTGTCCATTAGGAGATGCTACATGGTGGAACCTGCTGCAAAGCCACATGAGAGTATTTTGAGGGACTCTGTACATGGGGGATGCCAGGCAATGAGACTTGTTGAGCAACCACTTGGGGTACAGACACTGCTGACATCTTCATGCTGCAGGAGTATGCACTTCAGCAGATGCTATGCACCTTGCAAAGGAAGCACACCAGAACCAGAACTAAGAAGAAAACTTAACATTGTGCCAACCGGCCAAGGAGAGATATTTACAGGATCCAGCCTGTGATATCAGAGAAATCAATAAAGGGTAGATTGGATCTGATATTATAAGGTTTCTTCATTATAGTCACTATTTTTCTCCTTGTTGTTAATAAGTATCTTGAGGAAAGATATAAGATTACACAAATATGCACCTACAAATTTTAGCTTCTATTAATCATTTTTGCCTGAATAATTTATTACTGTGCTATTTTCCAAATGTTAATTTAATATTTCTGTAATCTTCTCTACATTTATTAATTGAAATTTTATATAAGAGTTGTCAGTCTTCCTGTTTAACTATTTACTCATTTATTTACCTGAGTAGGTACTCATGAATAATTATTTAATTTTATGGGTTATAATATATTACTATTATCATTGATTTTGAAGCTTAATTTTTTCCCAGGATTAGCTACTGGAAGCTCTTTCAAGGGTACTCCTTGTTCCTTTCGGCATGTTTCCATGATCTTTTCCTATTCTCTAGCATTACAAAATATCCTGAGGTTTTCCTGTATTCTCCCCACCTCAATGCTGGAATAAACCCTATCTCCAAGAAACTTTAGTTTACTTTTAGTGATAAATCTTATTTAAAACTCAAGATCTAGATGCTATGTATGTTCATTGCTACTGGAGTGACATTGCCCTCTGAGTACTCAAAACTAGAAAATACTGGTGTACAAACATATCTCTATCTACTTCTAAATATAGCTGTGTGTACGTATATATGTGTGTTTATATAGATATAAATCACACACTTTTATGTATATATGTGTATATATGCATATGTACATACATTGTTATGTATGTCATGCTCACATAAGTGCCATTTTCTTCTTCTTTCTCTCCTGTTCACATTTCCTGAATTTTTTTTTACCTTACTCCCAGCCACCAAATCTCTACTCTAATGAGTAACAAATCTCATTAGTTTCTAGTTTATTCTTCTAGTATTCTTTTGCACAGATACCTATGTTTTGTCTTCTGTCTCCTTCTTTCTTACATGAAAGACAACAGTACAGATCGTCTTTACAATCTGTTGTATTCACTTATAGAAATATGACTATATCAGCGTACACATTTCCTACACAGAGGTTAGGGTGTTTTCTTCTGATATTTGTATTGTTTTCTTTTTAACATTTAGATCCTGATTCATTTGAAGTTTATTGTTGTGTACGGCATGAAGTACAAATGTAATTTTATAGTTTTCCCAATGTCACAGCACCATTTATTCAAATCTATTTTTAAGTTATTCTTGCCTGTTTAGTTGCACCATATGATTAGTGATTTGAGATGCTACCTTTATTGTGTACTCATTTTCCATGTGCATTTGTTTCTAATTCAGGGCCTTCTACTCTATTCCACTGTTCTTTTGGCATATGCCAGTGCAACACTGTTATAATTAAGAGCTTAAAAATGTATCTGAAGTTTTAGTAGGGCTAATACCCCATGTAGTTTTCCTTTTTATTAGTGTTTTCCTGGCTCTTCTTACATGTTTAGTTGTACCATATGAACATTAATATTAAATTGCCTAACTTTATGTAAAAGCTTGCTGGTATTTTTATTAGAATTACACTGACTTTATAAATTACCTTTGGGAGAACTGGCGTGATTATGATGTTGAGTCATCCTATTCAAGAGCAGATGACATCAAATTTTTAAAGTCTACTTCCGTGTTTCAAAGTTTTTCCGTATGTATTGTGCATATTTCTTTTATTTATATATTTATTTATTTTTTATTTTTTCATTTTTTTGAGAAGCAGTTTTGCTCTTATTGCCCAGGCTAGAGTGCAATGGCGTGATCTCAGCTCACTGCAACCTCTGTCTCCTGGGTTCAAGCAGTTCTCCTGCCTCAATATCCTGAGTAACTGGGATTACAGGTGCCTGCCATCACTCTCAGCTAATTTTCATATTTTTACTAGAGACGGGGTTTTGTTGTGTTGGCCAGGCTGGGCTTGAGCTCCTGATCTCAGGTGATCTACCTGCCTCGGCCTCCCAAAGTGCAGAGATTACAGGTGTGAGCCACCGCACCTGGCCTAAATTTTTTTTTAAGTATTTAATCTTTGTTGCTATTGCAATGGAGTTTTTTCTAATAGTATGTCCTCTAGCTGGTTTTTGTCTATGTAGGTGAAAGCTATTGATTTTTGTTGTTAATTTTGTTCCTTACTGAATTGTTTTATTGTTTTATATTGTCATGTTTTTTAGTGTTGAATGATCAGTTTTATCATTTTTTGGGGGGGGTTTCCAAAGTTCACTATCATATCATCTGCAAATAGAGATTTTTGTTTTTCTTTTTTATGAAATGTTTTGCCTCTAGCTGATTTATCTTTTTTGGTTTACTTTTTTTGGTCTAGGGGCTAATATATATGGTAGAATGTTGAATAGTAGTGGAGATAGTGGACCTCCTTGCTTTGCTCTACATCTTAGCAAACTACTTCTAACATTTTTATTCCATAACATAATTGCCTTAGAGCTAAAATATTCTTTATTTTCTTGAGGTTTCTGTTATTCATGAAGAAGTATTAAATTTGTCAGAGTCTTTTTAGTATCTACAGAAATATTTATATGATTTTATACTTTAATATATTATCATAGTTCATTATTTCCTAATATTTAACAAAATTTATATCACTGGAATAAATTCTATCTGATCACGTGTATTATTTTATTTTCTTAATGTTGTGTTGGATTCAGCCTTTTAATATTTTAGCTAGTATTTTGTATTAATATTCACAAATATGTTTCTATATTTATCAGATTTTGTTATCAATGTTGACTCACTTGATAAAAATAGTCTGATTTATTAACAATTGTCTTAGTTAGCATTATAATACTTTATAAATACTTACATTTATAAAGTATTAGCTCTATCTGGTCTTTGTAGGTTTGGTAGAATTTTACTTTGGAAATATCTGGGTCAGTATTTTCCTGGTAAAAGAGGGTGCAGTTACTTATTACTTTCTCTATCTCATCTAAGAAAATCAGTCTGTTTATGCTTTCCGATGGGATTAATTTTGAAAATCTGTATTTCCACAGGAAATTATCTGCTTCAGTTATATTTTCAAATGTATTTGTATGGCATGAATGTGAGTAGTCTCTTATGATTTTTAAAATTTCTTCTGTCTCAATGGTTCTTTCTTTCTTCTTCATTCTTAGTTCATACTTCACTTATCTCAATGTCCCTTACTTAATTATCATTTGAGTTTAGTCTTTCATATGCATTTTGAAATTTCATTTTTTCTGATATATAATCTCAAACAATTTTTTTCTTTTAAATTATTATTATTATTGTTATTATTTTTAGAGACAAGGTCTCACTATGTTGCCTAGGCTGATATCAAACTCCTGGGTTCAAGTGATCCTCTAGCTTCAGCTTCCCTAAGTGCTGGGATTACAGGCATAAACTATCATGCATGGCCAATTTTTTTTTATTTTTCATTTTTACTTTCCAATTTTGTTTCTAGTTTTAACATTTTGTATTCAATATAGTCCTGTTGATCAATACTTTTAGAAATGCATCTATTCAATTTGGAGTATTGCCTTACATTTTCTTTTGCTTTTCAGTTGTTACATCAGGAAAACTTGGAGGAGTTAAGGTTTTTGGGTTTTCTTGCTCGATTTTGGAGGAATAACTCTCAATAAGATTTAATGATCAACTGGCCATCAGAAAGAAGGGGAGGAGGAAGAAAAGAGTATACTTCTGGCTTTAGCAAATCGATGGTTGGGCTGGTTTTTATTGTAATGAGGAAGACTGAAGGAGAAGTACATTTTAGGGTGAAGAATTCAGTTATGGTTACATCAACTTTGAGATATGTAGTATGTATCCATTTGGAGATGTAAGTTTGACTATTGGTTTTCTTATTCTGAAATTCTGGGACAGGATTAATCATGGAGTTTTCTGTTTGTTTCTTTTTTGTTTTTGGGGGGACAAAGTTTCATTCTTGTTGCCCAGGCTGTAGTGCAATGGCGTGATCTCAGCTCACTGCAATCTCCGCCTCCTGAGTTCAAGTGATTCTCCTGCCTTAGCCTCCTGAGTAGATGGGATTATAGGCGCCTGCCACAACACCTAGAAAATGTTTGTATTTTTAGTAGAGACGGGTTTTCACCGTGTTAGTTAGGCTGGTCTCGACTCCCGATCTCAGGTGATCTACCCACCTTGGCCTCCCAAAGTGTTGTGATTACAGGCGTGAGCCACCGTGCCCGGCCTAAACATGGAGTAACCTTGTTATATGGTTTTATCATTGGTCTTTGGGCTCTTGTAAAGTTTACTAAAACTTAAAATATTCAGGAGAAATGTTCACGTTTGAGTGTCTTTCCCACTCATCTTTCAGGTCAGTACTTCATCTTTCTCTTACGAGTCATGTTCCTTTATTTTATCACCTTCTTACAGCAGTAGGTTTTTCAGGAGCCATCATGCCTCTTCTTTACATCTTATTTATGTTTAACGTAAGCAGTTTTGTCCCAACTGAGATGAGTTCAGCTGGAATTACATATACCTATGTACTGCTTTCTGAGACTGTTTTAACTATCCTGTGCCACCTATACTTCAATCTAGCAGGGAATGCAGCCAGTCATTATGAGGAGGTACATGAATTCTGATGGCTCCCTAATTTTCCAAAAGACCCTAGAGGCTCTATTTCTGTCAGAGTCAGTTACCATTTTTCATTTCCATCACTTAACAAGACTCTCTCTGACAGCTATGTGTACTTTCACCACCATCTTGTGTGGTGGTACAAAAACGTACAAAGGTTCCACCATCTTGTAACCTTCTGTTTTTAAAAATTCTCATCCCTGAGTCAAGAAGGGGAAAAAATGATGCCCTTAAGCCTAATTATGTACACATTTGATAAATGAAGTCAGAACTGTGACAATTTTGTTTACTCAGACTACTGCTTCTGAGGTTGGGTTACAGATATATTAGAAATAGTTCTTTTCTTTGCTGTCACATTTTGAGGTTTATGGTTTTAAGTTAAACTTCCTGTGTTTTAATACTAGTGAATTTTTGTCTTAGAATATTACATTTACTTGTTACGCATTGAAGTAGAAAGATGGTTTCATCTGGCATACTGTCTGGATATTGAAGTCCTAAATTAATAGTTTACATGATGCAGTAACTAGAAGTCAGCTGCAAGGGTCTAAAGGACTCAATAATAAAAATATAGAGGCAATAGGTTACGCCACTTTTCTCTTTCTGAAAAATAATTATGAAAGTATAAAGAAGACATAAATGTTGAAGAAAGAAACGTAGCAAGTTCAAATTACTTTTTGTTTTAACATTGGAAAGATATGTGCATGCTGCAGATTTGAAGATAAAAGAGAAGGTGATTTTTAACATAATTGTAAAAGTCACTTATATCATGGTCATTGATTTTTTAGCCTTTCACAATGAGCATAACTTATTTTTAAAGTCTTTCGTGAGAATCAATGCACCAGTATCTACAAAGCCACTAAAATACTAAAAAGTTGTGGGGGTTTTTTTAATTTTATTTTTTTCCTGTGAATTTGTCATATTTCCATGCATTCTTAACTATTTGGCTGTTCCTGGGAGGTTTGCAGTGTTTACTTTAGAAGTAAAGACTGATTATAATAAATAAAGCAGGTTCTGAAGGACTTATGGCTGTTCCAAAAAACCTTCAGTGGGCAGACGCTATTTGTTGCTTGAAGAATTTTAGTGTAGGAAAAAAAAAAAAAATGAGCCAAACAACAAAAACAAAAAACACTTTCTAATGCAGAGATGGCAAATGTATAGCAAGATGTGCTCGTTCTGCTCTCTCTGCCTGTGATATTCCTCATCAGCTGATCGCAGCTCTTTCTTATGCTGAATAGAGCTGTGATCTCAGAATTCGTCTTGATTCAGACGTCTATTATCTTTTCCCACTAACAATTGAGTTGAATCAATAATTAAAATGGAAGTGAAATTTCCAGTGTTGCTTGAGATGAGTGGTTCTCAGTCTAGTCTTTGTGCTAGAGGCACCTGACAATCACCTAAAAATCATCTCTGCCTGTGCCCCATCACAGATTCTGATTTCCTTGTTCTTAGATGTGGCCTGAGTATCACTACATTTCAGAACTCCCTGTGTGATTTTAAAATGCAGCCCGAAAACTCCTGATGGGTACTTCTTTGGAAAACACAGGATGATTTTTCAGTCTGTGCTAACCTTCATTAGGGAACTGTTATTCCTGCAGCTACTGCCACCACAGCTGCTTCTGTAATGCAAATACTTTACTCTTCTCAGGAGCCCTGTTTCCTGCCAGCAACTGGGAGGCTGCTGGAACTGACATCAGGAAGCCAGGATGACATGAGGGCCATCCTGGTTGTGGGCCACTTAAAGAAAACCTTCTTCCTGCCTGGCCTTTGTTTGTAAAGTTAGATTTTTACATTAATTGGTCTTTCTTGGTGTCTTTTTACATATAGTCAATTCAGGAAGCTTGCAAAAAAAAAAAAAAAAAAAAAAAAAAAGTTAAAGTAGGGATACAATCTAGTCTGTTCCCTTCATTTTCAAAAAAATACATTGAAGGTCAGAGTAATCAATAATTAGTCAAAGGTAACAAATCTGAGAATTCAGGTCTCCTTTTTCTAACTCCCATGATGGTGGTGGTTTCCTGGGTGAAATATTTCTTAAAGCCTTGGCCTTCATCGTTTACCTGCAATTGTTAAAAACAAAAACATAGGCCACTATTATTATAGTCTGATGCAATCCTCAGAAAAATAATAACAAACACCACTTACTAACTAATCAGGGATATCCTAAAAAGCACATTTATCCCAGCAGGGCCCCTCTTCCAACCCCAAATACTTAACGATTTGCCATACTAATGAGAAGCAATGTTTTACCAAAGCCTTCCTTTCTCATTTTTAATGACTTACTATTTTCTTTAGAACTTTGACCAATTACACTGAACTTGTGAGCTCACTGATACACAGTCCTCATTTTCAGAATACATTGTCTCATGCTACTAAATAATTCACCCTGGAATGTAATGATACTCTAGCTAATAATTGGCTAGATAAATTTAGCAAAAACTAAGGATGTAATAGATCTGAAATAAAATAAAAGACAACATAAAATAAAAATAAACCCAAACCTAGGGAACCAATGGGAATAGCACAATTTAAATTTGGATTTTACTAGTATTCAAATTAGAATTCTCTTTTTATGAAAACCCAAAAAATTGAAAGAAATACCATAGAATAATGAATTTTTACAAACTATGTCAGAAAAAATACTACTATAGTAAGACTTCCTTTATGACATAACTTACTACTATACAGAATCATATCGCCAAGGTCAAATTATATTCAGACATTAATACTGACATTAAAAACATTTGGCAAAAAACAATCAATGCATGAGGCATTAACAAATGTTAATCTACTCCAAGATTATCACATTAAAATTGTTGTTGTAAATAAGTATGCTGCAAATAAGTATGTTTTCTGCACAAGTCTAAAATTCTTGTTTAAATCAGTTAACAACAATTTTATAGCAGAAATATTAACACTAAAATGAAAATCTTTACTATTCTTCAGGTGCTTTGAACCTAGATTTAGGCCTATCCATTCAGTATTGCTAATAGGTAGACTGAATAAGAAAATATGCATAGAGTGCTTAATTCAGAGACCAGCAAATAACATGTAATTGTGACAATAGTATACATGATGTCAAAGCACCTTCCTTGGATATTTATTTTAATGAAAATCTGTAGACAAATTGGTAAAGAAGTAAAACAGGTGATTAAAATTAGAAATAAAATAATTAATTTAAAAAACTTTTGTGTATAGGAGGTAGTACGGTCTACTCAAAGGAAAAGCTCAGTTCTCTCATTAGCTAGCTATGTAACCTTAAGCAAATCTTATCATCTGGGAAGTATGTGTGCTTTATCAAAGATGTAACCTTCAAGTAAACCAGTCTAATATGGTATAGATTGTCAAGACAAATAGGCTTCCTGCCTCCAAATATCATAAATTCAGTCATCTAAGCATCTGGTATTTCAAAATGATGTGCCCTATTCTTTGAGTTAAACTTGGTTTTGGCCTTGGTAGCCTTTCTTGGAAACAGAAAGGTCTCTACATAAACAATGAATTCAATGGGTACATAGAAAGCTAGTACTGACTTCTGGATGGAAGAGTTCTTGAAAGAGACAAAATGAATGTATTATGCCTGCAAAGAAGTAAACAATGTCTAAAAAGAGACAGATGTTATGTTTAAAATAAGATGGACAAGAAGAAGACGTCTAAAAGGTATTAATCCAATTTTCTGAGGACACCTTTATTTGCCAGAGAGCAGTTTTGCTTGGGGTGAAGAAAGTGTTCTTCATTTTTTTTTTAAATTTTGGTTTGTTCTAGAATTAAGCAGAAGTCAGATTGTATTCTGAATATGTTATTTGAATATGAGATATGCAAATATATTAATTTAATTAAAATGTATTGACTTTAAAATTAAAACAGCTATATTTCATCTAAAGGAAAGGCATTGTTTAAAGGAAATAAAGCATATAAATACATGTGGGCAGATTAAAAATAGTAAAAATAGAAACATAAAAAGATCTACACTGTAAGCACTTTCCTCACTACTTGAAAGTCTTTTGCTATAACAGTATTTCTGAGATAATATAATAGAACTCATCCCAATATGATTGCGGGCGATAAAGGATTTCAGGAGATAAAGGATTTCAGGAGATCCTTTGCTGTAACACTGCCAGGTTTTTTGAAACACTCCTCCTTACCTTAAATGAACATGTTTCTATGCTTTTCTAATCTGTAAAAGTAGTAACATTGCCACAAATAAAAGTAATACAGTAACCTCTAAAAAGAAGCTGAAACTTGTGATGACCAAGTTGATCAAACAAAAAACCTCACCAACAGAAGAATTTGAGGTAGAGATGTAGAATGTAGCATTTGTCCCACTTTTGAAATGTTGAGAAGTACAGTAAATGATATACTACTCCAAAAATAGGAGGTCATGATTCTTAGTAAACTAATGCAGGAACAGAAAACCAAATACCATGTGTTCTCACTTATAAGTGGGAGCTGAATGATAAGAACACATAGACACAGGGCAGGGAACAACACACACTGGGGCCAGTCACAGGGCAGCGGGGTAGGAGGAGGAAGAGGATCAGGAAGAATAGCTAATGGGTCCTGGGCTTAATACCTGGGTGACAGGATGATCTGTGCATCAAACCACCGTGGCACACGTTTACCTATATAACAAGCTTGAACATCCTGCACATGTATCCCTGAATTTAAAATTAAGAATCCGTAAGTTTATACTGAAATAAATTCCTTCTATATATATGCTCACTGTGAGGTCTACATAAGTAACTATATATAAATCACATTGTTTTGGAATTACCACATGGGAAGTGGCAAATACAATTTTATGTTTCCTAGTTAAAAAAAAAAAATCAGCTCTGCCATTATTTAACTGTGTAATGTTAAGCAGGGGTTCTCATTTGAGGAAATGTGTGCTTTAAACATGACATAAAAACTCAAAATGATGTAGCCTCTCTCCACGACCTCTCACTCCAACGACCTAGTCAAATGCTAATCTTTGATATTCAACCTCATAATTAGAAAATTCTTCTCTAGCCTAGGGGTCAGTTTCAGTTATTTTGAAATAAAGCTAAAATAGTCGGTGTTCAAGTATCAAGGATATAAGGATATTTTGTATCTACATCTGGAGCCTAAGGTCAATTTGATCTGTCAAGAATGCCTGTTCTCTTCTCTCTCTTTGAACATTCCAGGTGCTGCAGTAGTTTGCTCTGCTCCTTTGCCGCCTTTCAAATCTATTCATCACCTCTGACAATGGGGTGCAATAAGAATACATTGTTTCCTTATTTGATTCTGTGTATGTCCCCACAATTGCAAATTTCTGCATGAAGAGGCACTCAAGCCACCATTCTACATTACAGGTTGGCACTTGCATAAATTGAATTTGTAAGCAGAAGCCATCTGCTTGTATGTTTCTTTGCTTTTAGATTTTATGTAATTACAAACACATATTCATGGTTACTTTATTGCCGCTACCAGAAGGGCACAGCATGATGGTGCAGCTAACTACAGAGAAGTATAAAGCGAATCTCGATAATCAGTGGGTCCCAAGGTATGGGAACCTTCTCATCTGGTCTTTTAAGCCATCAGATCCCAATGGGTGTTTAGTGTCAGTAAAGTCAATGCACCTGTTCATACTACAGCTGCCTCTGTGAGGAGACAGCTGAAGGGCATTCTTATTTAGGCAAAATGGTCTAGGCTCTTATTAAAGTTCAGACACCTGAGCGTGCTACCTCAGTATTCAATTACCTTAAAGCTTTCTAATTTCATCCACACTCCCATCATCGGAACAAAACTGTTTACACATTGGCCACGGAGTTTTACTAATAAGGAGTCTGCTGACCATCTGAAAGGAGCAACAGTACTTGCCTGCTACTTCAAGCCCAGGAAAAGCCGAGATGAGAAAGATATCCCCCAGGATTTTACTCTAGCTATAGAAGAGCCTCATTAAACACTGGCCTCTGTATGGTTTAAATAGCCATAACAAACCATAACAAGCCATATTCTGATCATGTTCTAGAAAGGAGTCAGCTGGAGTCTTCAATGCTGGGACAAGGAATAGAAGTAAAGTAGGGCAGCTTCCGCACATCAGAAAAGCTTATGGAAGCTGACAGCAGCTCGGGACTGGGCGTGTTAGGTGAATTGGAATAGGTGATGGAGCATGGAAAATATAAAATATTCAATGCAGGTAAGACCAATTTTACTTTATTCTCTAGATTTATGTTTTGTTTTATTTAATAGCTATTTACTTCTGAAAGAAAAAAACACACTAGAAACAATCACAAATTCTACTGTTAGAAGATTAAAACAATGTTCATGTGTATGCAGTAGACTTGTGTAGCTACCAAATGCCCTTGTAGAATAATACTTAATGACAACACATATCCATGATATTTTCTTTCATCAAAAATGCAGGTTAAGAGTCAATATAATACTTTTGTACATATAACATAGTTGTGTAAAAATCTTAAAATAATATGTGGGAAATAGCACAGATACTTTTAATTGTGAGATTATATGCTATTTTTTTCTTATTTGGACTCAAAGAACTTTTGGTTTAAAGAAATCAACTTTCTTTTATCGCTTGTTTTTGCTTTAATCAGTATATCAATTTTCCTCTAGGAACTCACAATATTGTAGGGGAATCTGACAAATAAACATTATAAATATCTATCTATCTATCTATATATTATAATAATAGGGCAAGGGCAATAACAGAATCAAGAAAATGTGCTCTTCCAGAGAAGAGAAGAACTGGATAGGGGAGTCAGAAATAGATTGACCTAGGAAGTGACATTCAAATTGAAATAAATACAGATGTGCTTTGAAAAAGTTAATATATTTATATAAACAAAGTATTTAATATACTCCATTCTGAAGAAAGATCCTTCTGGTGGTCCTCTTCTGAACAAGACACAAATAATTAATAAATAATTAAAGTAACCAATCTTATTCAAGTTTAGTGCTGTAATTCATTAGTCAATTTACAGCGTCCACGTTAATATTATATTTAAATGCGAAGATGAATTGTCAGGCAATAATAACATACTATCTGAAACGAAAAATGTAATATTACTTCAGCAAATTAAAATGGTGATATGTGTCAGGTTTATTCTAGAATACATTAATATAGGTGTAAGGTGACAGAACAAATAGGTCGATAGAAATTTTATTTAATAAAATCAGGATTAAAAAGACCTGAAAACTTCGAATGGCATTCAAAAGGAGCTGTTTAAAGATTGTTTCTTCCTAGTCCTATTATTTATTTATTTGTATATATATATAAATAAATATACATGTGTATATATATGACATACTGATAGTGAAATTACTATGTAAAAGTAACACATGCTTATAATGAAAATGTCAAAAAAATGAGCATAAGACAAATTTTTAAAACCCTCTCATATTTGCTGTCTGCTCCTTGGAGATAACCACTATTGATACTTTCTTTTTTCATAATTCTCAGGAATTTTCTATGGATATGCATGCACAAACACAGAAGTGTGTGCACACACACACCAAAACACAGGCACACATGCACAAATTCATCTAACCAAAAATAATTATATAATACATACTGTTATGTAACAGTTGTTGACAGTTAACAATTGCTTAACAGGAAAGAATTACAGAACATATTCTATAACCTTCCCAATTAGATTGACCTGTTATTTTTTTTTTTGAGAGCAGCCTTGTATGAATATGCCATGACACTCTTACCCTAGTTTTCATGTGGCTTGTGCCTTGCTCCTGTAGTCATACTTCAAATGTCACCTCCTCAAAGTTTATTCTTGACCATGCTAATATAAGCCACCCAGTTCGTCAGCATTCTTAGTTTTGCTTTCTTTTATAGTATGGGCTACAGTGTGAATTTGTATATGAATATGTATATAAATATGTATATTTGTTACTCATTCACATGTATGACCCCACTAGAATGTAAGCTTTTATCTTGTTCATGGTGGGTTACCAAACCTAGAACTAAGCCTGGCACATAGTGATCAATAATTACTTAGTAAGCAAACAATCAAATGTAATTAGTCACTTTTTGGTAAATACTTTTTCTAGTTACCTCAGGATTACAAGTAATATGGAATTAAAATTCCTTTAAAAATCTATATTTCAAATATGTATGTTAAAATCCCCAGGACTCAATTTACTGGATTAAAGATTATGTACATTTGAAAATGCTGATAACATTGCGTTCTGATGTTCACAGCTATATATACTATCAATAGAAGATAAGAGGGGTTATTCCTTGGTACCCTGGTTAAAATGTATGGTCATCAAATGACTTAAGTTTTGCCTGTCTGATAACTAAAAAATGATAGCTCATTGATTTTTATATCTTCATTGAATTTATTATGAAGCTACACATCTTTTCATATTTTTATTCAGTTTTTGTGACCTATATATTTATATACTTTGACTATTTCTCTTTTGAGTTATTATTCTTTTTCTTAGTAATTTGAAAGAGCTATTTGTTCATTAAAGAAATTCTCCCTTAGTTAGCCATGTAAATTAATTAATTTTTCTAGATTTTCTTTTGCATTTGAAAATTTCTTATAATTCCACACAGGTGATTAAAATTTATGTATGCCTTCTATTATCTATACCTTCTATGTTATTATACATTTTCTCTTTTTTGTCTTAAATTATTTCATGAGAGTCAAACTAGGTCCTGAAATTATCATATAGGAATGATATATGTGAATTCTGAACAAGTCTGTAATCATATCCAGAAATAATAAACATCAGAGTGAAGATGTACAAATTAAAATGAAATAAAATGGGAGTTATAAGACCTTGGAAGAATTATTTCTGCTTATATTTAAAATAACCCCTTTGTTTTTCTGAGAGGGGCTTAGAATTAAGGAAAAAACATTTGATAGTATATAAAATTTAGTTCATATTTTACAAATATTATATTTCATATTTTACAAATGAAATTACCTACAATGTTGTTTTAAAAAGTGTTACTGTTTCTTTAAAAAAAAAATTTTACAAGAAAAAGAACTTTAAAACCTGGATTTTTTTTTTTATTTTTGGAGAATTCATGTGCCTTAGAGATGGTACAGTAATGCACTCAGAACAGTTTTAAGCAAGTAGCTTATTTATATCCCAAGTTAATCCACAAAGGATTTAGAATGGCTTATAAAAACACAACCAACAATACAGTAAAACATAAATAAAATATCAGGACCAGGGAAAATATAAATCAGAAGAAGTGGAACAGACCAAGGGGAAAAGAGAACACAGATAAGCGAACATAAGGTCCAAAGAGGATGCTATAATTGAGATATAAATTTGTGTCTGATATCCCTAGAAGTCAAAGAAAAAGGGAAATGTTAGTTAATGCAGTTCTCATTATCTATGAGGAGTAAATGTGCCATGTCTTTAGAGAAGCAAAGGTATTCCTAGACTATGTTTGTAAACCTATTTCTTACATAAGTAAGCAATACCTGATTTTTGACTTGCAACTTAAAAATGTAAATGGGAAAAAAGTCATTTGTCACACATGAAGTTATCTCCCATATTAGTTTAAAAGTTTATTGTTTCCTTTATAGCCATGACATGGCATATTACCTCTCACATTGCCTGTTCATCTATTCTTTCTTGTTTTTGTTTATCTCTCCCAGAGGGCTAGGTACTGCCCAGCCTCACAGAGCTCATAGGCTAGTAAGGGACACAGAGACCCCAAGGATAATTCAGGCCTGAGAGGTACTTACACGGAGGTTGGAGTTCAAACAGAACTGTAAGATTTTCCTTGCTAAATGGGACTGATTGTAACCAAACTTCAAAGAATTAGTAAAAATCATACCAGGTGAAAAAATGGGCAAAGGTCATTTTTATGCTATAAGATTATAAAATGAAGGTAACATTATTGCACATCGAAAGCATCCACATTCAGATGGTTTGGTTTTGATCCAATAGGTAGAATTAGTATATTCTATATGTTTTCTTATATGCAATAGGCTCGCAATATTTCCAGAAGTTAATCTTGGATAAATTGAATTAATAATGCTAAATAGAAAATTGCAGCATATAAAGTTCTATCTTCATAAAAGTGTCTCTATTTTGGTTGCTTTTCCACTGTGAGATTTAGAAACTGATGGTGAAGAGCTGGATGATCCAGATCTAGAAGACCCCTAAAGAAACACTCTACCAACTATTGGCCATATTGCCAATTTCATTGTCTTCATTACAATTATGAACTGAAGTTCTCTTGAGTTGTTAATTTTCTCCTACATAATCACACTTAACTAAGGCAGAAATTTATAACAGTTCTCAACCTAGTTCAATAAATATGTGTTGACCAAATAGATGGATTCACAGGTCCAGGTCATAAACTTAAGAAGACAATTTTAAAAAGAGAAAGGAGCCAATGTCAGAACTCAGTATAGGAACGGGAGATGCCATGTCCCCTGTCAGGTACTTATCCCTAATATGTTATTATTATGGCTGCCATCTATAACTGCAGTGTAAGAGATTTAAAAGGTGTGCATTCTTTTGCTACCTATTTAGATTCTCTGATTTTGCCTATGACTTATGTCTTAAAAGTCAGAGCAGTGAATTCTATTTCTGTGCTGGAGAAACAATCAATGCTGGAACACTCTTTTTTCTGGCCTCTACAATTTCTGGGAGCAGATAACAAAAAAATGAAGATAAGCATGTCTTAGTTTGTTGAGAACAACCATGTATAAGACGTAGCATGTTAATCTGGTGTTTGCCAGTAGGGGGAAAAAGAAAAGAAAAAAAAACCAAACTTTGCACCTAGAAGTAAGTTAAAAGTTGAAGCAATGGTCTCAATCAACTGTTTAATAATGTAAGGAAGCTTCTATGAAGTCATGATTCATAAGTATTCAAGCAGAAATGAGACATCTAGTATGTGGACAAGGACTTTTCTCCAGTCCGAGAGTCCGGGCTGCACCTGAGCTATAGTGTGTTCACAGGTTAGGGGTAAGTGACAAAAAGCAGATTAGCCTATTAATCTATTTGCAAATTAATTGTGGCTTAGGGCCAACTGGGCCTGGTTAATACACAGCAGCTCAGTGCACAAATTAATTAAAAACTACACGTTATTCACAAATTCATTCTTAGTATGTATTGCTTACTAGTATGAAAGATAAACAAGTGTCATGATTAAAAACTCACCAACTTAGTACATGCTGGTATCTTTGGCTTCAGAAACCATAGGTAAGGATCTTGCAGCATCTTGCTAGTGATAGGTTTAATGCTTAACATCTTATAAGTCGTTCTATGTAGGGAACAGCCCCCGGAATCCTGGTAATTTTGAACATGTCCACATAGATTGTGTGGGAAAGGTTTGGCAGCATTGTAACCCAGTCTTTGCAGATTGCCTTATAATTTCTCTTGAGCACAGAAAAACAAGCCACCTGATAAGGAGCTGTCACAAAACCATGCTCCTTCTCCTATCTTGGGGAAACCACCACGAGGGCTGTTTCTAGTGCATCTTACTAGTTTCAGTTGAGCAACAGACTTTCTACCTTACCCTCCTTTAGGGTACAACTGCAGGCTTTAAACTACTTGACTGCAGGTTAACATTGACTCTCCAGTGTTAGAGCTACTCAGCACCCATGCTGCCTGTCATACAACTTCTGTAATTCGGTGTGTTCATGTGGGACTAAGATGAAGGGAGTTGACAGCACATTGATCTTGTTGCTGTGTGTGAAAGTAATAAACTGTCTGAATTCATTTGGTCTTATTTTCTCCTACTGTCTGGATTGATGGAAGTGTGGGAAGGCAATCTAGCAGCTGTAGTCCTTGAGCCCCTGGTAGCCACCATGAAGCTGCCTCATGACTACTTTATTGCTTGATATTTTACACTCAGCACCTAGAATTACATGGTTCCAGCCCATTTCCCTTATGCCTGCTTGGACTTGATAACCAGGCTCTGAACTGTACATTTTTTGAATGTTGTGAAAATTAAACTGGGTAACTGGATGCTCCAATATGCAATATACACCCCTGATGCACCCCCTTCCCACCTGGATATTACAAGATGGCCCTCTGACTTTGTGCTACACCTTAGAGAAAAGGTAGGAAAGCTTGTTGCAAAAAAAAAAAAAATCTTTCTTTGATATCAGAGTTACTGCCTGGAATAGTGGTACATATATGCATAGAGATAATTTATATTATTTTCCATCAGTCTCTTCTTGAATTTAATAAATTTGACTGCTATTGGGTTTTGTGTACATATAAATCATTGATAATTTAGTTTCTCTTACTTTGGTATCATAATGAAATGCACTATAATTTCAAAGATCTGCCTCTTCAAACAGCATAGTAGTTCTTATATATCTGTATAATTATTACAACATGGGAGATTTACAAATTTACCACAGAGCTTAAATTATATAAAAGTATATTATATTTGTAAATACTAGAGCTTTAAAATTCTGTATTTTGATAATGTTCAAAGACAAACAATCTTCCTTAATAAATATTTCGTTGTTCTTTTTAATTCACTGAGTGTGAAAAAAGTATATAAGGTGGCCATTTTGCAATCACTACATTTGTAGTTCACAGCAAAAGAAAGAAAAGGGCAGCAAATGATGCCAGACCGGTTGTCCTGGCAGCACCTTGACAGGTGTGAAAAAGGAATATAACAAGCACCTAGGATTGTTTATAGCTAAACCAAAATCACCATAGAAACCATTCTTCAAGAATATTATCAGGTGTTTTGTTAGAAAATATCTATGTCTCTTTATGATTAAAATAGTTATATGTGAATATGTAAATACAATAGAGATCACAATTATATCATTATGCAAAATGGTTAAATAAATTACATTCGTAAGCTATGATATTTAATCATTATATAGTGTGTGTATATAAAATATGTAATTATATAACAATATTTTATACATGATAAAGCAGTATGTACTAAATACAGTATGATTCAAATATATATTTTATCTATAGATATGAATGCATATGTATATAGTAAAGGCTATAGAAAACTTTCTAGCTATTGCTAGCTCTTAACTGTACTATCTTGGGAAGAGAATACTAAGAAGTGAGTGATTTTTTTCCATTATTGTTTGGTTTTCTTTTCCAACTTTCTGCCAACACACATATATTATGCATATTGATCACAATTTTTAAAAATATATGTAGAGATAATTATTTTCTCTTCTCTCCTCCCTTTCCTCTTCTTCCTTCTTTTCCTTTTTCTTCTTCTTCTTCCTCTTTTTTTCTTTTTGGTATAGCATTTTATGAATTTTAACACATTCATAGAATCTGGTAACCACCTTCATCAAAAGAATACAGACCAACTCCAACGTCCCCTCAAATTCCCTCATTTTAACCCTTGTAGTCACATCTACTTCCTCCCTCTAGTTTCTGGTAGCTGCAAATCTGTTCTCCGTCCCTGTAGTTTTGCCATAGGTATTCTGGAAACATACTTTTATCTTAAATGTTTTCCAATTGTTTTATATTAGATGTTTTCTTATTTTTTTATCTTAAACATTCTTTTATTGTTTCAAATTAAGAAATGAGGTTTCTGAATAATTGTCTACCAAATGATTGTTTGCTAAGAAGTGATTCCTAGATTCAGAATTACTTGTTCAATGATCATGCCCTTTAATTTCCTACATATTTCAAATTGCTTTTCAGGGATATTGCACTAACTCTACCACTACAGTTAGTATATAAGGTTGTTCATCTAAGAAAATACTTTGCTATCATAGATTGGAAATATGATAGGTGAAAAATGACATTTGACTTACTTGATTTTTTCATTACCAAGTTGTTGGATATTTTCTAAACACATTGTTAGTCACATGCATTTGTTTTTCTGTGAACGTCCATAATCTTTGCTCATATTTTTGGGGATAGTAGTGATACTTTAAATTATTACTTTGCAGAAATTTTTAGAAAGTAAGCATATCAACTCTTTGCCTGTTTTATTTGTGGAAAATTGCTTACCAGTTTATTTCTCTTTCTATTTTTATAGTTATTTTTTAATATATTGAACCATTTTACTTATTTTTAAGGGAGATATCCCCTACCTCAAAGTTAGTTGAATTCCATAATTTCTATGGGAGAGTAAAAGGTAGGTTGTTGGATTTCTTTCCCTTTGCTTTAGCTTTTATCTGCTTGGTTGTTTGTAGATCTGTATTTGACAGTAGGTTGAAGTGTCTGCTGATTCCTCTGTAATTCATTCTCTATATTATTTTAATTTCTAGAACTGACAAGGAATACCATTCAGCAGCTTCTAATAGCCACGGTTAATTGCTTCACTTTCTCACTTCTATCTTTTCCTTGAAAAAAATATTTTGTTTTGTTTTTTTGTTCGTTTTGTTTTATAAACAGGCAGTGAACACTGTTCTGGCCTAAATTATGGATAATGACTGGCTTAAGACATTCATGACATACTAGTAGCAGCATATCTGAGTGACCCAGTCAAGGTTGTCAGATCAAATGTATGTCCAGTTAAAACTGAATCTAAGGTAAATAATGAACAATTTCAATGTCCCAAATATTGTACTGGACATACAGTACAAAATTATTCATAGTTTACCTAAAATTCAAATTTGATTGATATCCTTACATTTTTATTTGCAAAACCTGATGCGATCCTAGCCCTAGCTCTGGGCCAATGATACCTGGCAGAAAGTCTGTTGCAAGGATTTCCAGGAAGGTTTGTGCTTTCCTAAGAAAAAGATCAGATAGAAATAGTCCTACCTTTTGCCCATTCCTATTGAATGTGGATGCAATGCATGAAAGTTCAACAGCCATCTCATGATGAATGTTACCACCACAAGCATTAGAAACAAAACTACAAAATGAGTGGGTAGATCGCAAGCTACCTGAAGTCAGGTCTCTGATATCAGTGGCACTACAGCCTAACGCTTGAATTTTTTCTTTTACAAAGCAAAAAAACTCCTATTAAGTCAAACTACTGAAAGTTGGGTTTTCTTATATTTTAAACTTTATGCAGTCCTAATAGCTACATTATGCTTGGCGACTCTATAGCAAGGCTGCTTTACTTGTAATGATAATAAATACATTCCTCATACATTCTTTCTTTCAGCAACTACATTTTAAGCACTGACTTTATGCTCAGGAAGCACTGATTTGCTTACTATACAACTCAACTACCTATCTGCCAATTATTTTCCAAGATGGGGCAAAGTTTAGAAAGTTGTTGAAGTTACTAACATACTTTAAGTTCTTCAAAAATATTATGATATATAGCAGAGAGATGAATGCAGTATTTTCTGGGCTTGGGTCAAGGATCAGAGAATAGGTAATTCATAATGCATCTTGCTATCTTCATTCAGAGAGTTAGGATAGTTTGTTGACATAAAAGAATGCATATGCAGTCTTTGGTAATTTCTCAATCCAGTATCTTTGCTATTAAAAGCAATGAAAATTCTTCCTAGGTTCTGAGAATAGGCCATCAGTCATGATTTTTGGTATTGCGATTTTTTTATTACTCACCATTTTTCATGTCATCTCTCAATTTTCATAGCAACTCACAATAAACTGTCTCAGGAGCTACTAAGTAATACTATTTAAAACCTGAAATGCTTATTATTGGAACACTTGATGCAGTTGTCTTCTAGTCATTAATTGTTGGCTAATAAATTATGCATCTATGTTTTAGTGAATGGAAACTCCTTCTAGAAATTGGAACATTTTTCTTTTTTTTTTTTTTATTATACTTTAAGTTCTAGGGTACATGTGCATAACGTGCAGGTTTGTTACATATGTATACATGTGCCATGTTGGTGTGCTGCACCCATCAACTCGTCAGCACCCATCAATTCATCATTTATATCAGGTATAACTCCCCAATGCAATCCCTCCCCCCTCCCCCCTCCCCATGATAGGCCCCAGTGTGTGATGTTCCCCTTCCCGAGTCCAAGTGAGCTCATTGTTCAGTTCCCACCTATGAGTGAGAACATGCGGTGTTTGGTTTTCTCTTCTTGTGATAGTTTGCTAAGAATGATGGTTTCCAGCTGCATCCATGTCTCTACAAAGGACGCAAACTCATCCTTTTTTATGGCTGCATAGTATTCCATGGTGTATATGTGCCACATTTTCTTAATCCAGTCTGTCACTGATGGACATTTGGGTTGATTCCAAGTCTTTGCTATTGTGAATAGTGCCGCAATAAACATACATGTGCATGTGTCTTTGTAGTAGCATAATTTATAATCCTTTGGGTATATACCCAGTAGTGGGATGGCTGGGTCATATGGTACATCTAGTTCTAGATCCTTGAGGAATCGCCATACTGTTTTCCATAATGGTTGAACTAGTTTACAATCCCACCAACAGTGTAAAAGTGTTCCTATTTCTCCACATCCTCTCCAACACCTGTTGTTTCCTGATTTTTTAATGATTGCCATTCTAACTGGTGTGAGATGGTATCTCATTGTGGTTTTGATTTGCATTTCTCTGATGGCAAGTGATGATGAGCATTTTTTCATGTGTCTGTTGGCTGTATGAATGTCTTCTTTTGAGAAATGTCTGTTCATATCCTTTGCCCACTTTTTGATGGGGTTGTTTGTTTTTTTCTTGTATATTTGTTTGAGTTCTTTGTAGATTCTGGATATTAGCCCTTTGTCAGATGAGTAGATTGCAAAACTTTTCTCCCATTCTGTAGGTTGCCTGTTCACTCTGATGGTAGTTTCTTTTGCTGTGCAGAAGCTCTTTAGTTTAATTAGATCCCATTTGTCAATTTTGGCTTTTGCTGCCGTTGCTTTTGGTGTTTTAGACATGAAGTCCTTGCCCATGCCTATGTCCTGAATGGTACTACCTAGATTTTCTTCTAGGGTTTTTATGGTATTAGGTCTAACATTTAAGTCTCTAATGCATCTTGAATTAATCTTCATAAAAGGAGTAAGGAAAGGATCCAGTTTCAGCTTTCTACTTATGGCTAGCCAATTTTCCCAGCACCATTTATTAAATAGGGAATCCTCTCCCCATTTCTTATTTTTGTCAGGTTTGTCAAAGATCAGATGGCTGTAAGTGTGTGGTATTATTTCTGAGGACACTGTTCTGTTCCATTGGTCTATATCTCTGTTTTGGTACCAGTACCATGCTGTTTTGGCTACTGTAACCTTGTAGTATAGTTTGAAGTCAGGTAGCGTGACGCCTCCGGCTTTGTCCTTTTGACTTAGGACTGTCTTGGCAATGCGGGCTCTTTTTTGGTTCCATATGAACTTTAAAGCAGTTTTTTCCAATTCGGTGAAGAAACTCATTGGTAGCTTGATGGGGATGGCATTGAATCTATAAATAACCTTGGACAGTATGGCCATTTTCACGATATTGATTCTTCCTATCCATGAGGATGGTATGTTCTTCCATTTGTTTGTGTCCTCTTTGATTTCACTGAGCAGTGGTTTGTAGTTCTCCTTGAAGAGGTCCTTTACATCCCTTGTAAGTTGGATTCCTAGGTATTTTATTCTCTTTGAAGCAATTGGGAATGGAAGTTCATTCCTGATTTGGCTCTCTGCTTGTCTGTTACTGGTGTATAAGAATGCTTGTGATTTTTGCACATTAATTTTGTATCCTGAGACTTTGCCGAAGTTGCTTATCAGCTTAAGAAGATTTTGGGCTGAGACGATGGGGTTTTCTAAATATACAATCATGTCATCTGCAAACAGGGACAATTTGACTTCTTCTTTTCCTGACTGAATACCCTTGATTTCTTTCTCTTGCCTGATTGCCCTAGCCAGAACTTCCAACACTATGTTGAATAGGAGTGGTGAGAGAGGGCATCCCTGTCTTGTGCCAGTTTTCAAAGGGAATTTTTCCAGTTTTTGCCCATTCAGTATGATATTAGCTGTGGGTTTGTCATAAATAGCTCTTATTATTTTGAGGTACGTTCCATCAATACCGAATTTGTTGAGCGTTTTTAGCATGAAGGGCTGTTGAATTTTGTCAAAAGTCTTTTCTGCATCTATTGAGATAATCATGTGGTTCTTGTCTTTGGTTCTGTTGATATGCTGGATTATGTTGATTGATTTGCGAATGTTGAACCAGCCTTGCATCCCAGGGATGAAGCCCACTTGATCATGGTGGATAAGCTTTTTGATGTGCTGCTGAATCCAGTTTGCCAGTATTTTATTGAGGATTTTTGCATCGATGTTCATCAGGGAGATTGGTCTAAAATTCTCTTTTTTGTTGTGTCTCTGCCAGGCTTTGGTATCAGGATGATGTTGGCCTCATAAAATGAGTTAGGGAGGATTCCCTCTTTTTCTATTGATTGGAATAGTTTCAGAAGGAATGGTACCAGCTCCTCCTTGTACCTCTGGTAGAATTCAGCTGTGAATCCATCTGGTCCTGGGCTTTTTTTGGTGGGTAGGCTATTAATTGTTGCCTCAATTTCAGAGCCTGCTATTGGTCTATTCAGGGATTCAACTTCTTCCTGGTTTAGTCTTGGAAGAGTGTACGTGTCCAGGAAATTATCCATTTCTTCTAGATTTTCTAGTTGATTTGCGTAGAGGTGTTTATAGTATTCTCTGATGGTAGTTTGTATTTCTGTGGGGTCGGTGGTGATATCCCCTTTATCATTTTTTATTGCGTCTATTTGATTCCTCTCTCTTTTCTTCTTTATTAGCCTTGCTAGCGGTCTGTCAATTTTGTTGATCTTTTCAAAAAACCAGCTCCTGGATTCATTGATTTATTGGAGGGTTTTTTGTGTCTCTATCTCCTTCAGTTCTGCTCTGATCTTAGTTATTTCTTGCCTTCTGCTAGCTTTTGAATGTGTTTGCTCTTGCTTCTCTAGTTCTTTTAATTGTGATGTTAGAGTGTCAATTTTAGATCTTTCCTGCTTTCTCTTGTGGGCACTTAGTGCTATAAATTTCCCTCTACACACTGCTTTAAATGTGTCCCAGAGATTCTGGTATGTTGTATCTTTGTTCTCATTGGTTTCAAAGAACATCTTTATTTCTGCTTTCATTTCGTTATGTACCCAGTAGTCATTCAGGAGCAGGTTGTTCAGTTTCCATGTAGTTGAGCAGTTATGATTGAGTTTCTTAGTCCTGAGTTCTAGTTTGATTGCACTGTAGTCTGAGAGACAGTTTGTTATAATTTCTGTTCTTTTACATTTGCTGAGGAGTGCTTTACTTCCAATTATGTGGTCAATTTTGGAATAAGTGTGATGTGGTGCTGAGAAGAATGTATATTCTGTTGACTTGGGGTGGAGAGTTCTATAGATGTCTATTAGGTCCGCTTGGTGCAGAGATGAGTTCAATTCCTGGATATCCTTGTTAACTTTCTGTCTCGTTGATCTGTCTAATGTTGACAGTGGAGTGTTGAAGTCTCCCATTATTATTGTATGGGAGTCTAAGTCTCTGTGCAAGTCTCTAAGGACTTGCTTTATGAATCTGGGTGCTCCTGTATTGGGTGCATATATATTTAGGATAGTTAGCTCTTCCTGTTGAATTGATCCCTTTACCATTATGTAATGGCCTTCTTTGTCCCTTTTGATCTTTGATGGTTTAAAGTCTGTTTTATCAGAGACTAGGATTGCAACCCCTGCTTTTTTTTGTTCTCCATTTGCTTGGTAGATCTTCCTCCATCCCTTTATTTTGAGCCTATGTATGTCTCTGCATGTGAGATGGGTCTCCTGAAGACAGCAGACTGATGGGTCTTGACTCTTTATCCAGTTTGCCAGTCTGTGTCTTTTAATTGGAGCATTTAGTCCATTTACATTTAAGGTTAATATTGTTATGTGTGAACTTGATCCTGCCATTATGATATTAACTGGTTATTTTGCTCATTAGTTGATGCAGTTTCTTCCTAGCCTCGATGGTCTTTACATTTTGGCATGTTTTTGCAATGGCTGGTACCGGTTGTTCCTTTCCATGTTTAGGGCTTCCTTCAGGGTCTCTTGTAAGGCAGGCCTGGTGGTGACAAAATCTCTAAGCATTTGCTTATCTGTAAAGAATTTTATTTCTCCTTCACTTATGAAACTTAGTTTGGCTGGATATGAAATTCTGGGTTGAAAATTCTTTTCTTTAAGAACGTTGAATATTGGCCCCCACTCTCTTCTGGCTTGTAGAGTTTCTGCCGAGAGATCTGCTGTCAGTCTGATGGACTTCCCTTTGTGGGTAACCCGACCTTTCTCTCTGGCTGCCCTTAAGATTTTTTCCTTCATTTCAACTTTGGTGAATCTGGCAATTATGTGTCTTGGAGTTGCTCTTCTGGAGGAGTATCTTTGCGGCGTTCTCTGTATTTCCTGAATTTGAATGTTGGC
Organism: Piliocolobus tephrosceles; assembly: GCF_002776525.5. Taxonomy (NCBI): domain Eukaryota; kingdom Metazoa; phylum Chordata; class Mammalia; order Primates; family Cercopithecidae; genus Piliocolobus; species Piliocolobus tephrosceles. Next base: position 109,649,334 of record NC_045438.1, read on the forward strand.
CTGCCCTGCTAGGTTGGGGAAGTTCTCCTGGATGATATCCTGAAGAGTGTTTTCCAATTTGGTTCCATTTTCCCCCTCACTTTCAGGCACCCCAATCAGACGTAGATTTGGTCTTTTTATATAATCCCATACTTCTTGCAGGCTTTGTTCATTTCTTTTTCTTCTTTTTTCTTTTGGTTTCTCTTCTCGCTTCATTTCATTCATTTGATCCTCCATCGCTGATACTCTTTCTTCCAGTTGATCGAGTCGGTTACTGAAGCTTGTGCATTTGTCACATATTTCTCGCGTCATGGTTTTCATCTCTGTCATTTCGTTTATGACCTTCTCTGCATTAATTAATCTAGCTGTCAATTCTTCCACTCTTTTTTCAAGATTTTTAGTTTCTTTGCGCTGGGTACGTAATTCCTCCTTTAGCTCTGAGAGGTTTGATGGACTGAAGCCTTCTTCTCTCATCTCATCAAAATCATTCTCTGACCAGCTTTGATCCGTTGCTGGCGATGGGCTGTGCTCCTTTGCAGGAGGATATGCGCTCTTATTTTTTGAATTTCCAGCTTTTCTGCCCTGCTTTTTCCCCATCTTTGTGGTTTTATCTATCTCTGGTCTTTGATGATGGTGACGTACTGATGGGGTTTTGGTATAGGTGTCCTTCCTGTTTGATAGTTTTCCTTCTGACAGTCAGGACCCTCAGCTATAGGTCTGTTGGAGATTGCTTGAGGTCCACTCCAGACCCTGTTTGCCTGGGTATCAGCAGCAGAGGTTGCAGAAGATAGAATATTGCTGAACAGTGAGTGCACCTGTCTGATTCTTGCTTTGGAAGCTTCCTCTCAGGGGTGTACTCCACCCTGTGAGGTGTGGGGTGTCAGACTGCCCCTAGTGGGGGATGTCTCCCAGTTAGGCTACTCAGGGGTCAGGGACCCACTTGAGCAGGCAGACTGCCCCTTCTCAGATCTCAGCCTCCGTGTTTGGAGATCCACTGCTCTCTTCAAAGCTGTCAGACAGAGTCGTTCGCGTCTGGACAGGCCTCTGCTGCTTTAGCTGAGCCCTGTCCCCAGAGGCGGAGTCTACAGAGACAGGCAGGTTTCCTTAAGCTGCTGTGAGCTCCACCCAGTTGGAGCTTCCCAGCGGCTTTATTTACCTACTTAAGCCTCAGCGATGGCGGGCGCCCCTCCCCCAGCCTCGCTGCTGCCTTGCAGTCAGATTGCCGCAGACTGCTGTGTTAGCAAGGAGGGAGGCTCCGTGGGCGTGGGACCCTCCCGGCCAGGTGTGGGATATATTCTCCGGTGTGCCGGTGTTACAGCGCAGTGTTGGGGTGGGAGTTACCCGATTTTCCAGGTGTTGTGTGTCTCAGTTCCCCTGGCTAGGAAAAGGGACTCCCTTCCCCCTCGCGCTTCCCAGGTGAGGCGATGCCTCGCCCTGCTTCAGCTCTCGCTGGTCGGGCTGCAGCAGCTGACCAGCACCGATTGTCCGGCACTCCCGAGTGAGATGACCCCAGTACCTCAGTTGAAAATGCAGAAATCACCGGTCTTCTGTGTCGCTCGCGCTGGGAGATGGAGACTCGGAACATTTTTCTAGTGTTGCAGACTTTATACCCTATTGTGTATTGAGGGAAGAAGAGTAGAAATTTATAAATCTAGCATTGCCAGTTAACTTTCATCCTAACCAGTAATTTTCTTTTAAAAAATTATACTTTGGTTAATAGCTTAAAACACTGTAATTAAATTTTAGATTTTTCTTAAAAGTATATGGTGTCTTAGTCCTTTCAGCTGCTGTAACAAAATACCACAGATTGGGTAGTTTATAAACAATGGAAATTTACTTTTCACCCTTCTAGAGACTAGGAAATCCAAAATCAATACACCAGCAGATTTGGTGCCTGCTGAAGACTGGTCTCCTGGTTCATGAATAATGCCTTCTCTGTGTGTCCTCATATGGTAGAAAGGGTGAGGGATCACTTAGACCTCTTCTATAAAAGCACTAATATCATTCATAAGAACTCAACCACCATGACCTAATAACTTCCCAAAGGTCCCTTCTCTTAACATTATCACCTTGGGGGTGAGGATGTCAACATATAAATTTTAGGAGGAGCATCAATATTTAGACAATAGCAATTAGAGTGCCAACTACTCTAAAGACAGTCAATAAAATCTCCAGTAACTGAAAATATTAGTGGCATAGCACTAATATTTCTGATGTTTCTATCATGTTGGTTACCCGAAGAATTGGTTTCTGAAGAAACCAAATAATTGTGTCATGTTCTTGGCAATGGCAAAACTGCATTATGCTTTCAATGGCTACTCATTACAAAGTACACTTTTTGAAATGAGGTGACTCAGACTTTATTTGTTATAGTACTATGCATGGCATAAAACATAAGCTAAATAGGCTGAATAATAGCCCACCAAGATATCCAGGTCTGAATTCCTGAGACCTATGAATATTACCTTATACAGCAACAGAGATTTCGCAGATATAGTTAAAACAAAGATCTTAAATAGGGATATTAGCTTGGAATATCCAGGTGGATGTGATGTTATCACAGAGACCCTTATAAGAGGAAAGCATGGAATCAAAGGGACAGAAGGTGATTTGAAGGAAGAAACAGAAGGAGATTTGAGACACTACACTGCTGGCTTTGAAGAGGAAGGAAGGTGCCATAGTTCAAGGAATGCAAGGAATCCAGCTCTAAAAGCTGAAAAACTCATAAAGGCTTATTCTTCTCTATGGCCTCCAGATGGAGGGAGTGTGACCATGCTGACACCAGAGTCTTGTTTTGGTAAAACCCATTTCAGGCTTCCATACTTCCATAACTGTTAGAAAATAAAATTGTGTTGCTTTAAGCCATTAAGTTTGTAGTAATTTGTTATAGCAGCAATAGGAAACTATTATATTAGGTGAAAATTATTTCTATTGTATTAGAATATTTCAGGAAAAAAAATGAGTCCTGAGGGACAGAAAGCTGTGTAATAAAAATGAATTACTAGGGTGGATATAGAAAATATGTACCAATGGGAATTAGGTGTAGATGTTAATTTAACAAACATTGTAGAAGCTGAAGAAATAAAAAGGAATGGTAGTGAGAAAAATATGACATTATGCATAAAACTATCTGGTATAATGCTAGTCACCTAAAGCCTTTTTAATCATCTTCTTTTTCCCCAATAAACATCCCATCACCAATTTTTAGTACCACCACTTCATCTCTCAGTGTGCTTACGTATTCACTACGATATAGGTATTCAGGAAATGTTAGTCTCTTTGGCTCTAGTTATGGATTCTGAATTTATTCTCCTGTTTTAAGTAGTATCTCTTAGTCTCAATTTGAAACAAATTACTTAGGTAACCTTGGATGTGCTTTACACAAATCAATTGACATCCTGCTTATCACTGGTATTAATAGTTTGTACTAGCAGTTATTTCCAAGAGAAGTATCATCATGGAAATTGGTGTTGTCAGTTTGTCAGAGATTTTCAGGTTATTTGCTTTTTCTTTGAATTTAAGTTCAGTATAAAGTGGAGAATGGTACACACCTGTAGTCTTTGCAACAATAAATTCTAAAAGTTATGTTATGTGTTTTCCAAAATCTTATTGTAAATAACTCTCAAATTATAACTTTCTATCAGATAACTCAAGACCAAATGGGTGATGACAAATTTTTACTGTAAAAGTATACCATGCCAACATCAGAGAAATGAAAGTGTCTTAAATACAAACACACTTAGCATTGACCATTCTGTGATTTTTCTGTAGTTCTCTGGGTATTGTATTTTATAATGTAATTCTAGGATGGTTTTATGATATTAAAATTTTTAATTTTTTCTGCAGAAGAATAATTTGGTTATTTCTTTTTAAATATATTTACCCTTGCTTTTTATGAATATGTGAAAAATAATGGCATTCTTTCATTGTTTTTATCATTTATTTTTGTTAAAACTCTAATTTGTTTTGTTTTTGGTCATAAATAAGATTGGATATCTTTATGTCCCTGAAGAAAATGGGAACATTAGATATTTTTCAGTTGTTTCTATTACTAACAACTCATATCTCTGAAGAAAGCAATATTTATTTTGTTATGATAGTCTTATGAAGCTACTTCAAGTGACAGATTGTGGAAGCAAAATGGTATCAAAAATGTGCTTGGATGGGAGGTTCCAGATTATTAGGAATGTTTCTAACGGGGAGATAATTTGCTGATGGGATGAGAATGTCCACTAAGTCCATTCCACACAATTGTAAATTGATAAAACAATGGAACTATCTTGAATTTTTATTGCTTTATCTTAGATTGTATTTCACATGTTTATTTAACTTTGAAAAGAATTTTGAAGAGAAGATCAAAGTATTGCAACACAGAATTTTTAAGATAAACAAATATTAATTCTTTCTAGCATCTCGGACTTGAAGAAGAGAAATTCTTACCAATGAGGCGTATCTTTCATTCCTTTCTGCAAATCTTTCTCAACTCTATTAGTTTCTCAAGCACTCTACAAAAATAGGCAAATTATTCTGTCTAATTCAGAGGACAAACAAATTACAATAGACAGGAGTTGTCTCCATTTTCCAGTTCCCTAATGTATTTCACAGGAGTTACTATCATCTGCTCAATACTCCTTTCAGCCCATTCCTTACTAACTAACTCCTCCTACCCTGAACACATGGTCAGGCCATCACTACTGCTTTCAGACTCTGGCCATCCTCTAGACACGATGCTTATGTGAGGTGCAGAGTTTGGCCAGTAGGTCAATCTTTCCTAGGGATTTCCACAGTATATTTGGTGGAAGAGATATCTATTTTTTGTTGTTGCAAAAATGTTTGCGATTATTGCTGTCTCTGACCATTATTCCTGCTTCATAGAGAAACTAAAGCTAGAGCATGGAATGAAACTACAGGAAGGATGAAACAGAAGAGAACAGGAAAATCCTAACTGCATTCGAGTCCCTGCTTTAAGTTCCTCTTAATTGAATATCTTAGGCCATATTTGAATAATTATGAATAATTTCCATATCTGCTTTAAAGTGATGAACACGATAGACAGGAAAACAGAGATCAGAGCAGGATTCATGAATGAATCCATTTTTTTTTTCATGGTTTTCATTGGGAAAAGAGTGAATGTGTTTCGCTTTGAATGCATGACAAATATTAACCAGGATCATGTTTGTAATCTATATTGGAAAATATAGACGTGTGTGTGTGTGTGTGTGTGTGTGTGTGTGTGTGTGTGTGTGTGTGTTGTTTCCCTGGGGTAAATGTAGGGTATCAATTGTTGATATCTATGGGATATACTTCTTTTTTTCCTTTGGGAGCTTACCCTTTCAGTCTAAGCTCAGGGGAAGTTTTTGGAGACGATTTGCATCAATCATATTTCCTCACACTCTTGGGTGCAGTGACTAGCCTAGTGTTGTGATCTGAGCAAAGCCAGAATACTTGCCTAGGGGTTGGGAGCTAACAGGAATAAGGACACTTTCTTTTGAAAAACTATAATGTATAAATGTAGAGATTCTGGGGACCATTTTCCCCACCATATGAAGAAACTGAAATCCAAGATAGAAAAAGTCCTGCTACTTGTGCAAGGCTCTTCTTGCTAACCTTGAGGCCAGCTTTTTCACTTGCCTATGCTTTGAATCCGAGAGATGATGATGCATTCTCCATTAAGCCTTATCTCATTGAAATTGAATTTCTATCACTGTTATTCAAGATTTCTGAAAAATAAAACTACCAACACATGTGTCTTTCTATCTCTATCCACTCATTTTTACATTGTTTTAAGTATACTCAGATTAATTGCTTCACATTTCTAACATCTGAGACTTGGAACATATCACTCCTTTCATCTAGAATTCACTGTTTAAAAAATACCTTCCATTTGCATTATGGAAAGTGTCAAAACATCTTAAGACACAATTTTAGTATCAAAATAGTAAGTTTAAAATGAAGTTTTATTTCTGAGTCTTCTAGTTCCAAACTAATTTCTCCATGTTCTCATAGCTGCCCATTTCTTTCAAACTAGGATATGCAGACTGTATACTTCATTCCTCATCTTAATTTCTCATACCACCCCCAGAAACCGTATCTTTTTCACTTTTATTCAATTCCCTCTCAAAAATGATTCTCAACACTTTTTTTTTTTTTAAGTTTAAGGTATGAGGAAACTGATTCTCAGATATAGCGTTGTTAGTAACAGTAGTGTTCTTAGATTAAAAGTGATCCAGTGGGGTGGGAGATGATGGAGAGAGGTACAGGTAGAAAGTTACAAATGGATAAGAGGAATAAATCTGGGTATTCCCTTGCACAGCAGGATGACTGGTTAACAGTAAGGAATTGTATATTACAAAATAGGTAGAAAAGAGATTTGTGAATGTTCTCACCTCAAGAAAATGATAAATGCATGAGGTGATGGATAGACTAACTACCCTGATTTGAACTTTATATAATGTATGTGTATATTGAAACATCACATTGTATGTCATAGCATGTACAATTTTATCAATGTTAAAATTTTTTAATGTAAAAAAAATCCAGCATATATGCATAGGCTGTTAAGATTTATGAGTAGAAATTTATATATTAACCAAAAAATGGAGGTGATTTTATGGGCCTTTTTTGTTATTATACTTTAAATTCTGGGATACATGTGCAGAATGTGCATGTTTGTTACATAGGTATACATGTGCCATGGTGGTTTGCTGCGCCCATCAACCCATCATCTATATTAGGTATTTCTCCTAATGTTATCCCTTCCATTTCCCTCCACCCCCCAAAAGGCCCCAGTGTGTGATGTTCCCCTCCCTGTGCCCATATTTTCTCATTGTACAACTCCCACTTATGAGGGGGAACAGGTGGTGTTTGGTTTTCTGTCATTGTGTTAGTTTTCTGAGAATGATGGTATCCAGTTTCATCCATGTCCCTGCAAAGGATATGAACTCATTACTTTTTATGGATGCATAGTATTTCATGGTGTATATGTACCACATTTTCTTTATCCAGTCCATCACTGATGGACATTTGGGTTGGTTCCAAGTCTTTTCTATTGTGAATAGTGCTGCAATGAACATACGTGTGCACGTGTCTTTATAGCAGAGTGATTTATAATCCTTTGGGTATATACCCAGTAATGGGATTGCTGGGTCAAATGGTATTTATAGTTCTAGGTTCTTGAGGAATCGCCATACTATCTTCCACAATGGTTGAACTAATTTACACTTTCACCAACAGTGTAAAATCAGTTCCTATATCTCAACATCCTCTCCAGCATCTGTTGTTTCCTGACTTTTTGATGATCGCCATTCTAACTGGCATGAGATGGTATCTCTTTGTGGTTTTGATGTGCATTTTTCTAATGACCATTGATGATGATGATGAGCTTTCTTTCGTATGTTTGTTGGCCACATAAGTGTCTTCTTTTGAGAAGTGTCTGTTCATATCCTTCACCCACTTTTTGATGGTTTTTTTCTTTTTTTTGGTAAATTGATTTAAGTTCCTTGTAGATTCTGGATTAGCCCTTTGTCAGACGGATAGATTGCAAAAATTTTCTCCCATTCTGTAGGCTGTCTGTTCACTCTGATGATAGTTTCTTTTGCTGTGAAGAAGCGCTTTAGTCTAATTAGATCTCATTTATCAATTTTGGCTTTTGTTGCCATTGCTTTTTGTGTTTTAGTCATGAAGTCTTTGTCCATGCCTATATCCTAAATGGTATTGTCTTGGTTTTCTTCTAGGGTTTTTATGGTTTTAGGTCTTACATTTAAATATTTAATCCATCTTGAAATAATTTTTCAAGATGTAAGGTGTAAGGAAGGGGTCCAGTCGTCAGTTTTCTGCATATGGCTAGCCAGTTTTCCCAATACCATTTATGAAATAGGAAATCCTTTCTCCATTTCTTGTTTTTATCAGGTTTGTCAAAGATCAGATGGTCGTAGATGTGTGGTGCTATTTCTGAGACCTCTGTTCTGTTCCATTGGTCTATATATCTGTTTTGGTACCAGTACCATGCTGCTTTGGTTTTTGTAGCCCAGTAGTATAGTTTGAAGTCAGGTAGCATGATGCCTCCAGCTTTGTTCTTTTTGCTTAGGATTGTCTTGAGCTATGTGGGCTCTTTCTTGGTTCCATATGAAATGTAATGTAGTTTTTTTCTAATGCTTTGAAACAAGTCAATGGTAGTTAATGGGAATGGCATGAATGTATAAATTAGTTTGGGTAGTATGGCCATTTTCACAATATTGATTCTTTCTATTCATGGGCATGGAATGTTTTCCATTTGTTTGTGTCATCTCTTATTTCTTTGAGCAGCGGTTTGCAGTTCTCTTTGAAGAGGTCCTTTACATCCCTTGTAAGTTGTATTCCTAGGTATATTATTCTCTTTGTAGCAATTATGAATGAGAGTTTTCTCATGATTTGGCTCTCTGTTTGTCTGTTATTGATGTATAGGAATGCTTGTGATTTTTGCACATTGATTTTGTATCCTGAGCTTTTGCTGAAGTTACTCATCAGTTTAAGGAGTTTTTGGGCTGAGATGATCGGGTTTTCTAAATATCCAATTATGTCATCTGCAAACAGAGATAATTTGACTTTCTTTCTTTCTATTTGAATATGCTTTATTTCTTTCTCTTGTCTGATGTCCCTGGACAGAAATTCCAATACTATCTCGAATAGGAGTGGTGAGAGACGACATCCTTGTCTTGTGCCAGTTTTCAAAGAAAATGCTTCTAGCTTTGCTCATTCAGTATGATATTGGCTGTGGGTTTGTCACAAATAGCTCTTATTATTTTGTGATATGGTCCTTCAATACCTAGTTTATTGAGTGTTTTTAGCATGAAAGTGTGTTGAACTGTATTGAAGGCCTTTTCTACATCTATTGAGCCAATCATGTGGTGTTTGTCATTGGTTCTTTTCATGTGATGGATTACATTTGTTTATTTGCGTACTTGGAACCAGCCTTGCATCCCAGGGATGAAGCTGACTTGATCATGGTGGATAAGGTTTTTAATGTGCTGCTGAATTTGGTTTGCCAGTATCTTACTGAGGATTTTTGCATCAATGTTCATTGGGGATATTGGCCTGAAATTTTCTTCTTTCGCCATGTCTCTGGCAGGTTTTGGTATCAGGATGATGCTGGCCTCATAAATGAATTAGGGAGAAATCCCTCTTTTTCTATTGTGTGGAATAGTTTCAGAAGAAATGGTACCATCTCCTTTTTGTATGTCTGGTAAAATTTGGCTGTGAATCCATCTGGTCGTGGGTTTTATTTTTGGTTGGTAGGCTATTAATTACTGCCTCAATTTCAGAACTTGTCATTGGTCTATTCAGGGATTCGACTTCTTCCTGGTTTAGTCTTGGGAAGGCGAATGTGTCCATGAATTTATCAATTTCTTCTAGATTTTCTAGTTTATTTGTGTAGAGATGTTCATTGTATTCTCTGATTTCTGTGGGATCAGTGGTGATCTCCCTTTATCATTTTTCATTGTGTATTTGATTCTTCTCTATTTTCTTCTTTATTAGTCTGGCTAGTGGTCTATCCATTTTGTTAATCTTTCCAAAGAAACCAGCTCCTGGATTCATTGATTTTTTTGAAGGGTTTTTCGTGTTTCTATCTCCTTCAGTTCTGCTGTGATCTTAGAATTTGTTTGCTCTTGCTTCTCTAGTTATTTTAATTGTAATGTTAGGGTGTCCATTTTAGATCTTTCTTGCTTTGTCCTGTAGGCATTTACTCTATAAATTTCCCTCTAAACACTGCTTTAGCTATGTCCCAGAGATTCTGGTATGTTGTGTCTTTGTTCTCGTCAATTTCAAAGAACTTATTTATTTCTGCCTTAGTTTCATTATTTACCCAGTAGTCATTCAGGAGAAGGTTGTTCAGATTCCATGGAGTTGTAAGGTTTTGAGTGAGTTTCTTAATCCTGAGTTCTCATTTATTGGCCCTTTGGTCTGAGAGACTGTTATGATTTCCCTTCTTTTGCATTTGCTGATGAGTGTCTTACTTTAAATTATGTGGTTGATTTTAAGGCAAGTGCTATGTGGTGCTAAGAAGAATGTATATTATATTGATTTGGGGTGGAGAGTTCTATAGAAGTCTATTAGGTCTGCTTGGTCCAGAGCTGAGTTCAAGTCCTGAATATCCTTGTTAATTTTCTGTCTTGTTGATCTATTATTGACAGTGGGGTGTTAATGCCTCCTACTATTATTATGTGGGAGTCTGAGTCTCTTTGTAGGTCTCTAAGAAGTTGCTTTATGAATCTGGGTGTCCCTGTATTGGGTGCATATATATTTAGAACAGTTAGCTCTTCTTGTTGCATTCGTCCCTTTACTATTATGTAATGCCATTGTTTGTCTTTTTTGATCTTTTTTGGTTTAAAGTCTATTTTATCAGAGACTAGGATTGCTACCCCTGCTTTTTTTTGCTTTCCATTTGCTTGGCAAATCTTCCTCCATCCCTTTATTTTGAGCCAACGTGTGTCTTTGCACGTGAGATGTGCCTCCTGATTGCAGCACACTGATGGGTCTTGACTCTTTATCGAATTTGCCAGTCTGTCTCTTTGAATTGGAACACTTAGCCCATTTACATTTAAAGTTAATATTGTTATGTGTGAATATGATCATGTCATTATGATGCTAACTGGTTATTTTGCCCATTAGTCGATGCAGTTTCTTCATGGTGTCGATGGCCTTTACATTTTGGGTTGTTTTAACAGTGGCTGGAACCAGTTTTTCCTTTCCATATTTAGTGCTTCCTTCAGGAGCTTTTGTAAGGCAGGCCTGGTGGTGACAAAAATCCCTCAGCATTTGCTTGTCTGTAAAGGATTTTATTTCTCCTTCACTTATGAAGCTTAGTTTGGCTGGAATTCCGGGTTGAAAATTCTTTTATTTAAGAATGTTGAATATTGACCCCTCACTCTCTTCTGGCTTGTAGGGTTTCTGCAGAGAGATCTGCTGTTAGTCTGATGGGCTTCCCTTTGTGGGTAACCCCCACTTTTCTCTCTGGCTGCCCTTAACATTTTTTCCTTCATTTCAGCCTCAGTGAATCTGATGATTATGTGTCTTGAGGTTGCTCTTCTTGAAGAGTATCTTTGTGGTGTTCTCTGTATTTCCTGAATTTGAATGTTGGCCTGTATTTCTAGGTTGGGGAAGTTCTCCTGCATAATACACTGAGGAGTGTTTTCTAATTTGGTTCCATTCTCTCCATCACTTTCAGGTACACCAATCAAACATAGGTTTGGTCTTTTCACATAGTCCCATATTTCTTGGAGGCTTTGTCCATTTGTTTTCATTCTTTCTTCTCTAATCTTGTCTTCATGCTTTATTTCATTAAGTTGATCTTCAATCTCTGATGTCCTTTTATCAGCTTGATTGATTTGGCTATTGATACTTGTGTATGCTTCACAACGTTCTCGTGCTGTATTTTTCAGCTCCCATCTGGTCATTTATGTTCTTCTCTAAACTGATTATTCTAGTTAGCAATTCCTCTAACCTTTTATCAAGGTTCTTGGCTTCCTTTCATTGGGTTAGAACATGCTCCTTTAGCTCAGAGGAATTTGTTATTACCCACCTTCTGAAGCCTACTTCTGTCAATTTGTCAAACTCATTCTCTGTCCAGTTTTGTTCCCTTGGTGGCAAGGCATTGTGATCCTTTGGAGGAGAAGAAACATTCTGGTTTTGGAATTTTCAGCCTTTATGCCCTGGTTTTTCATTATCTTCATGGATTTATCTACCTTTGGTCTTTGCTGTGACCTTCAGATGGAGTTTTTGCATGGTCGTCCTTTAAGCTGATGTTGATGTTATTGCTTTCAGTTTGTTAGTTTTCCTTCTAACAGCCAGGCCCCTCTTCTGCAGGTCTGCTGGCATTTGCTGGCAGTCCACTCCAGAACCTGTTTGCCTGGGTATCACCAGCAGAGGCTGCAGAACAGCAAAGATTGCTGCTGCTGCTCCTTCCTCTGGAAGCTTCATCCCAGAGGGGCACCCGCCAGATGCCAGCCAGAGCTCTCCTGTATGAGGCGTCTGTCAACCCCTACTGGGAGGTATCTCCCCTTCAGGAGGCACTGGGGTCAGGGACCCACTTGAGGAGGCAGTGTGTCTCTTAGCAGACCTGGAGCGCTATGCTGGGAGATCTGCTACTTTCTTCAGAGATGACAGGCAGGAACATTTAAGTCTGCTGAAGTTGTGCCCACAGCTGCCCTTTCCCCCAGGTACTCTGCCCCAGAGAGACAGGAGTTTTATCTATAAGCATCTGACTGGGGCTGCTGCCTTTCTTTCAGATATGCCCTGCTCAGAGAAGAGGAATCTAGAGAGGCACTCTGGCTACAGTAGCTTTGCAGAGCTGCTGGTGGCCTCTACCTAGTCAAAACTTCCTGGTGGCTTTGTTTACACTGTAAGCAGAAAACTGCCTACTCAAGCCTCAGTAATGGTGGACGCCCCTCCCCCCACTAAGCTGGAGTGTCCCAGGTTGACTTCAGACTGCTGTGTTGCCAGCAAGAATTTCAAGCCAGCAGATCTTAGTTTGCTGGGCTCTGTGAGGGTGGGATCCAGTAAGCAAGATTATTTGGCTCCCTGACTTCAGCCCCCTTTCCAGGGGAGTGAATGGTTCTGTCTCACTGGCATTCCAGGTTCCACTGGGGTATGAAAAAAAAAAGTCCTGCTGCTAGCTCAGTGTCTGACCAAACGACTGCCCAGTTTTGTGCTTGAAACACAGGGCCCTTGGTGTAGGCACAAGGGAATCTCCTGGTCTGTGAGGTTGTGAACACCATGGGAAAAGCGTAGTATCTGGGCTGGATAGCACCATCCCTCATGGCAAGGTCCCTAGGGGCTTCCCTTGCCTAGGGGAGGGAGTTTCCTGACCCCTTGCACTTCCCATGTGAGGCAATGTCCCACTCTGCTTCTGCATGAACTCTGCGCTGCACCCACTGTCTAACCAGTTCCAATGAGATGAACAGGATACCTCAGTTGGAAATGCAGAAATCACCTGCCTTCTGCATTGGTCTCCCTGGGAGCTGCAGATCGGAGCTGTTCCTATTCGGCCATATTGCCCGGGAATCAATTTTATGGGCTTTTAGACTCTCCTGCCATGCTTGGATTACTTAAGTCACTTATTGTATAAAATATACAAATTATGTTGTGATTCATCAGGTATCTCATAACAGAATAGTGTTTAGATAAATCAATGATAGCTGAAATATTTGTAGATGTTGTAAAAACCACAACTAAATTAGTATGTATGGCAATGGGTTTTTTGGATTTTTTTGTTTGTTTGTTTACTCTTTGAGTCAGGATCTCACTCTGTCACACAGGCTGCAGTGTAGTAGCACGATCTCAACTCACTGTAGCCTCAACCTCCTAGGCTCAGGTGATCCTCACACCTCAGCCTGTCCAGTAGCTGAGACCACAGATGCATACCACCATATCCAGCTAATTTTTGTATTTTTCTGTAGACACAGGGTTTTGCCATGTTGTTCATGCTGGTCTCAAACTCTTAAGCTCATGCAATCCACCCTCCTTAGCCTCCCAAAGTGCTGGGCTTCTAGGTGTGAGCCACCAATCCTGACATATGGCAATGGTTTTATATACTTGTGGCTGTCCTTCTAAAATACAATCATGATTGTGATAACCCTCAACCTTAAACCCCTAAATGGATTTCTTGCTTTAAGATGTAATAAAGATACCTATTTCTTCTTTTCCTGTCTGACTCTAATGAATGACAGGAGGTATGGGAATGATAAATAGAAATCTATCTTAATGGCAAGAAAAAAACATATATACATATAGATATACTTCACTTCATAATAAAAAATAAAGCAAGGATGAGATGAATGCCTGCTGATGATGATTTCAGGCAGAAATCTTGGGATAGTGACTTCTCAAAGACATAGGACCATCCTGAGGGGCAAAATCAAAGATCCCATACTTGGAAAACAGATTTATTTCACTGATGACAACTGATGCTATAATTTTCCTCATTTATTTCATAGAAAACATTGTAAAAGAAGCAGAAGTGACATGAAATTTTCCATCTTTGCAACTGTGTGGCAGAGTGGAAGAAAATCTACAGATAAGATGTGGTTTTCACCTAAGTAAATGTGGGTGTTGGGGAAAAGATGTGTTGTTTACATCTTGAAAAGCATGCAAGTGGTGTATCTGTGTATAAATGTAAGAAGGTACTCTCACAAAGAAACAAGAATTATGTAATCAACAACATAACGTCGAACAATGGAGATTACAAAAGTGGAAGAAAATAGATGTATAATAAACCCAGTAACCCTTGCAGAGGGAAATGAATAAGCAATGGTAGAGAAATAAATTCATTTCACTAAATAAATCATGGTTATAAACCACCATAATGACTTTAAAAGAGTATAAGGTTTTAAAATTATCACAAGTAAACATAAACAATAAAGGAAGCACAGACCTTACTGAGAAATAAATAAAACATGAATGCTAAGAAAAGAATAACATAAATTAAGATGGAAAAACTAAGACCAAGCATTCACTTCATCTCCATAAATGTGATTTACTTGTCTGTTTTTTTTTAAGAGAGGGTCTTGCTCTCTCACCCAGGCTGGAGTGCAGTGGCATCATCATGGCTCACTATAAGCTCAACATCCTAGGCTTAAGTAATCTTCTGGCATCAGCCTCCTGGGTTGCTGGGACTATAGGTGCATGTCACCATGCCCAACTAGTTTTGTGAATAAAATTTTTGTAGAGAAAAGATTTTGCTATGTTGCCCAGGCTGGTCTTGAGCTCCTAGGTTCAAGTTATCCTCCTGCCTTGGCCTCCCAAAGTGCTGGAATTACAGGCATGAGTCACTGTGTCTGGCTTATTTATGTACTGAAAGAAAAACACGTGCTCACATGGGATAATCAAGCAAAACCCTGCTATTCATTACAGACTGGAAACATAAAGTCAGAAAGGTTGAAAGTAAAAGGGCAGAAAAGACACAGAAGGAAACTGAATGTTAAAAGTTTTTCTAGGGGGTCAGTTACTCATACAAAGTAATACATAATTTTGGTTAAACACAAAATAAGGACTTTATATAAAGTAAATATTTGATCCACATTGAAAATTTTATAGTCACGATCTACATACAAAAAATTACATTAAAATTATAAAGGAAATGTTATCAGTATGGGCTGCTTTAAGCCTATAATTGGGAAAATAGAAGTACTAAGACCTAAATTACCTTATTGCCTATTTTGATCTAATTGATACAGCTCAATTGAGTACAAAATTTACACTTTCCCATAAAACAGTCACAGTATTTGACAAAAAGTGCTCATCTAATTCAACAGTAAAAATAGTGAGAATATTATGTTTTGTTTATAATGAAATGAAACAACAAATCAATCAGAAAATTAGTAATAGAAGCAGAAATGAATAATTCATGTGCTTATATTACTTCTCACCTTCTCTTTCTGTGTACTTTGGAACATGGGTTTTAATATCTAATACTTTTCAGGGTAAATTGTTAAATGAACAAACAAAGTGTAATGTAGTGTTACATGTTGCAATGTTTATAATATGCTACAATAATATATTTTAAAAGGGGAGCATAATTATATAAATATTCTTTTATATGCATAGCTCTTTCTGAGAGTATGAATCATATTTGTGATTTTTGGATGATGAACTAGGAAAAATGGCAAAATAATATCTCAGGACTTATTTTTTTCTTCAATTGTTTTTACAACGTGCCTGTAAAATCGATTACAAATTTAACAAGTTTAAACAGGTTTATAAAAACTGTTTTATGGTATATAGAAACTCTGTAAGGGGGAACATATATAGAAGGCACTCATCAAATTATTGACGTTTGTTACCTCTGTCTAGTGAGAGTATACATAACATTTATTTCTCATTTATATTTTATGGTATTATTTTACTTATTAACCAAAAGTAAATATCATCTTTGCAGTTGGAAAAACCAACTATGATCCTTTTTTTCATTTTGGAAAAAAATAATAAAACTATACTGAGATGGTTTCCCATAGTCTCTGGAAAAAATTTCTGACCACTTTAATGTAGCTTTCAAAGGTCTTTACCATGCTATCCCAGGTTGTATCCCCAGCACTAGTTCCTGCCTTGACAGCGTCATACACTCTGTACTTAGGCAAAAATTTGTGACTCCAAATTTTTATAACTCATGGATAAATCCATGTCATTTTTCATATTGTTCCTTCTGCATAGAATACATGTACTTTCCCTGACTATCAAAAAGCCCCTCCTTTCTAAAAGTTCATTTAAATGTTACCTTACTGGTATTTACAGGTAAAATTAATCACTCACTCTTCTGATTTCCTTTATAATACTAGAATTAAATTGACATATTTTGTATGATACTGTGATGTGTGTGTGTGGGGGGGGGGGGGGGGGGGGGGGGGGGAAGAGAGAGAGATAGAGAATGCAGGACAGAAAAAAAATGATAAAATTAGTAAATGATGATTTTATTGATCCCTGATCTCTAATATAATAAAAGAGTTTGGAGAAAGACACTCTAAATTAAACGTACCCAATTTATGAAGAATTTTATTTGCTCAGATAGTTTATATGGCATAGGTAATAATCTGACCTCCTAAAACTTATCATTGAGTGTGTGACTATGATTCTTACTAGATTAAAATTTTCCTGTCATAAGCAAGTGTGGAAATCTAGAGATTGTAACCAGACCTCCTATTTGCTAATACAGAGGAATTCAGTCTAAAAGTCCAACAGATTTTTTTTCAAATGTCACAATTAATTCTGAAAATTTTGATAATAAATGGCCTAAGAACTGTTTGATAATAGTTATCTCATTAATTTCTTCATTTTCATACCAATATGATAAGCATTAAAAGAGATGGCTTAAATTGCAGGCTGCTTTAGACAAATTTAGAAGAATAAAAGCTTTGCCGAGTGAGATAATTTATTTTTGTCTTTCATTTAATGCCAAATAATATTTCATATGATTTCTACAGTATTTTAAATTTAAAAAACTATATTGCTTCTTTATTAGCCCATAAAAACTTTTTATTGGAATTCCCATCAGATTTCAGTATAGTTTCATCAAAATGAATAGTCATATTTCTAAAATAAATATGTTTGTTTTTTTAATAGAAAATTTAGCATGTTTAAGTTACTCTGGATTTCTGAATTAATCATTTTAGGGTAGGATCCAGCATGTTTTTGACCTTGGGCAAAGTACCAAACTCTTGACACTCAATTACTCGTTATTGAAATAATAATACTTACCTCATACAGTTCATGCTGATGTTCTGAAGCTAAATACTGCAATAAATGACTCCTGTGTTGCACTTTTATTTTATTAGTTTTATGAAGTGAAAGGGTTTAAAGTCTAATTATTTATAATTTAAATGCAGAGATAAAATGTTTTGCAAAATATTTACGGAATAAGTATTCAATGTCTCAAATTGCAATACCTGCACAAAATAAATTGAAAGCAACTTCTATTAATAACAGTTCACTTCACTCTTGACAATGGTATATCAATTATCAAAAGCTTGTATGAAACTAATCCTCTTACAGATAGCAATTAAAAACTCTGGAAACATCTGAATAAAACAACTGCTGATACAACCAGAATACACTTGAAACAGACAGAACTGAAGGATGAATGATTCTTGAAAGAGGGATTATCATTGGGTAATATTTGAGTTTTTGTGGCTTTTCTGTCCATACAATATGGAGTAGCCTGAGCTCAAACAGAAAGTCCAAGTCCAGCTATATTGAGAAGTTACACCAGAGTTTAGGGCTTCCAGAGCAATTACAACTCCAGGGGGAAATTAAGGAAAGGCAACAACAGAGAGAATAGCTCCCAAATCTGCATATAAACTTTGCCTACATCCTTGGTTCTCTCATGAACTTTGCACATACAAAGGATTATCAAAATGTCTTGCAGATAGCATTGAAAAGAAAGTTGAAATAACTGAACAGAGATTTTTAACTGCTTTCTCACGGCAGTAGAGGCAGAGTTTAAAGTCCAGCCAAGTTAACTACTTGATACTACAAAACTCATCTTTCAGCTGGGTTCAGTGGCTCACGCCTGTAATCCCAGCACTTTGGGAGACCAGGGTGGGTGGATCACGAGGTCAGGAGTTTGAGACTAGCCTGACCAACATGGTGAAACCCCGTCTCTCCTAAAAATACAAAAATTAGCTGGGCGTGGTTGTGTGTGCCTGTAATCCCAGCTACTCAGGAGGCTGAGGCAGGAGAATTGCTTGAACCCGGGAGGCAGAGGTTGAAGTGAGCCAAGATGTGCTGTGGCACTCCAGCCTGTGCAACAAACAAACAAAAAACAAACAAAAAAACTCATCTTTCTTCAAAATAAGCTAAACAGACCTCAGAGTCAATAGTGCCATATTCACAGTGCCTAGTATACCCACCTCACAAGAAAGTAAAACACAAGCACATTAAATACATAAATAGAAGTGAAATGTGATCCTTAGATAAGAGAATAAGTGGTCAGTGATAATCAAACCTGATACTACCCAAATGTTGAAATTAGGAAGTGAGACTTCAAAGCAAATAATATAAACATGTTTGAACTTAAAGGTAAATATTATTATAAAGAATGAAAAGATTGGGATATCTCAGCAGAGAAATGTAAAGCATTTTTTTAAAAAGTAAAACTAAAGAGTAAAGTATGTTAAATGAAAAGACAACTCCATCTCCTTAAAAGCAGATTGGCAATGGCAACACAAACTGGTAAGTGATCTTTGAGATAGGGCAATAGAAATTAACCTACTTGAGTAATAGAGAAAAAAAAAGTTTTTAAAAGTGAACAGAGCCTCAGTGACCTATGATGCAACATCAAGCCATCAAAAGTATGTGCAATTTTAGTCCCAAAATATGAGAGAGGAAGAGAGAGTATTATTTAGGATTTTCTTATTATAATCTTACAATTTTCCCAAAAGTTTTATTGACATACAAATAAAAAGCATCAAAAAGCAAAAAAAAAAAAAAGAAAGATGCTTTTTATTTCTTCTTTTAAACTAAAACATAGTTTAATAATCTGATTCACCTCTATAAAAGTCAACACCTTTGGGCTATTTAGTAAGACACTTTATAACAAATTAAATTAGAGTATTTACAGTAATGGTTAAAAATTCAATTAAGGAAAAGTTTAACATGTATATAATGCATGATGGAGGAGCTAATTATTCATATTCATAATAATCTTCACAAGAGACTAATCTTTCCATGACTTTTATTTCCAAAGACACAGTAATAATGAAAACAAAGACAGACTTAATTAAGTTTTAAAAATAGATTCTGAAAAATTAACTGTATTTCCTTATTAATCTGTAATGCAGAAAAACCTTCCATTGAGTGATATTAAATAAATACATTTTCAGTGTGTCAATGGCCTAAAGCCTTTATTTGTCCAGATTTAGACAAACCTGCTCCTGAGAGTCTGGCTAATTTTAAAGAGAGTTGAGAGTCTGAATTTGGGTCACGTTGCTCAAGGATATTATAGAACTGTGTCCTTTGCTTTTCTTGAGTTGTACTCTTTATGCACACACAGAGTCATGCCCTCTTAACATACACATAAACACACAACTGCAGGGTGATTGAATAGAAAGGTTAAGTTATTCTGATACAGAAAAGTGATTTTCTTGAAGTTAGTGTATTTATTTTCTCTGAGAACCTATGAAATAAAATCAAGACATTTAAAGAGTTAAAAATAATACTGTCTTCCAAGTAGCCATGTTTTCAAAAAGATACTTTCCTATCAATATATAAAGTATATTTAAAGCTATAAGTAATTCATAAATTTAAGATAATGGCATGAAATCTACAGTAGTAATATTGCATAGCATTAATGTTAATAGGTTCATTAGCTTAAATTTATTTATATGTATGATTATATATTAGCCAAAGTAACAGGCTAAACAAGAGTACATGGGAACAATGCAAAAAAAAATTTATAACCTAAAAAATGGTGTTTATTTTTTAACTTTTAATGTATTTTGGATTGCACAAATTGTAACTAAGTACATATTTGTTGAAAATGCCAAACTGTATAGAAAATATAAAACCAGGTCAGCCTTCACTGTGGCCCTGCATCTACTTTACTTTCTTTTTCATATATAAACATTGTTAACGTTTGCTTTTATTATAGACTTTCAATTATGAATACATGTATATATTTATTTATATTGTTTTATATTAATATATTTACCTGTACTTAAAAATTACTATAGTTGTAAAGTTTTGTTCTTAATAATACATTTGTGTCATACATATTCTAATATTTAGGACATTTCTTGTCTGTATACCTGTCTTTAAAATTATTGCTCAGTATTCCCTTGTATAGATACCATATTTATGTTATTTCTTATTGAGGGAAATTTGATTTATACACAATTTTTACTATTACAGACTTGGATGTAATTAATCTGATTGTTCATATATCTTTGAGTACAGGTTAATTATGGGATCAAAGGCTTTGATGGATATTGAAAATTGACTTCAAACAATAATTGATTCATAATTTATGGAATATGTGGTATTGTTTGTGACAGACTTTACAACACTAAATATTATAGAACTGTTCACTGTCCCAAAAGATCAAAACAATAATGTTGTATGGAATTAACTGCCATTTTCCTATGATTATTTTTGTTCATTTTTTCTTCCCTGAACTTTTTTTTTTTATTTTTAGACCATTTTCATGCCATGATGTTAATTCTGTTCTTATCTATTTTTAAGAATTGTCTTTAGCTTCAGTTGAGTCTTCAGTTAGATTAATTTTTAAAATCAATAGTGGAACTCATGACATTTAATGTTAACACTGAATAAAAAAATAAAAATTCAATATTTATTTGCTACCCACCATTAATAATAATGATGAGTTCTGGAAAATTTTGACCAGGAGTTTACTTTTATATCCTCAAGTTTAGTCACTTCTGTAGCAATATGATAGGCACCACACTAGTGGAGGTAGTGTTTATTACTCAAATTTAAAAGAGTCTTGGTTTTTTAAAGACACACCTGTCTTAGAGTCTTATATTAGCAAAGAGAAAATATTTAGGAATTGACTCATCTTTTTTTTTTTTTTTTTTTAATGAATTAAGTAACTGGATTCTGACAGATGGATTATCTTCCTCTTTATTTTATTTTAGAAAATTTCCACCTGCTTTATAAAAGTTCTGTCTATTGACAGGCAAACTATGTTAAATGCAAGTTAATAATTAAAATTCTTAAGCCATTCTTTGCTTACATAAAGGTGATTGTTCCTATACAAAAGCTTCTGCTTTTTGGAGAACAACATGCAGATATTTGCTCCAAAAAGTAATGCATATTTAGGACTTAATGGTATAACTGAATTACGAGACTGGTGCTCAGCGTCACATGTCCTAAATCATAGTCAATGCTTCTTTCATAATTCAATAACTCGCTGACATTCAGATATAATACTTGAACAAAAATAATTCTTAAGAGACATTATTGGATTATTAATTTACCTTTCACAGTGAAATGTTGAGAAGGTGATTATGATTAAACAAAAACTGTTAGCTTATTTAAATTTAGAGTTAATAACTGGGAATAGACTACTGCAACTGGCTTTAGAGTAGCCAATAAATGACTAATTTTAATCGCATTGTATTTAGGTAATGATGCCTTCTACTCCTGATTACCAAAACAGACAACAGAAGCAAAGTTTTCACTCCTTGCATTTCACCGTCATATGGATTTCCTCATTTGTATTCTGTTCTCTGTCAATTTTGTGATACCCCTTAGAAGTTTTACAAGAGTCTTTCCTACCTTTGTAAGTGGGAGGATAGCAATATTCACTAGGACAGACCCAGATGAAATGGTAATCTGGACCATTAAAAACACTTCCTTCTTGGAAAATAATAATAATACAATGTTGAAAACTCTGATGTGCCATGAAGGAGGAGCAAAGGTCTCTGTCTTATGGCTTCAGACGTGCTTGTTGAAAATAAATTACCTGGGATAGAATAATCCCCAATCTGCATAAAGAATGCCTTGAAGTCATGACTCATTGCTAATTCTTCTTCCATATCACTTTTAAATTGTGGTTCTGGTGACCCCATTACCTTTTTGACAATTGACATTTATCCTTTGCAGTCCTCTGCTACAAAATCTAGTTGCTTATATCCTTATCCCATCGGTAGTAAATTAGACTGAATGTGGGGGAAATGATGCTACACTTTAAGGGCCTTGGAAGTAAGAAGTCCACTCTATAATGTGTGGTGAAAATATGTGAAATGAAATAAGCTTTCTCAATACACAGCTTAAGAACCTCCACTCTTTGAAATCTCCACCAGGAACTCACCTTCCTGGAAACTGTCTATCTAGAACAGAGCAGTGCAACCTCTTAACACTCTTTTTAAGATAGGCAATTGCTGATAATTTTCCCTGCACAATGGGCAGGATTCTCTAGGGGAAAATGAGCAGTCTACAATCATGCAGCTGGACTGAGCCAGGCAGAATTTCTCACCTTCCTCAGTAAAATACCATTTTCAGTGATTTTAAACATTCTATGTATAGGATAAAATTACATCAGAGATGACTGAGTGTGACTTGCTATGAACTTTTGAGCAACATGGCTAAAAAAGAAATAAAAGGACACATTTTAGCCTGTTTCAGTCCTGACTGTTTGCTTTAATGCTGAAGCTGAACAAAATGCTTTTAAGGAGATTGTGGTTTGTGCCTTAGGAGGACAGCAAGGATGAAAATGAAAACAGAGAAGGTGAACCAATTCCAAAGAACAGGAATTACTATTGTCATCTCCTAAATGCTACTTGATTTCAGAGATCCTATTTACCATAGTTTGACAACATAGAAGAGTATATCTTATTAAAATACTACCAGTTTAAGCAGAAATCTTGAGAATTGACAAGGGATCATATTTAAATGCACTGCCTAGAGTACAGTGCATTTTACATACTAGTTGATGCCCTCTCTTGGCAATAACAGTCAATCTTAGATTGCTTTAGGAAGAACTATAAAAATGTAAATTACTGAGACCTGATTTGATCTTACTGCCTTAGCTAACTTCTAACACTTAAAATATATGGCTGCTGGAGCTAATTAATACTGGTTAATTTGCATATTTGAGAGTCTTCCCATAGTGCTCCTTCACTCTCTTAACTAATATAATATGACTCTTTCAAAGCTCATGAGGCCATTTAGTGAATTGGATTGAAATGTGTGCCTTCATTTAAGAATGTTTGAATTTTTTCTTTTTTCCATATCTCAGTTTGAATTTTATCTTGTATTCCTTACTAGTTTTCTTCCCTAGTAAACAGAAGACAGGGACTGTTTTGTATCAAATTACACAATTTAAATAAAAAGTAATGTCTTAAATTAGCTCAATGAAAAGTTTTAGAAGTGATTGTCTACTCATAAAATGATTAAACCCTGCATTTAAATACAGAAGAAAGTAAGCCTAGAATATATTTTTGCCAATAGGTCATAAAATTATCTAGCAGAATAGATTCATAACACAGCAGAAAAAGGATTAAAATAGTTACATCATTGGAATATAAAAATCTTTATTTGATATCAATATTAATGTTTCTTAACTTCAGCACTCTCTAATTTTGAGGATTTTTTTTGAATAAATAAGAATTAATGATTGGTAATAACAAAAGAATGTTTGTTACAAATTATGAAATGATATCAGCTATATATACAATTATATATTACTTACAATAATTAAAGTATATTTAGGTATGTAAGCCATCTATACAAAAAATAAAGTCAAAACATGTGGATAACTGATATCAAATGCAAGATCTGGTAACTCAAATCTAGTACTCTAATATTTATTTAACTTTTTTTCATAAAGTCCATCGATATTCAGATTCTTATTCCTTTCTTTGGAAAACTACTTCAGAATTTCTTATCTTCCAAGGTTAACATTAACTTTTACCACCTGACATTACACCCCTCCTAATAACACCTCTGAAATACATGAGAGGAATTTGAGGGTGATGTTATTATTGAAGTATGTGCATGGTCACACCTGGTGACTAATTTGCCAGAAAGAATACAGTATCTATAAAAGCTCTTAGCTATACAAAACCAATAAATGATAACAGAGATATGTGGCTGAATTCACCTTAACACAGTTAGTAGTCAAACCTCATTTTATAGTTCTAATTAATACCTGAACCATCCAAGCACACAAACTCCAGACAAATCTAGAGCTAAGAAGAGAAGGAGAAAAGCTGAGACAATTGGTCCTCATTTGGAGGCTTTAAATGTAGTTGCAAGCAGATTTAAAATATGTTATTTAATGCCAATGGATCGCCAAAGTGTAATTAATTTGTATGTTTACCATCCTCTTTCTTGAAGGACAAAATAGCTCCTTGGACGCTGTCCTTCCGCAAGTTATTTTCCTCACCCTTTATTATACTAGATTCTCTCTTGAAACACTTTTTTCTCTATAAAACTAAACACCTGGCTTTTCATGAGTCTAAAATCTCTCAGTTTTTGTTTTCAAGTGACTGTCCTAGCATGTTTTGTGGAGAGGATATACAGTTTCAGTAGAAGTAATTTAAGAACGAGGTGCTTTTAACACTAACAGAGTTAAATCATCATTTACGTTCTCCTACCAGAATCGTCTACTCCCGATTCAAAGACATGGCTGGCAAATTCAATTAATTGGACATTGTGGTTTATTTCAAAGTAAAAACCTGGTATAATTTTTGGAGTGCATGAACCCATCATTGTTTTTATAAGCTCTTATTGCCTTTTGGGAGCATTTTCACTATTAGAAATGTGAAACTTGCTCCTCAAACATTACCGCCACCTCTTGTACCTGGATCAACATCAATCAACCCTGAAGGGAACACTCAGGATGGTAGAAATGCCAACTAATGAGAGAACCCAGCAACTTTGAAAGTCTGACTTTCAGAAAACACCAGAAAACGAATTTGGGGATGAGTACTTGACAGCACTTCTCCATACTAAGCATCTGATGTCAATTACAGTTTGAAAGAATAGTGCATCTTTTGAAAGCTAGATATCATGATTGAGTATTGCATAACTTTATATAAATCAGTCTATTTGCAAATAAGAAATGTATAATGATGACTATTGATAAAACACTAATGGCTCATATATTCATTTGGAATTTTTAAAACAAGTTATATGTTAGTTTATTTGAAATTTACAACATTCCAGTAAATTAATTGTGAACAAACTGAAGCCCAGTACATTTAGGTAATGTGTTCAATTCACACACTTAGAAAGTACAGAACCACTGTAATGGTCTCTTAATTAAAGTAAGTCCTCACTTAACATCACCCGTGGGTTCTTGGAAACTGCAGCTTTAAGTGAAACAACATATAAGAAACCATTTTTTTTTTTTTCCCATCTATGTTACACTGAAATGATGTTGAAAGAAATGGTATTATTTGGGCACCTATTGTAAGTCATTTCACTTAAATTCATACGTTTCCAAGAATATCCAGTAGATATTTTATTCCACTGAAAAGCAAATAATTCCACTGCTGGAAAATTTAATTCTTAGAAAATTTCTCCTTTTATTGAGTGAAAATGCGTAAATAAGTAAGTCTTTTTTATTAAAGTATAAAGAACCTAACATTAAATCTGAATTCAATTAATGATTTTCTTTGCTGGTCTGAGATGCAGTGGTGTTAGTACTTCAGTTTATGATGTTTCAACTAAAATTAGGGATTCTCTGCAATAAAATACACACTATTTAAAATGTGCAGTGAAATATACAATAATTATTATTAAACTGAATGCTAAGAATAGAAAAAAAATTGGTGTTTCCCCTAAAATATTGTCTTCTTTAAATAAATTTTGAAGATAATTAGAAGAACACTAAAAATTGTGACTGTGAAATTAACAAATGCCCATCTGTGCTGTAGTTAAGTTAGATATCTAAGATAAAGATGTCAAAGTAGTCAGTCTCCTTCAAAAAATATGAGTGTTTTTACCTACTCCCAAACAGAAAGCCAAAATACTCCAGTCTGGTGTCATTTGTAAGAATATCCAGTAGATTACAAACCACAGGATGGCTGTCCCCTAGGCTAATGTAAATCTCTCTACATATCTTTTATCCTGTCTTTTTTAGAAACTCTGTTCTATTGATTATCATTTCACTCTCCTGTATCTACAACTGTTACTCATTCCTTCCTGTCAAAGTAAATTTTGTACCAATGAAGTTAAATAAGTAAGGAAAACTTTATTGCAGCGTATAGCAATGGACAAGAGGGACTAGAACGCAGTATTAACTCCACTGAAATGAAGCCGTAAGAGTTCCTCGTAGCTTGAGTGGGGGGATCATAGACCATCTGTGTTTTCTAACTGGCCTTCAAAAAGAAGTCAATTTTCTGATGTCTTCAAACAGGAGGTAGTTCTACAACTTGAAGCAAGGCCCATCAAAGTTAGGTTTCTATCTGCCCAAGGAGACTGGGAGATAGAGACTCTGTTTTCCTTAATGATCACATTTCAAAGGAATTGTTCCCATGTCCTTGAGAAAGACAGTCTGGGGTCATAAAGCTAACAAGAGGATTTTAAAAATATTCACATCTCAAAGGGGCAGAGAAAGAATTTGCAAATACAATGTTTCTAAAGTAAATGCTGTAAGAAAAGGGAAGGGAGAGACTTCTGTGGTTAGATATTTGGGTTCTCTAACTGCCAGGATGGGAGCAAGCAAGGTCAGGGGTGTAAAGGCAAGGAAGCAAGCAAGCAAATAAATAAAAAAAAAAAAGTTTGTTTAAGGCTTAGTCAAGTTAAAGGAAATGTTATGGCCGTTTTGGTCATATCAGTAGCTAAACATATACAAGTATTTCCTTTCTTATAACAACAAACAAAACAAATCAGAAATCCTCCTTTAACTTCTTGCCCTCCTTTTTATTTTACTCAGTGGTGTTGGGAGAAAAATGGTAGAGATGAGTGGTCTTCTCTGACTGAGAATAATATTTTGTCATCGAATTGCGTATGCACGGTTATAATAAAAACAGAGAGACTTGGTCAACTGTATCATTGTTTCAAAACTCCCTATGATAATCCAGTCTTATTGCCTCTGTATTCGGCAGAAAAGACTCCTCTCCAGCTGCCACCCTTTTATGCCACTTAACCTTTTCCAACCTAACTTCTTGAAAGTATTCTCTGTCATCAATGTGGTTCCCTTAAAATAATATTTTCAAGCTTTATCCATGTTTTAGCATGTATTAAAACATTATTCCTTTTTCTTGCCAAATAATATTTCTTTGTATATGATCATTTATCCACTCATGAAATGATGGTCATTTGGACTTTTTCCACATTTTATTTATGGATGATGCTGCCATAAATATTCATGTACACATCTTTGTATGTACATATGTTTTTATTTTTCTTGGATAAAGACCTAGGAGTAGAACTACTGGATGATATGATAAAGTTGTTTTTAAAATTTGAGGAACTATCAAACTATTCTCCAAAGTGGCTGCCTGGTTTTACATTACCATTAACAACGAATGAGATTTACAGTTCCTTTGCAACCTCACCAAGCTGTTTTATTGCCTATCTTTTTATTTTAGTCGTCTGAATGTGTATGAAGTGGTATTTCATCATAGTTTTGATTTGAATTACTCAAATGGCTTAAGAGATTGAGCATCCTTTTATGTGATTACTATTTGTATACATTGTTGGAGAAATGTCTATTCAAATTCTTTGTTCATTTTAATGGGATTATTTGTATTTTTATTACTGAGATGTAACAGTGTTTTGTAACGTATTCTACATATAATCTTTTATCGGATATATGAGTTGCAAATGTTTTCTCCCATTTTAGGAGTTATTTCTTTATTTTCCTGATTTATCATTTACTGCACAAAAATATTTTAATTTTTATGAAATCCAATGTAACTTTTTGTCACTTGTGCTTTTAATATTATATCTAAGATACCATTGCCTACTGTTGGTCAGTAATATTTACCTTCATGTTTTATTCTAAGACTTTTACATTTCTAGCACTTATATTTAGGTCTATGATTCATTTTGAGTTACTTTATATATGATGTGAAGTATGGATTCAACTTCATTTATTGCATGTAGATATCTAGTTTCTAAGTACCATTTGTCCTTTGTTCCCCGCCTGACCCCATTAAAATGTTTTGACACCCTTTTCAAAAGTCAATTAGCCACAAAGATCTGGGTTCTCAATTTAATTCCATTGATCTATATAGGTCTAACCATATGCTAGTCCCACACTCTATTGATTAAATTTTAAAGTCAGGAAGTGTTAGTACTTCAACTTTGTTGTTTGTCTTTTTGTAATCAAAGTTGTTTTGTATATTCTGGAACCCTTGAATTTCCACATATGTTTTAGAAACTGCTTGTCAATTTCTGAAGAAATAAGGGAGCTAAAATGTTCATAGAAATGGTATTAAATTTATAAATTAATTTGGGGAATATTGCCATCTTCACAATTTTTTGACCCATGAGCTTGAAATATCTTTCTATATTTTTAAATCTTCATTTCAACAATGATGCTTATAATTTCCAGTATGAAAGTTTCACATTTATTTTGTGAAATTTGATAAGTATTTAATTCTTTTTATAATATTGTTACAGAAATTTTTAAAATTTATTTTCATAATGTCGATTTCTAGTGCATATAAGTACAATTGATTTTGTATATCGGTCTTTTATCCTGCCAAATTGACTGACTCATTTATTAGGACTAACAGTTTTTAAATGAATACCTTAGAATTTTCTATATACAAGATCATGTCACCTGCATATAAAAATTGTTTTAGTTCTTTCTTTACAATCTGGAGTTTTCTTGGAGGGTGGGGGACAAGGCCAAATAGCCCTGGCTAGAACCTCCAGTAAAATATTGCGTGATATGGTGAGAGCAGACAACCTTGCCATTAAGAATGATGTTAACTACTGGTTTTTCATAAATATCGTTGGTCAGATTGTGTGTGATTTTATCAAGAAAGGGGTAATTGATTTTGGCAAATCTGTTTTCTGCATCCATTAAGATAATCATGTGAATTTTTTCCTTTATTCTTTAATATGGCATATTATACCAATTGATGTTTCAGATGCAAAACCAACTCTGCATTCCTGGGACAAATCCCACTTGGTTATGGCATTTAATCTTTTAAGATGTTCCTAAATTTAGTTTGCTAATATTTGGTTGAGGATTTTCTCATCTAAATTCCTAAGAAGTATCTGTTTATAGTTTTTATTTCTTGTGACATCTTTCTGATTTTGGTATCAACAGATTCTTTTGGGTGTGGCTTTTCTAGGAAATTCTTTCCTTTTCCTTTATTTTTAAGAGGTAGTTTTGCTATATATATGATTTTTTTGTGGATTATTTTTACTTCCTATACTTTGAAAAAGTCATCCCGCTGCATTCTAGTCTCCATTGTTTCTAGTATAAAGTCAGATGTTAAACTTATTGTAGTACCCTTGTATGTGGTGAGTAATTTTTTTCTCCTGCTGTTTTCAAGATGTTTCTGTTTTAGGCTAACAGCATTTTCATTTTAATGTGCCTGCCTGAGTTGGATTTTTTATGTTTATCCTACTTGGAGCTTATTGAGCCTCTTAGATGTGTAGATTAATGCTTTTTATCAAATTTAGGAAGATTTCAGGAACTAATTTTTAATTTTTTTTTTTTTTGGCTCCTTTCTCCTCTTTTCTAGTAATCCCATTTTACATATGTTGGTACACTTAATTGTTTCACACATTTCCATGAATCTCTGTTTTCTTTACTTAATTTCCCTTTTTCTCTGTTCTACAGATTGCATAATCTCTATTGAACTATCTTCTACTTTACAGACTCTTCCTTCGGCCAGTTCAATTGTACTTTCAGTCAATCTAGTTAATTTTTACTTTTGTTTTCTTATTTGTCAACTCCATAAGTTTTTGAGATGGAGTCTCATTTTCTGTCGCCCAGGCTGGGATGCAGTAGTGTGATCTCGGCTCACCGCAACCTCCACCTCCCAGGTTCAAGCAATTCTCCCGCCTCAGCCTCCTTGGTGGCTGGGATTACAGGCACCTGCCATAATGCTGGGCTAGTTTTTGTATTTTTGTAGAGACAGGGTTTCACCATGTTGAACAGGCTGGTCTTGAAATCCTGACCTCAGGTGATCCGCCTGCCTTAGCCTCCCAAATTGCTGAGATTACAGGCGTGAGCCACGGTGCATGGCCCATAATTTTCATTTTATTGTTTTTATACTTTCTTTATTTGACTTTTTTCTTCTATTTGATGAGACACTATCCTCAAACCTCACTTTAATTATTTAGTTCTGTTTAGTTAGTTCCTTGAATATAGCCACAATGATTGTTTTTAAGTCTTTATCTACTATATTCGACACCTGGGTTACATCAAACAAAATTCTATTATCAAATTTTTTTCCCCTGCATATGTGTCACACTTTCCTGTTTCCTTATAATTCTTATTATTTAAAACTGGTAGTTTTAGATAATACAGCATAGCAACTCTGAATATTAATTTGCCCAAGCCTCTGAGGTAATATTGTTGTTTGCTTGGTCGTGTTTTTCTTTTGTAAGTGATTTGTATAAACTGTGAAGCTGATTTCCTTTGTGTACAGCATCTGATATTCCTGCTTAGAACATTTTTGTTATTGTTTCTATCAGTTAGCCTGGATACGTTGGGGTCTCCTCTGCATCAGAATGAGTGAATTCTTTGTTAAAGGTTGTGTTTAAGCTCTCTTACCAGTTAGGTGTTTACCCTTTACCTTTGGATGTATAAGTGGCTTGAAAGTGGCTTTCACAGTTCAGTAAGTTTACATTTTTTCCCACATATTCTGCCAGGTACTAGTAACTTAAATTTTTCCTCTCTCATCTCTCCTAAAAAGGCACAGCCTTGGACACCCACACAATCTTCCAGACTACTAGAGATGAGTGCAACTTTGTTTTTAAGGCTTGTGTCCTGGGAGTTGTTCCTGGTTCAGGGTAGCTTCTCGCTTCTCAATCAGCCAATGTTTGGTTAGGGGTTGTGCTCAAACACCTTCTTTGTATCAGTTAGGTTTCTGCCTTTTACTGATGCATCTGCATGTGGCTTGGAGAATGTCATTGTGTCTATTCAGAATGTTCCAGATTAGGTGCAAATTAGTGCTTGTGCAGAGCCTTCCCAATCCCCAGAGTTGATTATGATTTCAGGAGAGTTCTTTTTGACTGTTTATCTGTTTTATTTATTTATTTTTGTCAAAGTTTTTATTGCTCTGCCATTTTCCTTATTTCTATAAGTATCATAGTATTATGAGTGCCCTCTTTATTATTTTCTACCAAAATCTCTGTCGTTTGCAACAATACTCTTAGATGCTGAATTCTTCACCCTCTATTCTAAATAACATGAGTCCCCTCAGACATGCTGAAGAACTCTTAGGCCTTATGGCTTGCTTTTTCCTCTGACAGAACTTCTGCATCATTACATAGAATCTGGGAGCAGAGAAAATGGCCCACTTTTTTTTTTTAGAGTGACACTCCTGCTCCACAAGTGGGTGCTGAAGGGGGTAGCAGCTTCTAAACTTCTTGTTTTGCCCCTTCTAATGGGGAGACTTTTTCCCTACAAACAATCCGAGGCAGGGTAATCAGGCGTAGTGTCAGCCTGCTGCATTACCAATGGAGTGGTTTTACGGCTCAAATGCCGTAGACTCTCAGTTCTTACCAAGATTTAGTCAATTTTCTTGAGGGAATGATTCTCAATAAGTTGTATATCTTTAGAACAATGTCCAGACATTTAAATGGTTTTTTTTTTTTTTTATTGTTTGTTTCATAATTTTCTCCAGTTAAGTGACTGTTTTGGCAGAAAGCATATCTACTTTATTCCCCACTCCTCTATTTCAGAAGCCTGTCCCTGCTCATTCACTCCTGAGTGTATCTAGGCTCTTCTTCAAACCAGGAAGATAGCTCAGTGTCCATCAGAGTTCTGGCAGGGAATAGATGGCACATTCTGACATTAACTGAGACTACTTTAATAAAAGTATGGGGAAGTTTAAGAAATAACCAGTTTTAGTGAAGCATCCAGGGTATGGGAATATTAGGAAGCATTATTACAGGAATTAAAGGGGCAACAGAAGAAATTGTTTTAATTGAGTTTGTAGGGAGGTAAAAGCCATGAGAATGGTACCCCCCAATGGGCTGTATCTGTGGATCCTACTCTTACTAATTCGTTTCCTGCTTTGTTGTTAGTTTTTAACCACTCAATCTCTACTGGTTTCTTCTTATCAGCCAAAATAATTCAGGTGCAGGGAAGAAGTGGAGTGTAGCAAGGAAACTACAAACTCTTTTTCCTCCTTCCACATTTGAATCTTTTGTTGGTTCTTTCTGTTGTGCAGTGGACCCAGAAATGGGACAGAATGGATTTGGAGCAAGCAAATAGAGACAAATCAGCCTTACTTACAAACATGATTACTCAAACATTCTTGATATTAAAGATTATCACAGCCTATGGCTTTATGTTAACTACAACATCTGACTCCTTTAGATATTTTCAAAACTGTGCATCCAGGCTGAGATTGCCAATTAGCTTTACATATGATCATTTAAAGTTTTTACCATTTGGACTCTACAGTACTTATTCCTCCAGTTTTAATTTCTGGCCCTCAGCATCCCCATCAGTCTGTTAAACAGTCCCTAAAAGGCCTTACTTCCTGTACATTGGCATGGCCTTTGCTCAGTATCAATTTTAATTATAATATCTAAGGACG
Source organism: Piliocolobus tephrosceles (assembly GCF_002776525.5). NCBI lineage: Eukaryota > Metazoa > Chordata > Mammalia > Primates > Cercopithecidae > Piliocolobus > Piliocolobus tephrosceles. Next base: position 109,681,985 of record NC_045438.1, read on the forward strand.
AGCTAGCTACAAAATGTGCCTGAAGGCAGAAGATGAACTAAAGTGTGACTTGAGTTTATATGTTGAAGAAAGCCTTACCATCAAGGTAATAATTTAATTTTGGTAAAGTTAATAAAAAATCTTCCTTTGGTAAAACATAGTAAGCTAAGAGAACTCAATGTTTTAAATTAGTTTTATCTGATAGAATAAAATCACATATGTATAAATATATATGATTTGTATACATTTAGTTATATATTATATATAACATATAATTATATATAATATATTTATATAATATATAATTATATATTTATATTTATATATAATAATTTTATATATTATATATTATATAATACATGTTATATATTACATGTAACATATATCATACATTATATATAATATATAAATATATTTTATTTATAATATATTTATAATATATTCATATTATATAATATATTTCTATATTATATATTTATATATTCATATAATTATGTAACATATTATATAAATTATATATTTATAATATATTATATAATATGTTACATAATATATTATGTTTTTATATGTTATAGATATCTATTTGATATATAAAACATATAATATATATTATATAATATATGGCATATTATATATGTTATAGGTTGTATGAAATATATTATATAGCATATTATATGTTATATAGTATATATAATGTATATAAAACTTGGAGAAGAACACTTACTTTTTTTTTTGATAGAAGGAGGCACTTCACTCAGTTTATTGGGTACCTGAAAATAATTGGAGTATAATTGAAAGGAGTATGACTTAAGGTACTATTAGATACATTTTAATACTGAATGTGTATATTAAATGAAATCACACTCAATTTTAGCAACAGCAGTGTGTTAAACACTGTGAAGTCTCTAGTATATATCAAGAATATATAGTTTGGACCACTGATACTTTTTATCAATTAAATCAAAGATTAGCTTATATTGCCTTTGACATCCTCGATTATTTTCCCATGAAAAACAAATAAAAAATTACTGAAAATCTATGTATTATTCATGTAAAATGTTAGTTTGAAAGCTTAGTCCTACTGACATTAATTTAAAACTTAACATTATATTGAAAAACTTATCTAATATCCTACAATGGAATTGACAGTTTTTTTTTCCTTTCCTAAAGGCCTACTTGATTATGATCTGTGCCCCTTTCAAGAGAAGGGCAGCGAATGTATTTACAGGAATTGGAATCCATCCTCAGAATAATGTGGGACACATTCAACAATTATGATTGCAAGAAATCACCCACTCTGGGCTTTTTGAAATTTTTAAATAATCGATCAAGTATTTTAGACTGTGTGATTGGAAAATGTCTGGGAAGGTCAGTGAAACATGACAAATTACAGTGTAATTCTCATAGGTTTGTGATTCTACAATTCATCTTACAAAACCCACGTCTACAAGCAACAGAAGCCCAAGTGCATACTTATGACTAGCTTTTCAAGGGAGTTGCAACTTCTTATTGGGATTATAATTTAGTTTAGGGGGTTAAGAAAAATGCTACTTATGGATTTTTTCTTAAAATTGAGTATCTCTAATTTTAACTTTCCAATTCCGCTTTCTGTAATTTTTGCCTCCTGTCAGTGTTATATATGTTTCTGAAACAGAAGGTTAAAGGAGAACATTTCATGCTCTGTCAAGAGAATTTCCTAAAGAGTATCTCGAAAACAGGAGAATTAAAAGTGACATTGAATATAATTTTATTTGATACACACAATGAAAATGGCATATAACTTTATCTAGTCAATGATACCTAGCCATAAGAATATTTTGATTCTTTGTGTTAGGAAACTATTTTCTTCTGTAAGTATTGTAACATAGTTTTCCCAACAAGAAGCAAATCTCCATTTATCTGAATAGATCTTGGCAGTAAAATGTCCAAAATATACTAAACCCGGATTTCCAAGTTGGCATCCTTGCTGGGGAAAGAGAAGGGATAAGCACTGCTCTGAATGACGTATGAGAGTTAAAGTGATTGGTCCTCATCTGACGGAAAGAAGTGAGAAACATGAAGAAAGATTTTAACCCCAGAAAACTGTGATCATAGATAACAAACCATAAATTAGGACCACTATTTAGAAGCCTATTTACCATGAAACTGATAAACTTCATGGTTTATAGCCCCTAATTTTCAAAAATTCTTTCTTGGTAGATATCCTATTAATGTATTCAAACAAGTCATGTGTTTTTGTTAACACTGCAAAAGTAACTCATTGGTTAAAATAGTGCCAATCTACAGTTTTCATGGGTGGTATTGGCTTAGGTATAGGCAATTTTGTGATCCAACAATAGGGATGCTGAGTTTAGATATATTCGGTTACAGTTTAACCATTACAGTTTTGCAATTTGTGCTCACTTCTATCTTTAATTAAATTAGTGCTGGCTGTCTTGGTCTAAGAATGGCTACAATGTTCCATAACCTCAATATTCTGACACAGGGACTCCTGCCCAGCAGGTGAAAAAAATATGAACAAATCCTACCTGTCCAAACACAAGTAAGTAGGTAGTGAAGGAGAAATAGGGTTTGAAATGCTCACAACTCCAAGCTGATCTTCAGAAGGTCTAAATATAAAAGCTCACATATGTAAGTAAATTATAACAATTCTAAATATTTACCTGATATTACCAAAAATGAGCTATAAAGCTAAAAGTAACTTTCTCAACTACTAATAAGAAACAATATTTGATTATACTAAAGAAAAAATATTTTTTATTCTTTCAAGTTATTGCTATGAAAGAGCTATCAAAGGCTGCAGCTGCAAAATATAAAAAAAATTAAAATATTTTGGCAATAGATGCAGCAGTTAAATAAAAATGTGTTGTTTTTTCATATTTTATGATAATTTTGATATTTGTCAGCTTTTTAAAATTTGGAATTTCAAAAACTTTGAAATATTTTCTCCTTCTAAATAAATATTCAATGTTGTGCCTAGTCTATGTTCTTTTGCTTACGTAGGATATTGGAAATTGTATGAGCTTCATGTTTCACAAAACCCAGATCTGCTGCTTCCTTACTGTCTTCCATGATATTTTTTGCTCCAACCTTTCTGTGACCAAATCCTACCACCCTATTGCCAACACTCCTAGAAGATCTGGGATTCGTATGAAGTTAATCTTAAATCCAAAAAAAAAAAAAAAAAATCCATCAACACTGCTGCAATTCATTAACAGGAAAATGTTCAGATTACAAATTGTTTTTTTTTTTTTTTCTGGCACCAGGGATGTATGATTAACTGAGGTAGACATTTGGTGTTATTCTTATCTTCACTATCAAACCTTACCCCATCCAAAATACTAGTTCTTTCCATTGTACGTGCCTAGAATTGAGCTTAAATTATACAGATATGTTAAGAAATGTTTTTATTAACCCCTTGTACCTTCCCTTAATTACCATAACTATTTTAAAAGTCATTTCACAGTGGATTGTCAATGTTTCCTTTCTTAAGTGTATTAGTCTGTTCTCACACTGCTAATAAAGACATACATGAGACTGGGTAATTTATAAGGAAAATGAGGTTTAATGGATTCACAGTTTCACATTGCTGGAGAGGCCTCACAATCATGTCATAAGGTGAACGGAGGAACAAAGTCATGTCTTACAAGGTGGCAGGCAACACAGTTTGTGTATAAGAACTACCTTTTATAAAACCATCAGATGTCGTGAGACTTATTCACTATCATCATAAGCACAACATGGGAAAGATCCTCCCCCATGATTCAATTACCTCCCACCGGCTCCTTCCCAGGACATGTGGGAATTATGGGAGCTACAATTCAAGATGAGATTTGGGTGAGGACACAGCCAAACCGTATCATCAAGCAAAAGCAATTTAAGACTATATGTTTGCATTTACTTAAAATTAAATTTTCAGAAAAATGAGGATGTTTTGAAATCCTTCTTGGGAAAATTCAGTTTTTCCCTTTTTCAGTGTGCCCTACTTCCTTCCAGTAAAAAATAATGAAGTCAGTGCTCATAGAAATTACTTGTGTGCTTCTCGTATTATATATGGCTTTCTGTCTTAGATTTTAGTTACAAATCAAACTGACTAAATTTGTCAATAAGGATGTAAACTAATTGAGGACAGAGAAGACATCTTTATTCTTTGCAAATAATAAGAGTTTAGAGGTATTTATTAAGATATGAGGACAATTTCATTGTCGCTCTTTATTGTGTGGTCCTATCCAGAGTCATATAGTAATTAATTTTTGACTGCCTACTGCTGATTACATAGTTACACTTGATGAGAGAAAATATTGATTTGTTTTATTGAATTATATATCTTTTATAACTTGAATCTTTATTCTAGTTTGGAATCTGTCTTTTATTTTTAAGGATTTGACATTTTTATTTTTTAATTATTTGGTGATTTAAACATTATAAAATATATGGAGACTTTTTAAAAAAATAAGATACGGAACATATAATCCACTATCTTTCTGCCACAAGTTTTACCATGAGAATTATGTTTTTGTAATATTTAACTCTTTAAATATAATTTACACAAACAAATTTAGTTAGATGTAGTCTTAATAAAATATTGAAAAAAGCAGTATAACACATTTAATAAGAGAATTAAAAATATTTAACTTTAAAACAACAGTTATATTAGATACTGAAACTATAATGTGGTATTTCTATAGCATATTACTACCTAAATGGCACATTTGCCAAATAAATAAATCGATTAGACTGATGTCTTAAGAAAATTTCCCAATTGAAATGACATAATGACCATAAATTTGTACTATTTATACTAACAGACCATCAATTGGTCCTTAATCACCTTGATACATAGCATTATAAATAGCACAAAGGAGTTCAGTTGAAAGTGACTCAGATGATCCTTTGCATTGATATTGTATATTTTCAGAAATTATTTGGAATTGAATAAAGGGCAGAAAATGTATTTGAGCAGCTTTTGTTAAGCATTTTATTAATTAATTGAAACATTTGTAACTGAACAGTTAGCACTGCCTAAACAACAAAGTCCAAATCCTTTTCCTGATTATCAAATTTCCTTCCTTCCTTCCTTCCTTCCTTCCTTCCTTCCTTCCTTCCTTC